>NW_024367261.1:2119753-2599753 GCF_014805655.1 Passer montanus | reverse complement strand
CCAGCAGGGGCCAGTCCCTGGCTGCCCATACCTGTCCCTGTGCCCAGGCTGTGCCAACAGGCAGCATTCCCATGCAAGGGCAGGCAGAAGTGGAACACTGGGGCATGCCATGCCCAGGAGATTGTTATTGTTTTGTTGTTTAAATGGGGGGGGATTGTTTGGCTACAAGCCAAAAAAGCCCTATCATTTGCCCACAGGGCACATGTCCTTTTCATCATACTGCTCAGCAGGGACTGCTCATCTGCAGCAAGGTGACCACAGTCCTTCCCCCACCCAAATCTGTCCTTATCCAGGCAGAATCAGTGATATCTGCAGGGATAAAGGTAGATGAAGAAACAGGCAAGACTGAAGGTGTTAGCTGATTTATTAATGTGGCAGGATGCTGTTTACTTTATATCAGATAGCACTGAAACAACTGATTTTTCAATCAGTATTAATGTTGCTTGTGGGGGTGGGGGGGGGGGGGGGAATCTTGTTGTGTGACATGTCCTCCTCACTGGTTTTAGAACATGTTCATTCCCATGCAATGGTTCCTAAGTTTGTGGGTGTTTGCAAAGCAGGGAAATGTGCTCAAAACTGCCGTAGTCTCATCTGAACTATGTAAAAGCATATAGATGTGATTTTGTGATTAAAAATAAAGTTTCCTCTAAACAAGTTCCTGGGGAAGTATTCCTCTGTTTTCAAAGGGATTGCAGTTAATTCTAACTAAGGAACACTTTAAAACTATTAGGAGAGAGTAATTTTAGCGGTTCTACAGATGATTAAAAAGTCATTTTCTAAAATATTCTCACTGGAGTTTTTTTTTTTCTTTTCTTAAAGAAAACATTTAATTGCTCCAATCAACCAGCTACTTTCTGCTCATGATGTAATTTGTATACAAGGTATATGGTAATTTTTCATATTTGATAAGGAATGTATTCCCTATAGTTCCTATAATTCACCTTTAATTGACTATAACTCACTCATCATTAAAGAAAGAATGAGTACAGTAAGATGGAGAAGGGGACCACTCTGGTTTTGCAGTAACATGACCTGGCACACTTGGTGATGTCCTTCTGATAGAAACTGCTTCTATTATTTTTCCACTCCTGTGACACCAGAGATCCCACCTCACAGATAGGTGAGGCCAGCTTTGATTTTAGTTCCAGAATTTGCATTGGCATCACCCACTTGTGCACTACAAAACCAGTTTCTCTGATATGCAGAAGGAACTCTGGCCAGCAAATGCCACCAATACTTGACAACTTGAAATGCTGAATAGCTTAAGTGGTCAAAGAGCGTTACTTCTCTTCCCATCCTTGATGATGAAGTTGGGCATCCCTACTATGTAGCAAAGGATGCTGTTTCCAACACTCCACTACTTGAAGATATGGCATGGTAAGTAACAATAGAGCCCATGCATTTTAATGTATTTCTAACTCTGTCTAAGCCCTCAGTCTTCCTGATAACTTGTCTTCGGGTCTTGGCTGAGTAGTGACACAGGCAAATCAGGCATCCAGCCAATGTGCAGCATGCTGGCAGTCTTGCTTCTGTTTAGATTCTGCTTGTGCAATAAATCCAGCAAGCAATATGGCAGTAGTTATTGGTGACTGGTGTACATGGAAGGACAGCTAGGCTCCCACCTCTCTGTAGCTTCCTCTTGGGATAAACACCTTCTTTTCATTATGAAAAGCAATCCTAGCAAGCAAGTGCCACTACAGATCTTTGAGGTTCATTCAGTATCAAGAGTCTGTATTACCTTGTGTCTCATCCATGGCAGACACCATTCAGTGGTGTCTTACCATCCATTGGTTAATGCTTATTTTTGTGAATTTATTTCCTCACTAGAATATACCTGGACACATTTTCTGTGGTATAACTCTGAATCTTCTTTTGTTTTTCTTTATTTTTTCTTCTTTTCTTTTTTCTTTTTTTCTTTTTTTTCTTGAGGGAATTATTTTGTCCTATGGACCATGGTAGCAACACTGAGCTGCCCATGGTGGAGCAGTTCCATAAATGTCATGATACTTGGTACATCTGTTGCTGTGAAGAAATAGCTGCCAGTGATGTAATCACTAGGACCACTCTAACATTACTTGTTTTCGAGGACTTAAATACCAGCTTTCTTTTCTCAGCATTTTGGATTTTCAGACCTTGTATGATAGCCCACTGAAACCCAAAACTTAAGTATCTTTCCCCCAAGCATTTTCTTGGAAGTTTTGAAAGCTGAAGCATTTTTATTTTTTTTATAATTGTTCCTAGGAGCACCTGTCAAGGTCGAGGTACTCTGATGTCATAAAAACATGAAACAACAGAGTGCCTGTAAGCAAAAAACCAGCCAGTTCAGAGCAGCAAAGCACTGGCACTGACTTGTTGGGCTCTCCCTGTTCACACTGGTGGTGCCCAAAATGTTTGGGTTAGGCCTTTGAACTAGGGAAAAACGAGACCTGATGCTGCCCAGATTATTCCACAGCATGCCTGGCCTTGCCAAGCACGGACTGCAGCTTCCCCTTCACTTGTAACCTTGGGCTGGAAGCAGTCATGGTGTTCCTGCTGATGCCTCAAACTCCATCAACCTTCCCAGATTTCTTGAACTCTTTCCCTACATGCAGCAACCTGTCCATTCTGCAGGTGGTTCCCTAAGAGGAGCAGTGTCCACACCTGTGTGGCTGTGACCATAGCTGAGCTTCTGCTGACACAAGCAACATCATCTTTTGAGTCACCACAGAAAATTGACCTCACCCAGGATGACTTGTAGCTTTAGCAGCCAGAGGACTCATAACTAAGGAGAAATTTGGCCTTTTTTTCACCTTCTGGCTTAGCTCACCACAGTCTACAGGAAAGAGTGAGGGGGCTAATCAGGACACCCTATTATTAGTCCTTTTCCCAATCTTTATATTTCTGTTCCCCTGACCCACCCTTTTCCCAAAACACTGCTGCTTTCAGCATGTCCTAATAGAGAATACACCATCAAAAAAACCAGATCAACACTAAGGAAACCATTACATTGTTGTGCAGTCCTCTTTGTTCTGTAATATTAAAACCTGGTAATTTGTTCTGACAAACAAATAGTTCATTTGTATAACTACTTAGTAGTTCTATTTTTCTCCCTGAAAACCAAATACTTAATTTCATGACTCTCTAATACCTGTGTTTGGCTTGAACTGCTAAATCTACACCATTCCCCAAACTTTCATCAAGTCATGGTCCCTTGCTATCCCTTCCATGTGACCTCAGCAGTCATGTTGCCCTTTGCCCCTAGACATCTATCATTCTTCCCATCAGTTTGTTTTGCCCTCACAGGAGTTGTAGACACATACCTGTCTACATAAACTCCTATGGAAAAGAAAGAGCAGAATTTAACAGGGTGATAGTTGCCTCTCACACAGGTTATGCTACCTGTGTCCAAGGCTCTGTGTAGCTATGCTGAGATGGAAACTTTTCTGCCTGTTTTCTCATCTCTGAAACTTCCTTTGCAAAGGCTCCTTGAGTCTTTTACCTGAGTAATCTTTCCTGAAAGCCCAGTATTACAGTAACTAAAAAAAAAATAAAAAAAAAAATCTCCTTTTAAGGAATGGAGGACTTCCTGGCCAGTGTGAGGTGAGTCCTGAGGAAGTATTGCAGAGGGGTGAGGAGAAGGGAAAGATGCCCCAGACACCTGCATGGTGTTGAGACTCACCTGAGAGATGGCTTGTGGTAGATACAGCACAGAACCTCTGCTGACAAGTGTCACCTGCCTTCTAGGTGGTCCTGTAAGTAAGGACATACAAATGGATTTTGGTAATTATTGTGTCCCTCTTTTTGCTTTTTCAGACTTTTGTTCCAGTACATTACAGCTATCTGTTTTCTACACTCATGAATCCAAACAACTCATTTAAAATAATCTGTTGAAATCCATCCCAGGGAAATGTGATAAACCAATCTTGCAATAAAAAAAAACCAAACCAAACCAAACCAAACCAACCAACCAAACAAACAAAACAAAAAAAAAAAAAAACCAACCCAAAAAAAAAAAAAAAACACCCAAACCAAAAAAAAAAAAAACAAAAAAAAAAACCCAAAAAAACCCCCCAAAAAACCCCCCCAACATTTGATCTTAAAAATGTAACATGTTATTCATGTGTATTAACTCATTTTGGTCCCAGGACTGGGGACGGGGGTTGGTTTGTTTAGTTATCTGAAAACCCAATTTTTTCAGATTTGTGCCAAGCTATACACTTTTTATTTCTGTTATCCTATCACTCAACATCATGTCCAACGAAAGCCTGTGTGCAGCCAGAGACTACTCTGACTTTGCAGGTGGTGGCTCTGGTTGCCTTTACAGTTGTTTATGTGAGTGCAGCCTGGGAGTAAAGGCATATGCCAGCTGGACCTTCTGCTTTTTCCAGAAAGGCTGAAGGTTGATACAGCTTCTGATACCAATCTGTCTCAAATGATGCCATCACTAAGAAATCCCAGAAGGCAGCTGTGTCCTGACAGGGGCTCCCTTGCCATGCTCTAAACCACTGCTGGGGTTCTATCTTGATTGAGGAAATGAATTGGAGTAGGAAGATTTTGGCTATTTGGGGATGCATTTTCACACTGTGTCTCCCTGGGTATACAGCTCCCTGGATTTTTGTTGTACTTCACAGAAAAGATCAGGTTCAACAAAAAAGAAAGCTGCATTATAGCAAAGGTGAAAAAAGATTTGGTAATGAAACAGATCCAGTAATGAAACGGAAATAAAATTGAAAACAATTTCAGTTTAAAAAGTTTAAATGCTTCCACACATCTCAGCCTCACTGTGGAAACTTGACAGTCAAATATTAAACAGTACACCATCTCACTGAATTTTATGTCATTATAGTAACAGTGTTATTAAACTTGATATAGTTTTCTTTTAAATTTCAATGAAACATATTTCCTGATCTTTTCATAAAAATGACCTTTGGGAACCATAGAAATCTAGACATTTCTTTATTTATGCTGCTGCATCAGCTAATACTTCCAGTCAGAAGCTATATTGGAAAGCATATGAAAGCTCTTATATGATACAGTAATATTGCCAGCTAAATGTTGCATTAGAACATTTTAAACTAACAAGTAGAAAGCTTTCTTCTATGAAATTACTTGATGTGTTTCTGTGAACAAGGTAGTGCCGGTGGATCTGTAATATTTTGCAAATATTTCTCTATACTCTTCATTCTATTCCAGAATTTTATATCTGTTTCTTTCTGTCTCACAAACTTTCTTTTTATAATACATCTTTTTCACAACGAAAAAGAAAGGTGTATATATACATAAAGTCTAAATAAGTCATTATTCATCTTTAAAAAAACAGGTAAAATATTTTTGATGGCTTTCCATTGTATATAGTAAAATAAAATATTACTATAAATATTACTATAATATATAATATTACTGTATTGATTTTCACTGTTAATAAAATTTTATGGATAGCTACATTTTCTGAGAACTGTCCAATAGACAGGAAGTTCTGAATGAATCAGGAAATCTTGAAGCCTGGGCTTAATCCCATCTTCCCACTGACTTTCTTCAAACAACATAGTTCTAAAAAAAAAATTTGGAGTTAATGAGGAGAATAAGCCTAAAGGGCACCAAAAGCCTTATCTGGCTTCTTTGTGAATGATCTGAATATTTCAAAATCAAGTAGTATTTGAAAATCTAAACTGGATTCACAAATGGCCAAGTCTCCAAAAATCACAAGCAACTTCTGAGAAAATGGACTTTAAAATGCTGGTCCTTAAATCCTTTTCAAATCACATCTTAAAAGAAACCCAGCCAAGTATTCAGAAAACTGGGAAAATCGAAAATCATGAGAAAAAAATTTTTCTTGCTGTCAAACATTAATCAAATAAGGAGAAGAAAACATTAGGAAAGAGAAAAGAAATTATCACAGCCATACTGATTTTAAAGCAGGTCAGGAGCAACAAAGAGATTTCATACTGTATGAAGCATTGCAGTATGGATTGAAAGTACATATAAATAACACCATAAATACATAAAAATAAACTTAATTTTTTCCATAATTGATCTACTAATTTAGAATAAATACACACTGCAGAAGTTACTTTCTAACTTTCCAAGTGCCAAAACAACTAGGAACAGTACTGACTAAAATCAATGTATGACTCCTCTATTTGTTTACTGCATTTTAGAATTTGGTGAAATTTAGTATTGAGATAAATCTAACATACATTTCTGACAGGATCAAGGAAATAATTGACTTGTTGCTAGAATTTTCCTTCATAAATGTCTTGAATTGTATCAGTGACCAGAAATGGAATGTACTCTCTTGGGGCTTATGACTAGAAAACTGAATTTCTTAGAAGAAGATAGAAAAGAACAATTTTTTCCTTCACTTCTATTCCAGGATTTCCTCAAAACATGGTTCTGTGTTTACAACCTCAGTTACATCAGTGTAATATACACCTCAAAACATGGTTCTGTGTTTACAACCTCAGTTACATCAGTGTAATAAAAGGAAGGGTTATATGTACAGTATTTTCCACAATATATTTTGACATTACGTAATTTTTAGCCTAGATCTTTGTTAGCACAAAAAAGCTAATTCATTTCACAGACAACAGCATACTGCTTTGATTCAATCTTATTTAACAGCAAATCATTATCTTATTGCTCACCTAAGCTCACTGTGAGAGTCAGGTCAAGCAAGGAATTTGAATATCTGAGGTATATAAACAGTTGTAAATATTATTCTGCAGAAATACGTATGAATATGTAAACCAAACCACAATTTTTAGATAACACTAAGCACATATCACTGTATGTCAGACCCATCCTAAACTGAGCCCTTGAATCAAACAGATTCACACCTTCTTACCTGGGAATTAACTTTAGGGCAGGACATCAATTAGGGTAGGCAGTGCTGATGTCTGACTCTGCTAAGGAGGAAATTAAATGCTGAGTATCGCCCCATTTTTTTAATAGAATGGGCCAAATGCTGCCCTTGGTTACATTCCCAGGCCTCAGATAACACAAGTATAATTGAAAGCAGTTTTGGTTCAATATTTCTTGTATTTTAGAAGCTATGGAGCAATCAAGCAATATGACCTTTTAGTGGTCCACCAAAGAATCAAGTTCTGTTCTGTATGGGATCCAGACTAATCAATATCCTATTACGATCACAGCCTGTTGTTTGTTTTGGTTTTTGGTTTGTTTTTTTTACAACTGAGACACATTGGGAATAGCTTGGACAAAACATTTCTCCCTGCAACAGCTGAGACTTGGCAGATTCACAAACTATTAGCGAATTAAATCTATGCTTTTCAATAAAATTACATGAGTGTTTAAGCTGTATTATACAATGTAGTGCAAACATACCCAAACTTAATTCATTCAAGCACTCCTCATTTAGCCAAATTTCCAAACAACATCCACAATGAAAGGGAGTTTAGAATGATACACCTGTCCTTATGCATTAATAAATACTTAAAGATAGCAAGCTCACACTAACTTGTCAGGTATAGCAGAGTTTTAATAATCAGAAGCATAAGATAAAGTCCTTTTTGGTAGAAGGTCTAATTTTTCTCTTGGATGACACAAGACAGAATTGACTGAAGGAAATCTCTGAACCACACAAAGAGCCAAATATATTCCAATAAGTCACGATATCATTCACCATATTCAAGCACAGGGATGACTGATAGCTTCTTTGACTTGCAGAAATATGGTGTGAGACCCTGGGCTGAGATCCTGCCATTGAAGTCCATGGCATCTCTCCAGCTTTTCAGCATGTTCAGACTTCCACTGGTGAAATCAGTGCAAAATAAGGATGGCACCTCAGGTGTGCCTGAGCACACATGTTGCATAAACATTGATGTGTAGAAGGAAAAAAAAGCACTGGGCCTAGTCTTATTTCAAAAGACTGTCTCTAAGGAAGTAAAGCCAGACTGTCTCCGTGTGCCCTTGTCTGTATTTCAGACCAGAAATAAGGAGGAAAAAGCACAACCCCAACTCAATCCTACATTTTCCCTTCAGAATGGATTTGTTTTCTTAAAACAAAATAGCCACAGCCCTGTTATTAGAATCAGTAATGAACTAAAGTCAGGTCATAGTTGTTCTTTGGTTTTTAGGATGAACATTTCTGAGGAATAATTCTAGTGGACTTGTAGGTCAGAATAGCACAGCAGTTCCACTTGTTTGTGTTCACCTCCCAGTAAGCTTGCATGTGTGTGTTTTATTACACTGGCCATCATGGGAAAAGTGGGGTGAAGGATAGACAACCTCCAAGTTGTTTTGCAGTGAAGGGGATGTGGGCTGGGGATCTGCATTGCCACATTCCTGCAACAACATGATGATGCACCGGGGACACACACCAGTGTGGAACTGGAGCCTGTTGTCACCCAGTGAGTCCATCCCTCTTGGATCTAAGTTTCTCTGCTGTGCCTACAGCAGGCCATGAAGGGAAAAAATGGTAGGTAAAGCGCTTTTATTGAAACTTCATACTGCACAATATTTAATATGCCTTTCCCTGGATACTTGTTTGAAAGAAAGAAGGAACCTCTAGAGTCCCTCAAACTCTTATTTGAACTTAGTAATGTGCTAAAGTAAATTTATGAAACAGTATTTTACTTATTTATTTATTTTTACACATATATGCGAGCAAGGCAGAAAATCTGTAGTATATCACCCTGTATTCTGCATCTACTTAATCTCTCTTTGCTATGCTAATGAAAAACTAATAGTATTTGACTTTCCTGTTTGCAGGAGGAAGGAGTACTTTTTATAAGAGTGAGCAGAATTTTTCAAAAATGCTTTAACTCCTTTTGGAGTCAAAACCCTGCAACCCTGAGGCCATCGCCTGAGGCCTGGTGAGGCATGAGCTCCATATGCATCCTTAAAACTGAAATAATGGAAGGTCTGTAACTGTTGTGGCATGAACACATTGGCTCTAAGTATCTAAATGAAGCTGACCTTTTACATACTAATGTTCCATTGCTGCTAATAAAAAAATCCTACTTTTTTTAGAGGCAGGAGTAGAAAGAAATATTACTAATACTTTAGTAAGATCTATGTATTCTTTCTGCAATGAAATGAGAAAGGTCAAATTTCCTCTCCCATCCCTTTTTTCTTTTTGTATTCTCTAACTTCCCACCCATCTTTGTTGTACTAATGAAATTAAGATATCCTTCATGATATAACTGTGAGCTAGGGGGATCTAAATTACCTTCATCTGGCATCATTCCAGTATACTATAAATGAAGTAATTGTCCTTGACTATAAAATTTGCATTTTCAAGACTTAATTGCTATCATTACATCTTTTTGTAATTCTATTAATTTAACTGAATGGAGCATTTGCTTTTATGGTAAAAAATTTGCATTAAAACATTGTACATCTAAATAGAATTTTAATATTTGTGTCAAAAGCTCAGTACAGTTGTCCCACAGGACCTAAACAATTTCACAAGAGGAGAATAAGGAGCAGTCACATTTTAGGTCAACAAACAGGTTTCCCTTTGGTGAATATTAATAGAAGTTGCTGTAACTGGCTTTATGTGATGAAAATCACTCTTGCTTGATCTCAACAAAAGTTTTGTTAATTTATGAAATCTATACCATAATTCTTAACAGGAACTAACTGTATTTGTGCAGATACAGAATAGGTAGGACGTATGTTTGTTTTGTCAGGGAACAAACTGTTTTATTTTCCTTCCTTTCTTCATTCTTTTCTGACAGACAAAAGGCACTTTGGTCAAAGCTATGGACAAATGGCTAAAGCAGTGGACTAATGGCTAAAGCAGTGTGAGGACTCTGAACTGGCTGAATACACTGCAATTGCAGTGATGTCCTGTGCACTTTTTTGTATGTGGGGCCCAGTGGTAAGCTAAGACTGTGCTGCCAAGTACACAATTTGAAACTAGGTCCATCTTCTTTCAGTGAATTTAAGTGGTACCTGGGGACTGTGACCTCTTGTTAGGTCTTTGGAGATATTTAAGCCACTGGAGCCCTTAGGAAGTAGGTACCTTGTGGGTTTGGGGTCCCACTCAGGCAGCACTATGGGCAGTCACTCCAGGCACTACAAGAAACAACTAACATGTGGATGAGTAAGCTGTGTTTCATGTTGATCAGAAAAGTCTATGGTATTTTCCATTTTGTGTTAACAAACACCATCAAGTTGTATATAACATGTTATTTATGCAAGTAATCAAGACGGATTGGCTTTTCATTGAATCTGTGTGGGTTTTTTTGTTTGTTTGTTTGGTTGGTTTTTTAAATTATTTTTTTTTTAGCATATGACTAATATTTCACACTAGGTAGAGCATGTTAGTGACAGAAACTGCTCTTAATATATGTTGTATTTGCTGGACTTCATAATCATTGTGTAATTAAGCTTCACAACTGGCTTGTGAAGCAGAAAAGCTGAAAGATGCCTCCATGAAAGCAATTTACGGGATGGTGAAATTAAAGACAGGTTTCTGAAAGTGTATAGGTACAACTTTTTGTTGGTTTTGGTGCCTAAATACCTCTGAGGGCCCAAAGCTCTTGCAAAGCAGTGCAGTGAGACACTGGTACCAGACTAGACCAAAACCTGGGAGCACAGGTTGAAGTCTGTATCATGGCTTTTGGGCAAGTGCCACAGTGGCTCTGCCTTGACTGGTACCAGACTAGACCAAAACCTGGGAGCACAGGTTGAAGTCTGTATTTGACATCATGGCTTTTAGGCAAGTGCCACAGTGGCTCTGCCTTCTGCCCTTGCCTCTGGAATGGAAATCTCATTTACTCACTTTGTAGATTGTGTGATGGTTCAGGGTAAGCTGGAAATGCCATATGAAAGTCATAAGAGCAGGTAACCTGCTTCTTCTACGGCCATCTATATATGCATAATTTCTGTGGGGATGTTGGCCTTTATTAGAAGAATTTCAGCATCACACATGGGGGACGAAGGACTGACAAGAGTTTTAGTTCAGTGCTGAATCTCCCAGACCTACAAATATCAGCTCTGTTGAGCCATTGGAGTCTTCACTGTTGTTCTAGGCATGTGCACTGAGTACGAAGGCTCACAGGGGATCTGCTGTACACAAAGACTGCATTTTTTCCACTTCAGGGACGACCCTGAAGTGTATGTTCTTTCTTGTTGTATGTTGCTGTGTATGTTTTTTCTTAACGGGTGAATTTCATTTGATGTGAACATTATGTTAAGGCTGAATTTCTAGGCAGATTATGTGATAGTGCATTAGAAGAAAAAAAAAACAACCCACCCCACCACCAACAAAAAAACCCAAATCCAAAACAAAACACATATTCTTTTGAAAAATCCAGGTCTAGCTGTTAGCGTCAATTACTTCAAACACCTACTGACTTTTCTGGCACATCTATCTCATTGAATCTTGGAAGTGATTTTATGTGCTTTAAGCATTTGATCACATAATCAGCTTCTGCATAGCAATGCAAAGGATCCTGAGCATTGTCCTGGCAGATAGTCAAGTCAAACCTGACACAGAAACAAACATAAGGGAACAATTGTTGTCAAAACACATTGCATCACTTTGCATGCTAAAGCATTTGCTCTGGTAATCCACCATGCTGACGTGTCCCTCTGCTGATGCCATCTGAGCAGGGACTGTATCCTTAAAGTTGACATGTGCATCACATTACAGCAGTGATTTTGTTATATATCATCGGCATAATGGATATTCAGAAGAGATTTATAATCTTGAAAGGTGGCTTGAATCCACAGATCTCATCCATGTTCTGGTGACTCAGAGCATTTCGGAAACTCATTTTATAACATCTCTCGCTGGCTTGGGCAAAGACACAGTAAACAGTTGCCTAGGGCAGCAGACTGGGGAGAGAGGCAGTCCAGGTCTCTTTTCCTACTTGCTCTCTGCTGACAACAGGAATACAATCTTTTAACCTGCCCCTCCACTGTAGTTCCCACTGCCCTTTACAATTTAATTTTAATGGAAATCTAAAGACATCTTTTTGCTTTCTCCCCGTCTCTTTTTCTTATTCAATCTCTGTCTAAAACTCCTACTGGTTTCTCCTAGGTTTTCTCCTCCAGGGAAATACCACTGCCTCCTTTTTGGGCTATCCTAGAACTGTGAGAGGGTTGCTTGTCTCCTTCAAGCTGGCATTTCTTTCTGCAAACAGCTATTTATTATTTGCCACCTTTGCTGAACAGCCTCAGCCATCCTGAGGTTTATAGTAGAATGGTGCTAATACAACACTGTGAAAAAGTACACCAGATTATTTACCTGTTGACAGCCACTGCTTTAAAAGAGATTTTTGATACTGGGGAAAAATCCAGATAGCTGTAGAAAATTTTTGCTATATTGCTTATGACTTATGAGATTAAGTGAGACAAAAGTAAGATGGTGTCAGCATGTTACTGAATCCCTGGAAAGGTGTGGCTTGCTCTGTCGGTAATGCTAGTCATGCAACATAAAATCAGATTGCAGAATTCATCGCCATGGGATGTTATAGAAGCCAAAAGGCATAATTGTCTTCAAAGGGGAATTTGGAAAATTGTTCCATCAACGACTGTCAATTGCAGTTATCTAGATGCAGCACCAAGCACAGGAAAACCCTAAAACACAGGTTGCTGGAAGCTATTTGGCTGTAGCAGTGCAAGGATCACCCTCTCCATGGGTGAGAACAGTTCCTGTTTGAACTGTGTTAAGACTGATCTTTCAGTCTCTCTCATTAATACATGCCTCATGGTTAAGGTGAACTTCTCTGGACTTAGTCATCTGAAAGTTAA
Organism: Passer montanus; assembly: GCF_014805655.1. Classification (NCBI taxonomy): domain Eukaryota; kingdom Metazoa; phylum Chordata; class Aves; order Passeriformes; family Passeridae; genus Passer; species Passer montanus. Next base: position 2,587,048 of record NW_024367261.1, on the reverse strand, counting down.
TGTCATTTGAAAGTGAAGTTAGAGGAAGCCTGTTCCAAGTGGCAGCTACTCCTGTCTGTATTGAAAACACTAAAGGATGAGATAAATTACCTAGATTAAGTGTCCTGTACTTATGACTTGTACTTTTGTCCATTAAGCTTGAAGGCTTTGTCTGTAAAAATGAACAGAGTTCAGAAGGAGTTTGTTTTTCCAAGCAAGAAAGCAAGACCTCAGATAGTCTGTGTCGGTGTTGTTTATGCCTGTACTATGTCCTTCCACATGGATTTATTTTTGCCCTGTCTCAAAGATTTGGACTGCCCTAACTTGCTCAACTTGGCCAATTCCACCTCCTTCTGGCATACATAACACAAAGTCATTCGCTCAGCCTACACTGAAAGAAGCTCAGAGGTGTGCCACCTTTCTAAAATGATAAAGCAGCACCCTTCCTTTTGGAGTAGTGCAAGTTTCTGAAATCAGTGATTTGACAAGCTGTGGCACTTTGACAAGCTGTGACAAAAGTCTCTGGAAGCTTCTTGCACGAGTGTATACACAGCTACCATACATAAGAGAGCAGTAGATCCTTCACTCATTTGGCTCATTATTTTTGCCTAAGGAAGTGGAGCTCACATATGTGGGCATGTATTTGTTAGGGTTTTTTGCTACACTCATTGCCTCAGATCCCTACTGGCAATGGTTGTTATCAGATCATCTTGTGAAGGGAAGCAAGGAACTGTGAGTAATTTGCTAAGTGTGAGGCCAGACATTATGGTTTTTGCTTACTGCTCTCAATGTCTTAATTAGTACAATACTTACACTAAGTGTTGGGATCTCTTCAGGAGTCAGAAAGGTGGTACAGGTGGTGCCTTGGCAGAGGGTTTAGAAAGGATGGGGGAAAGCTTGCAAAATGACAGATAATACACTGACAGATGGCAATGACTGTGTTCTGTGTTCTTTTGATGCTCTTCAGGTAGATCTCAAGGAGGCTCACTAAAAGTATGACTGAGGATAAAACTGTGCCCTGGTGTCACTAGAGTTAATAACAGCTTGATAGTGTCTACTAGGCACAAGGAGGATTTTGAACCATGCATGCCAGTGAGGTTCGAGCAGGACCTTTGCTCGGGAGGTTCAACCACGGTTCACGGTTCAAGCAGACAAGGCTGCAAGCAACATAAATGTTACAAGGAAGCATTACCTTTTTTTGTCATCCAGAACCTAATTATGCTCACTCTTTCTGGAAAGAATGCATTTTTTTTCTGTTCAGTCTGAGACTTCAGTGGGGTTGGAATCTCACATTCTTCTTTCTTACCCTGTTCTCTATTCAATTAAGTAGAAATCCGACTCCATATTTATTCTTTTTTAAGAAGTAAGTATCTGTGGATACACATCTCTAAAATAAACATCCAAACATTCAAAAGCTTATTTTTCATTAATTTTATGTATATATACATATATGTCTATTTTTTTCTGTTACTTTCTAATCTCTTAAAAATTTTTCTTATAGAAAAGTGGTAGGGTTTTAGCTGATAATTTATCAGGTAATAAATTGGACTTTGATAGAGACTCAGTAAAGAGCCTCTGGATGTAAAAATGAAAGTGCTGGTGTGAAAATACTATCTGTAGTAACCACTAGAAGCAAGCTGCAAAAATCCAGGCTGCTGAGCAATGTCTATTTTGCAAAGTAAGAACATAGTCAAGTACAAACCCTGTGGTCCAAGTGCCTTCTTTCCCTCTTGGAGTCTGTTAACTGCTGTAGCTGAGATTTAGATCAATTACACTTTATATTGCTGAGATCATGTGTTTTGCTGACAGACAGGCTTGTATCCTACTCACTCTCATCCATCTCAGTCACATTAGCAGCTTCAAAGGTATTAAGGAGTGAGCAAGCCTGACCTTCTTCTCAGCCCCAAATGACCTTGGGGAATTTTTTTTTGATGTTTGTGTGTGGACAACAGACAGCAGGTGAGTCTATGTAGACACTATTAGTAAAGCCACATGGCTCTGAAACAAGGCATTTTGGATGAGAAAGTAGAATTTGTTTGTAGGTGCACACTTTTCAGTCCTTGATATTGACCTCCAGAGTAAAGCTTCACATGAGTCAATTTAGTAGTTGTGGAAATGGTTAGGCTCAAACAGAATGAGTGCATCCGTTTTTTAAATTTTCTCTTTAGGTGCTTAATATGAAACTGTTTTTAAACAAAACTTTTTGTATTAAATATAATTTTCTTAATATTCTCTTCACATACTATTTTGGTTGAACAGGTAAGGCAGAAAATTGACACACATTTAATGTTGTTAATTTAAGAAAAAAATTCATTTTAAGTTGTAGAAACACCAAACCATTTTTTAAAAATCCATTTATGGCTTAGCCCCATTTGCTGAAGTTTTCCTCCCATGTATGCTGGAGGTTTTTTCCATCTCCCACTCTGCTCTGTTTATTATTCTTACAGCTTAGAGTTTTCTTCTTCCTCAGCTGCCAGTTTGTCAGTTATGATCAAGTGTCCAAATGAAAGCAAGGATAAGCACCAATTACCAAAAATTACATAGTCAGTTTACATATTCATTAGAAGAAAGGATTTTTCTCTCAATGCATACCGGATGTGAACTGTAACTAGGCACGTGAGTTGTCTGCACACTCATTTTCACATCTGAAATCTAACAGCTAGGTTGGGTAATCCAGTATTCACCTGCCAGGCATGAAGTTCTTGCGGTATAGGAGCAATACCTTTAAATCTTTTAATACTGCAGGTTATTCAAAATATTTCAAGTACCATCTTTTCTGCAGGAATAATTTTTTAGTCTCTTCTCCATAGGAAGACTGCAATCTCAGGTTACACAATCTTCTACTTTAAATTCTTTTGCATTTTCTTTTCTCCTTCTCCCTCACTTTATTTTTTCCTGAACAAAATTATGGGTATTCTACAAAATTAAAGTTAAAAAAAACAGAAGCAGGACCATCACACTGTAATTGCTTTTAATTTTGCTACCATGAAACAAAGTATTTTCTTTATTATAGGAAAAAAGTAATGAAACCTTTGATACTTTAGAATTTCCTTTTCACTTAACAGTTAGGGGAAATTATTTTTTGCAATTCATAATTTTTTTCAGTGTAAAATTTGATTTTCCTTTTTGGTATGAAAATGAATTACAGACAAGCATATACTCTCCATTAGAAACAGAAAAAGTGAGTGGGGTAAACTGGCAGGTCTCAAGATTTTTTAAGTCACTATAAAGATTTGTATTTTTCCCCCCACTGATTTGTACAGTATACACTGCAGACGTCCTTGTTGCAAATTGTTCTTAATCCACTCTAGAAATGTGAGGTTTCCTTCATGTTGAAATAAAGTGGAATTTTTAAGAATTATATTTAAAGTGCTTCTTCTGCAGTCTGTTTGGCTCATTTGATGCCAGTTGGGTCTGCCTAGTAGAGGTTGGTCTGCTGACATGGGAGAAAAATCAAGCAAAATCCCAGAGTTTTGTTCCTATGGGTTGTCCATTTCCATCTTGGCCTCTATGACATCCTTCAGCTGCTCGTTGTGCAGGCTGAAGTAGATCCCTGAGTTCATAACAAGACTTTGGAAAATCCTTTGTGGCTGCTTCAGCATAAAAGCACGACTCTGTGGATCTGGTGGCAGGAATGTGGGCTTATACTGGTTTGGGCAATGATGCTGTTATTCTTTCACTTGGTGAGTGGTGATTGAAATCATAAACTAATGCTTTCCACATAGACGATAGGGAGAACAGCTGCTGCCTTGAGGAAAAATCAAAACAATTCACTTCTAAAATATATTTATAAAGCCATATAAATGTATTTTTCATTTTGTGTACCTGGGAATAGCTAAGCCCAAGCATAGTTAACAGTAGACTTGCTGAAATATTGCAGTGAGAGTTGTCATCAAGTCCCTCCTAGTGTTTGGGTCACTTTGGCACCTGCAGTCTTAAGACTTTGAAGCTTGCAAATGCAACTCAAACTCAGACTAAATGCATTGTGAGCATACTCCTTTAGAGATTTGTACCTCTGACATGCAGCTCTGTTGAGACTGCCAGCAAGCCTGCTAATTTTTACCAGTTGTGGCAGACTGTTTCAATGTCTTTTACCCTTTATATAAAGACAGTCTGCTCAAATGCCTGTATTTTTGTGTTTAAAGCCATTGAACCCTTCCTAACTGGTAAACTGGTAACTACTTTTCTTAAATGTTTCCAGAACACACAATTGGGCTGCAGCTCTGTACATATTCCTCATTTCCTTTTGTCTGAAAGCTGTAGAAATGTCCTGCAGTGCTTTTCCCTGCCCCTGAAATATCTGGAGCACTTCTTGATGTCATCAGTGGACTCAATTTCTTATTTCTCTGTTTGTAGGAGTGGAGAAACTCCTGGGTGTGGGCAAGTGTGAAAGCAGAATGGCAATCCCTGGCTGGCCACTGGTCCCTTGGGATACTGTTACCACCCCATGCCATGCAGAGCAGCCTGTAATAACTCCTGCCTGTTTTGGGTATGAAGGGAGAAGAAAGGAAATATTGGAGGTTCTTCTGCAACTTACTGCTCTGTAAAAGGATTTTAAAGAATCTTTGGGGAAAAAATTTAGGCCTCAGATGCACACATGTGGATCTCACTGTGAAGGCCATGCGAGTGTGTACATTAACAGACAAAATATGGCTTTTGATCATTAAGAGCAATTAATATAAAATATGTAATTACACTACTGTGTAAGAGGATATTTTTTGTAATTTGTTAAAAATATTCCCCAAACTGAAATACAAAACACATAACATCCCAGGCCTCGGTCTTTTAATGGCCTATCTTCTTCACCAATGCTTATCTCACCTTTAATGCTGTTTGTAAATGTGGTTTTGTGCTTTGAAATTCAGTAAAGGATTTGTACTTAATGAAATAAAAAGCCCAAGCACCTTTGTGTCCTCACATCTGTCCATGTTTGAGAATGGCATCATATTTGGAAGAGAAATACACACACTTGTCCTGGCTATCGGCTGGGACTCCCCCTGTGACCAGGCCTTTTCTGCTACCACACAAAACCCAACTGTGATGGCTCAGCACTCATTCCAAAAGCCTGCAAGCTCAGAGACTTTCAGCACGTGCTTACATTTATGAGCCTGCAGGTTTCCCAGCACCTCTTGTAGCTATTACCAGAAAGAGTGTGATGGATTACCAACCTCTGCTGACATAGACATCTCAGAGGTGTGCAAGACTGACAGCTTGGAGGTGGCTCCCCAGGGTCTATTGACACCTTGAAACTGCTGCAGTTGCATCAACCTGTGAGTGGGTGGTAATGAAAGGCAATGAACCTCAACCAGAGGCATCTTGGCTTTCAATTTACTTGCCTGAAATTCTCCGTGCGTTGGTCTGACTTACATGTTCACCAAAATCTGAAGCAGCTTCTGCCTAGAAAGGTTCCCACAAACAGAAAAACAAGTACAAGGGTGAGCAAGTAGTATTAAGCAGAGTCAGCCTGAGACATGTTCTTAAGAAGAACAACAAACTCTCTTATTTCTTTATCAGGGAAATAACACAATGTGATTTTTGAAGAAGAAATTAACATAAGGCCTTTTCAGGTCTCTATTGCTCTGTCAAATTGCAAATAAAAGGGAGATAAGTGTAGGAGCCACTTCATCAAGGTAACAGTCTTAGGTGAATATGATCGTTGTGTCATCTCAGAACAAGCATTTACATGTTTCCATTGAAATGAGGAGTGGTCTCATTCCCTGTTCTCCAGTCTGTCAGTTACACAAGAGACCTTTCTCCTGAAAGGTTTCCTTAAGTCTTCCCAGTTCTAAGACTGGATTTGTTCCTCATTTTGTACTGAAGCATCTCTATTTTTCAGCCGAAGTGCTTAGTATATATTGACCTTTAGGCAGAAACTGAGGCTAGAGCCTTCCTATCTGGTCCTTTAGATGAGAGTTTATGAAATCGTGAACAATGGAGGGAAGGGTAACAATAGAACACACATGCAGCCCTTACCATAACCAGATTTTGTATTTTAGCAATAACAAATATGTCTATTTCTATCTGACTCATTCTTGAAGTCTAATAGACTGAATATTTTTTGCTTTTAAGCTTCATAGGTTACCGCTGAAGTCATAATATTCTATGAAAAACCTGTTTGCTCCATTCAGATCTACAAGTAAAAAACATTTATTATTATTTTTATTACACTAATTTGGTGTGCAAAATGACTTTTTTGGCCCTCTGTCCATCTCTTTAAAGAGTACTGACTAAAATTTTGCTGAAAAAAATAAAGCAGCAGAGAAATAACAAACAAAAAAACTACCCAGGACCCACAAACAAACAACTAAAATGACAAAAAAGACCCTGGAAACCAAAACTCTGGGTTTTCATGCCTTGTTAAACTGTTAGAAAATACTTATTTGCAGCAAATGGCTACATAGGTAGAAGTGAGGAACAGAACGCTATAGCTTATAGAAAAGTATTGACATCACTGGAGATCAGGTACACCCCTTAGCACCCACCCCCTGTCCTCATTGTAGTGGAAGATATTCCTGCAGTGCTTTGGAGATGAGAGAAGCTGAAACCAAAGGACTCTCTACATAATGCTGTATTACAATGAAACTTTTCAATATGTTAATACAGTAAAATCCCCGTTATCTGAATTCCATATTCTTCAATTACCGTAGCTTGTGATTCAGATAAATGAGAATCACCAAGATATAAACTTGCACTGTATATTTAACTCACTGGATATTAATCTCTTTCTTACATTATTTATATAATCGGCAGCATGATTTGGCACATAAACACAGCAGGTTTAGTTTATTTTAGAAATCCAGTGCAAATTATATCTTGCAGCAAAAAATGCATTCAAGTTATATCTCAATGTACAAATCTGAATTAATATTAACCAGGCTTTGTGTGCTCAAGTTTGTAAGCATATCCTAGCAGACTCATCAGAAAGAAGGCTAGTCAGTACAGATGAAAAATAAGAAATTATTATCTGTGTTACAGGACACGTAGAAGTGAAGATAGGATCTACTTTCATTCTTTTCCAGCTGCTGGAAGATTTTAGATAGTATTTTGGATTGCTTCTTTCTTCTATTTATATTAGAGAATGGAGTAGAGAAAGTCTTAGGGCAACTGAAGCCCCATGATAAATTGATTGAAGTAGATGCAGGTAGATAATTTGTGAATTTTGTTCCTGGCACTACAACAAGAGATGATGCTGAAGGTAGGTTTTCTAAACATCAGAAGTGCAGATAAAGTTTATTGTTTTGTGGGATGGTTTAGTTGGAAGTAGTGCTGTTCTTTAAAGATTAGGCCAGCCTCATTAAACATGGGTGTACATCAACCACTTTGATCTACATCTTCTGCCTGTCTTTGTGTTTAGCATTTTGTTGTTGCTGTATGCTTACTGCATATTTAAGTTTAGCTTGTTCATGCAGCTGAAGTTTATCTAAGCTTGGTTTTTTGGTTTTTTGTTTTGTTTTGTTGGGGTTTGGTTTTTTTGGTTTTTTTTTTTTTTTTTTCAGAAAAAAACCACACACACACTAGGAGTCCAGAATACCTCATCCTCTTTTGATGCTGTGCTACCTTCTTGCTGACAGTCAGGGATGGGAAGGGCCATAGGTATTGTCCACTGTAGAATGGGTGAATCAGGTATGTTTGGTTTTGAGGTGGGAAAAAAGTGCCATCCAATCCTGGTACTCATTTTGATGCTCAAAGATGACATGAAAGCTGCACGCCAGGGAGGAATGCCCACTGAGGAGGAAGAAAGCAGCCCTGCACTCCTCTGTGATTGGGACTGACTGTGTTGTTGCTGGGTGGAACAGCGTAATGCTGCTGCTGCTCCTGCTCCAGCACTGTGATGTTTCTGTTCCAGATTGTGCTGACTCACATTCAAGAAAATATGATACACAGACACAATGCACTGTAACTCTTTTCCTTCCCCCCAGTAACCTCGGTAAGTGTTTGGTTTCTTTTTCCTCTCTTTGGCTAGTGTAGTGCTAATATAGCTTTACTGTTAGAATTAATAGGAGGGGGAAAGGCAACCTTGTAAACAAACTGGTAGCAGACAGATTAATCTTGGAGAGGGCATTTAAATGCAACCTGCTGTTTGTGGTACGTCCACCTCCCTTTAAAGCTGATCAATCCCAATAATTCGCCCATCTCTACAAACTACACTTGTTAGAGCTGTGTTCTTAAATGGGAGAAGTGCTTACAGTGCCCATTTACAGCTGTATTCTCTTTAATTAGTCAGCACAGCCAGTGCTGCAGGGATAGATCACTTGCCTTTAAAGATTTGAGAATGTTAATAGTACAGTATATCATTTTAATTATTATTGGATTAATGTTGTGTCTCGAAGAACATCTAATGCAAATCACAAGAAATGGCCTGAAGTGACCCAAGGGTTGTGCTTTATTAGAAAAGTAATAGGTCCATTGCTTAAATATAAAAAGAGGTTCTTTCTTCAAATGTCACTCTGCACTGGGCTTCTCCGTGTGTGTATGTGAAAATGAAACCCTTTTACTTCCACTTTGTCCACAGAAAGTTTCTGTAGCTAATTCATTAAATGGCTGAGAGAGCAGCTATAATATCAAGAGAAGAAGAGGAGATCCAAAACAGCAGTGATGATGAAGACAGGTTTCCGACTCAAGTTGCTGTAACAGCATCCCCTGGTTGCTCTGCCAGCTCTTTGTTAGACAGCCTTGATGAAGACAAAGGAAGCTCAGCAGTGCCACAAAGACTCTCTGTCCTCTCCAGCAGGGCAGTGGCCCAGCTAAAAGCCCCAGCTGGCCCAGAGATGGGTTGTGGTGGCTGGGCACAGAGGACAGCTGCTGGGCTGGCTGAGCATCCTCTGGCAGCTGTAGCTACATCCTTAGGTGCCTCCTCATGCCCTGCAGCAGTTGGTAACCTGCTGCCCATGGGCCTTGCCTCCCTGTGTGCCAAAAGTCCCTGCTGTGATGGCAAACTGAGCTCAGAGGCGCTGCAGACCCCAAGGGTGCCTGGTGAGGCCAGCGAGGCCCTGCAGGCAGGGACTGGCGCTGAGAGCAACATGGCCTCTTGCAGTTTGAGCCATGTGATTTGGATGAAGACCACAACAGTAACAGAAACCTTGGAAAATAAGAAAAAGGAGGAAAAGGAGAAGTACCGGCTCCAGCTAGCAATGTACCGACGGCTCCTGCTGTTGCGCTCCATCAGGAGTTTGCATAGGCAGCTGGAGCAGCAGCAGGCCAGGCTGCAGGAATGCTATGGCACGGTGATAAATACAAAGAAAGAAGTGTTGAAACACATTTGCCCAACCTCGCCCTCACCTTCGCCGTAATCATGTTGCTGCCTGCAGAAATGAGCTTTGCAATGCCACCCGAGCCGCCAGGAAGCTTGCATGCCATAGGGGTGGTGTCCTCGTGTGCGCCGAGTGGAGAGGAAACAGCAGCAGCAGCAGGTCCAGAAGAGAGGAGATAAGATACAGTGTTGGCCCCTGAATTTAAATGCAGGAAAAAAGGACAAGGGTGAACCTGTGCAAGAAGCTGGCTCCTGATGCCCATTCAAAGCCTCAAGGTGAAAAGGGATTTTTTTGGCAGATAGGTTTGTAAAAAGAAAAAAAATCACCACAAAATGGGAACCTAGTCTGTCACCTGACCCATAAAGGTCTTGGCTGGATGCAAGGTTGCTGCCTGCTGAATATGTGATATGGCACATCTCCCTTCTACTTTCAGAACCAAAAAAAAATTGAACAGAATTAGGGTTTATTTGTCTGCAAGAATACCTGAATTTAAAAATCCAGGATATTTGAAACACAAGGCTCAGGCTTGATTATATCTACCTAGCTGCCTGTTTTTCACAAAACTGCTAAGGACACTGTATGTTTGCAACCTCTACTTTCCTTTAAAATTTATTCCGATTGATCAGAAATTATTGTGGGAAGGTAGGACAGCCAAACACACACAGGGAAAGAGTGCAAATGCCTAAGCCTGATTTCCTCAGGAAAGTAATGTAAAAACAAGGGCCTTGTAGTCTGACGTTGCACTGGAAACCCAGGCTGGCAGTGCCAGGGGAATGTTCAAGGTCTGCACAATTATTAATCTGCTGCTAAGTCCCAGTGGCACTAGCATCTGCAAATCAAGCATATTTTGTGCCTTACTGCTGTCATTTAATGGAAGTTGGTGACAATTAGCACTTTTTATCCAGGTGTATTAGACATGTGGAAAACCCTGGAGCGCTGTTTCTCAAATTGCAAGGTTAGGATGCCTGCAGGGAATTTGGTGTCAGTATGCAACAAACACACAGGGAAAATGAAAACAAAAAGATGCAACTTTCTTGTATGCATTTAAAAGGCAATGTGAGTCACTATTATTGAACAGCAAATTGAATAGTCAAATGTGCTGTTTTAGGATTGGAAACAAAATATGATTCAAGAAGAAAAGCTACAGAAAAATTTCCTATTCTATGATTTCAAGAGATACAGAAATATCACATTTTTTTCAGATCATGCCAGCTTTTTTTTCCCCCTGTAGTTTTTAATTTGTTTTTTATATAATTGATTATTTTATATAATTGATTATCTAGATGAACAATCAAACAGGTTTTGGTGTGTTTTTTTCTTCTGCATAAAAAGGCAGGTCTGCTTTTAATCATCCTTTATGAAAATAATGTGCTATATAGAGGAAAAATTTTATTCTCACTTTTTTTTTTGGTGAGGGAGGGGTATGTGTGTGTTAGTGTATGCATGTACACACACCTCCCTGTATTCAAGAAGTTATGAAAGGCTGATGCTTCTTTTCCTGTAGCAGAAGCAGGAATAATCTCTCAAAATAATCTCTGCTGTCTACGAGGAGTTTGGTTGATTAGATTCACATGCACACATCTGTGAGCAAGGTATTGAAGTAATTCAACAAATGAAGTGCAGCACAACATTGTCATTATTCCGTCTTTGTATTTCTGTGCACCCAAAAATTATGGAAGCCCCCCGGGTATGCACAACCTTAGATAGGTTCATTCATTTCCTTGGGCCCTTGTGTAGCCTCTCATGCAACACGAACCAGTAACTTTGAATGCAGAATTACCATAGAAACATCCTTGGCATCAAGGAGATATTTGAAGGAGCATCCTCTGCTGCCTCACTTGGGGAATTCAGGTTGCCAGAGGCCTTTAGTGGGCTACAGAAGAGAGCTGGTGGCCGCATGTGACTGGGAAACATTACTCCTGAGCTCTGATCCCATCTCGCTCTCTGCTCAGCCTAGGAAAAGCTGTTCTCTCTCAGCAATGCAGATTTCCTAAAGAATGCTTAAATACTAAACTTGCCTCAAAGGTAACCTGTTCTTTCTTCACATGCCTCTCAAGAAGGATTCAAGGGGTTGATCGTGGCCAAGAGTGCTACGTAAAGATTTTTTAATTTTTTTCCTCCCATACTTTTTGAACTAGAAAAGCCTTTTTGTCATTGTTAAAAGTGTTATGTGAACCATCCAAGCACAAGCAAATGACTATGATGTCACCTCCTTTGCTGTATTGGAGAGGGGTCACATCTCAAAAATATTGCTGCATTTTGAAACCAAATGTCAAATTGTTTCCTTTAGGAAGACAATCAAAATTAATATTGTTTCTAATGTTAGCCAACTTTTCTTTTGCACTGAAGAAGAATTATCTTTCACAGTGTATTCAGGTTGACTAATACTACCATGTAACTTTCCACTGAGATATAATAGATCAATGAAAATATCACCCCACCCCACCAAAATACAAAAAACCCCTGCTGTTAAAACAAAGTAACTGTTTTGCCTCAGTAGCTGTTGAAGTAGAGCACTGTTCTGCATTTGCTGCAAGAGTGCCCTACATTGCTGCATGGAGCTACCTATAGTGTCATATTTGCATTAAGGAGTGACTAGAATAAGATTAAGAAATACATTTTGCATAACAACTAGTGCAGAAATAGTTAGTCTGTCAATCTGTCCAACTATAAATTATTTGTGGCACAACAGTGATAATCTTTGTTTTGTACAACATCTCATAAAATTTCTTGATCCTAACTGGGATCAGTAGATGCTTCTGCATTATGAATATTAAATACTAAAAGTTTGTGCATGAGCAATGCTGTCTGATAGCTGGCAGGAAAATGAAGCCAAGAGTTATTGTGTGTGTGCACACTCTTTCCATGTAGTACTTCTATGGATACAAGCAAAATAAATATTTACTGAGGAAATAAATTCAGTCTTTGCAAGAATTTGCTTTTCAGCCAGCACTTCTAGTAGTTACTAATAAGTGGAGTTGGACAAAACACTTAGATGCAATATGATTTTTAAAATGAGTTTATTTTAGAAGCTTGGAAAATGTGGCTTAGCAGCTATGGGTTTTTTTCCTTGTATGTTTTAGTGTATTTTGGGAGTTGAAGGTCAGTGAGAAAGTTCCAGAATGCCACGGGTAACTCTCGGAGGTGTTTTCAGGCATATCAAAATGAGCAGCAGTCTCAGGTTGAATAAAAGTGTTTCCTCTCATATAGTTTGACCTCTTCATGTTCTTAAGAGCTTTGGTGATTTGTGTGAGGTCCAATGAAATTTCTTAAAATTTTTATTTTTATCTGAATTCAACTCTCAACCCTCACAGGAACTGGGGTAATGATGGCAAAATGATCAGTTTCAGTAGGGCCTTTCTCCCCATTATCTTTACTGACTTCCAGAGCCTGCCAAACTAATGATCTGTGGGAGAAATATTCCATGATCCTCAACAACTTGTGTACTTTTACAGCAAAGGTTGAAGGTAAATTATGCTGCCTGAGCTGTAAGTTCCTTCTGCTCACCTGTTTCTGAAGTGGCAGAAAATAATCATGGGTTTACTGTGAGAGTGGAATATTTAAAAGGTGCCAGCCCTCTTGTAATAGTTACTAACAGTAAAATAGTTGTAGCTTCTGCCAACACAAAGGCAGAAATATTCAAGGACAGAATGGAGTTACAATACACTTGAGTGACAAAATTAATTACTGAGATGTTCTTTTGCACAAGCACTTTTCTTCTGCATCTCCAGCATTTCAGTCCGCTAAACTGCTGCCCTGGAGACTGGTCAGAACTGTGTTTTCGTGTTTCTGTTGTGGATGGCCATGAGTCAGACAAGATAAACAGCCCACCTTAAGACGTTCACTTATTGCTTTTTGTGATGTAGCTATGCAAAGGATTTGTTCAGTTCCTCCTTCCTGAGATTTTCCTATGTGTCAATCACATTTTTTAATTAGGACAGTGACAGCTTTATAGATTTGTAGTAAATTAGTGATGGTGTGGTAAACTTACGAGCCATGTACTGCTAAATGCAGATCACCCTGCATTGTTCTTGGAACTGTGAAAATTATGGACTCTGGTCATGACATAAGCATACAAAACATAGATTTAAAGATGAAGGTGTTTAAATCTTTCCTGGATGATGAGTAGACTAGGAGAGACCCTTTAGAAGACTTGTTACAGTGTATTTGTTGAAATGTTATGAATCTGGAACATAAGTGTATTGGAAAGGCCCTTTTGCTTGTCTCTGTTGAAAGCAGGACAGTAATGCAAAGATGGGTTTGGGATATGCTTGACTGGTACTCGGCAAGGAGTAAGAGTTCCTCAGTTTTAGAACTCAGGGATTCAGAGCATGATAGCCAAAACCCTGGTTGGTGGATGGAGGAGTGGAACTACAAGAAAGGTTTCAGGGTTTGATTTTTAATTCAGCATGCAGAATCTCACGCTGGACAGTTTCTTTTCTCAGTTAAGGAGAACCTTTTACTTCTCACTCCTGAAAAAGCTCTTTTGAATCATTAGGCTAGATGCATGCTAATGGTTGTTTGTGCAATGTGCAAATTGATACCCATCTCTGAATCTGAGTGACAATAGATATTGTTGCCAAAATGTATCCATATAACTTAGTCCCCTAAACCTGGCTGCCACCTAAAATGGAATATTTTGAAGTTGAGTGTCCTGCTGATTTTTAATGCCACTTTATCCATGCTAGGACTTTGAGGTATGCCTTGTTCCTGTTCCTTCTTAATTTTGATGCATTTCTACCTCTTGGTATCTTCAAACAGCTGTAACTGTCTTGTATGGCAGTAATCTTTGTTTCTCTGGCTTTTCTATATTTGGAGGCCTTCGCATAAGTCCTTTGTGCTATTAAAGAAAAGGGAGTTCGTTGGTTTTGTAATTTTTTTATTATTATTTTGTGAAAATTCAAAGCAGAGAGGGTTCTGTGAAAACATTTTTAGAGGTTTTACTTAAATGTCTTGAAAATAACAAAGGTCCTTACAGCTGCAAATAAGTTTCCCTGATTGTACTGGTCATTTTCTCACACAATTTCAGCCATGTCTACAAAACAAATGAAAAAGTTGCCTCCATCTTTGGCAAATGAAGTCTCTAAGTCCACAGCCCAAAGTGACTTCTGTGTGCATGAGAATCAAGAAATTCTTGAGAATCTCAATAAAAGTTGCACTTTCCCTTTGATGAGTGGGGGTTGGAAAGGAAAGGGAATGTGTGACCATTCATCACAGCACCAGGCTCGTTAGTACCCAGGAACTTTCTACTCTAAATGACAAAGAGTTTCACTGTCACCAAAGAGAAATTGCTGCTGACCTTAGACCTCTTTTTGGAAAGTAAAATAATGGAGCACAGGAGCAGAGTTTGATATTTGACCGAATTCTACACAATTATCATGCATGTGTATATAATAAAATTAATTCTGTGTCTCTGCATTGTAGCCTCAGGCAAGCAGCGTACAATCAGTTTTGTATGTATAATAGATCACAGAGTTGTTCATGAATAATACAAATGCATTGAGCAGATACTAGTGAGTGAGGATGTTTGTCTTTGCATGGAATCGAAGTGAACATGTAATATTGTGATAATATATATTTGATGAATTCAGGTCTGACTTGCCTTTGCCATAGCCTGCTAATTCCCCGACAAGGGTTGCCACAATAATTGAGTTTCCAATAACATTATGATTATTTCCACATGATAATTTAATTGTAGGTATTTTTTAATATTGTAATAATGTAGATTTGTGATTATTATGCATTTGCATGCAGATTTTCATGGTGTCTTGGAGCACATCCCTACATTTATAACTTAATTTCCTCTATTATTGCATATATATTTTGGGATGAACTCATTAATGCAAACTAAAAAAAAAAAGTAGGTCTTTTTGGTCATTTTGCCTTTATTATAAATGGTTGAAAGCTTTGCTCATTTTTTTAGACCAGCCTAAACAAGTGAATAAACAAAAGACAACTGTAATTCATGGATGGATTAATTTAAAATAATAATGTAATTACAAATCATGGCAGATTTGTCTGGGGTAATTGGGATGTAGACTGGTACAAATTTTGCTTTACTGAAACAAAGCTTGTTTAAATGAATCACCAAGTTTAGTAGAGGCTCTTTTCCATTCTTCTAATTCCCCAATATAACATGATAGCAAAGTAACACTGGCTCAAAATGTGTGTATGCCTGTGCAAATGGGTATAACAACATAGAACCTGGAACTTCTGTACCTACCTAGATATTTTGGCAAGCAAAATGTCCAGTAAGAATAGAAGTGCAAATATAGAGTCATGACACCAGCAGGGGTTTCAATCAGTTAATTTGTCCACTCTGGAAAGAGGCTGGTTGCTTGCCTAATAACAACCTTCAAACTGCGTTAGAAAACCTGGCCTAAGACTCAATGAGACAAAGAGAGATAGAAATAAATGCTGTTCCTATTATTGGAGCAGACATTTGTGCAATGCTGTGAGCATTCTGCTTCAAATAGGAGAGCTCTCTTCCAGGCCTATCAGAAATTCAATGGAAATGAGGAGGAAATGTCTTTAGCTAAATACATCTGTTTTGAAAAGAAACTTCCCCAAGAAAATGACCTGGGCTTTGGGTGTTGTTTGTTTTTCTGGTGGACTGTCCTCTTCGTATCTGTAAAATCTCAGCTCTGAAATTGAGATGGGGTCACAGCAGGGTTCTTGGTCTCTTTCAGGTTATGCATAGCTAACATGTTTGTTTTCCATTGCTTGCATGGTAGGAACATGCAACAGGAACAAGGATGGCAGGCCTGGTCCAAAACTTCAGAAATGAAAGTTTGAAACTAGGTGCTGGAATATCTAATTTGCTGCTCTCCCTTCACATTGCTCTTTAGCACACATCAGTGCTACTGTTTCCTTCCAGTGTGGTTTGGTGCCTGCTTTCTCCTTTCAAATGTATTCCTTTAAATTAACTACAGACAAGACACAAGGAGATTAAGTCCCTCTCTTTCATTCCTCACTCTCTGGGCCTAAGTGTTGAACAGAAAAGCTGGTGCCTGATTTAGGCAATGAAGAGAACAGTCATGATTCCACAGTACAAGGTGGTCTCTCCAGGTTTTGCAGCAGAACTACTTGTATAGGTAAATTAGATTCTGTCCTGAAACCAATGAAGCCTTTTTTAAACCCCATATCTCACTATGAAGTTCCTTGGTAACTGGCTTCTCTTGAAGCTGTAAAAGTATCAAAACATGAATGTAATCCCATTGACAGAAGTTTGTAAATCTGTACCCATGCTTTGGTGAGATCAGGAGATAGCTCAGAACGGGATCTGGGAGGTCAGTCTGTCTGTTATTTTATTTTATAATGGCCTACCAGCATAAAATTAAGGATGTCTTTTACTCTGTGGCATTAGATCTACAAATTATCTCAGGTGTTATTTGTCATACATGAAGTACCATGGAATATGAAGATATAATTCTCTCCATAATTCTTGGATGCATTTTATAATTCTTGCTTGTTGTGAAGAAATTCAACATTGTGTCAGATAACAAATTATTTATAATTGGATGATTGTCTTCATTACTATATATTTCTGATACCTGCACAGATATGATAGGTGGGTATACATAAAATTAGAAAAGCCTGTTGAAAAACATTGATTTGTATCATATTCATGAGTAATTTTCTCTGATGAAAGAAATTGATACTAAAAATTTATAATGCAGTGTATGTAGCTGCCCTGGCCTCTCAACCCTTTTAGCAGCACAGAGGTTAGGACTTGGAAGAACTTAAGTCCTTTTCTACCTTTACCTCATGGGTTTTGAACTTAAGTCACCTATTTGCTCAGAGATGTCAGAATTGCTCTAATATTTTAAAATGGGGGAAGTGGAGCCCCTCAGTCTTTCCTATTTGTGCTGCTTCTTATTAGGTAAAAAAAGTTGAATGAGCTTTAAGGTCCTTTCCAACTGAAACCATTCTATGCTCCTGTATCCCTTTGCTCACAATGTGTGACAAGGAAACATTTAATTTCAGTCACTTGGAAGAAAGGCTTATTTTTACAGAAAATCATTTGCTGTTGCTGCTTTGTTCCTTCAGTTGAATGGGAAAAAACCCAACAAAACACCTTCAGTTTTTTGCAATAATTTTTTTCCATTTGTCGTTGTCTCTGAAGCAGTGGGACTATGCCATTTCTGCGTGAGGGAGAGATATTTTTTCCTGTGCACAGACCAACACTTCCCAGTTTATTCTTAAGAAAAGCATTCCTCAGAAATAAGGAGGTATTTATGTATTGCCCATCTTCTCTATTGCTTGAAAAATGCATGATTCATGGCCACTGGTTGTTCTTCTCATACTGGGGAAGGTTTATTGGCCATAATCCTGGAAGTCTGGAAGTCCCCTGTGTGTCAATGATCACTGATTGTATTGGAAAAGGATGGTTCAGTGACAGCAGGCAGCCCCTGGGCAGAAAGACATGTCCCTTGTCCCTGAGCAATAACCTGTATAGATGATTGAGACTTGTTGATAGACCTCCATGGAAGTCTCACCTGGTAGTCAGGGCTTAGCAGTGTCTGGCTAGTGAAGGATCCCTCAGTACAGGATGCTTGAACTTGATTTGTTGCTCTCATCAATGAGGGCATAAAGGTAGGCAAGAACTGAACATGCCTTGAGGCCCAGGCAGATGCAGTTTTACCACAGCCTCTGTCTTACGGGAGAGAGGGAAAGAAAAAGAAAGAAAAGGCTGCTAGAATTTACAAAATATAGTTGTTGACTAATTTCTTCATCAGCAAGAGCAGTAAGAAATCAGTGAGGTCTCTCCTGAGAGATCACTGGTGTCACCTCACATGTCCTCAGGGTGCCAAATGGTATAAAACACTCACTTTGAAAGTACTGCACCGTGATAAGCTTCAACTCCCAAGGGATGCATTGTGTGTACATTTTGTTATATGTAATGACACACTGAAAGGGCAGTGAAGCTGTTAAGGGAATGCTGCATGTCTAAAAAGAACTTATTTTTCTTTCAACCAATAAAAGAAAGAAAGAGCCTTTCAAAAAAGC
This sequence comes from Passer montanus, assembly GCF_014805655.1. Taxonomy (NCBI): domain Eukaryota; kingdom Metazoa; phylum Chordata; class Aves; order Passeriformes; family Passeridae; genus Passer; species Passer montanus. The sequence continues at coordinate 2,568,809 of NW_024367261.1, read as the reverse complement.
AGTTAAAATAATATCATTTAAATGCAGGAAGTGATAAAATACTAGAGAGAATTCAGCTTCAAATGAAGAAATTTAAAACATGAGATCTTCTCTGTAACATACATGTTTCAAATTGGACCATTTTCCAGGTAAAGCGACAGACCTCTGCAAAAACCTTTTAAAATAGTCAATATATGTACAAAATTTTAAAGCTGACACAACCAGCATAATGGCAACAATTATTTAAACCAGTAGATTTGAAGAATAAAGAACAAATTGCAGTAATATCATGTAGTCATTCTAGACAATGTATAGAGGTTTCAACAAGACCAAAGTTGGATGTGAGACACTGGGAGTTTCTCAGCAAAGGTGATTTTGTAGAAAAACCATTCATTGCATATAAAAAATACCCCTAGAGGTGACTACAATGCTAACAACAATATTTTGAAATGAAGCTGAAAAAGACTTATGTTCCCTTCAACATAATTCCACGTGGACACATTCAAGAATTCTGTATGGCCTCAGTGTGCCAGAGCCCATTTTCCAGCAGAAATACTTTTGCCTACAAAATATATGGAAATGTATGTGAATGTTTTCATGTGTTTCCAAGGCAAAGTTGTTGTCCACCTTAAACCTGACACAGAATGAAATCTGACTATATGAAATCTCAGTCAGCAAAATCACAGAACAACTGGGCAAATGCATTCCTGATGAACTTTAAATGTGAAATTATAATTGGACTAATAATTCATTTGGTATCATTCAGAAATAAACAAGGACTTGTAAAAAATAGAGAAGCGAATTGGATGGAATTGGGCAGTTTTATCTACTATTACTTCAGTACCAACCATCAATCACTGTCAGTTAATTATCATTAAGATTGCATAAAAAAAGGTCCCTGTGGGAGTTGGATAGGCTGTGAGTTTCATTCTTTCATTAAAAACAAGATGAACAATACAAGTCTTGTTTTAATTTTTAGTTTTATTTGCTTTATTTTGATTTGGTTTGGTTTGTTTTTATTCATTTGGATCTTTTTGTATTCAAAGAAATTATGTGAAAAGGTGGATACTGAATAATTGCTCTGAGAGTTACCATATGGATTGCAGAGGCAAGGAAATAGAACAAGGGATTCAAAATTAAAGATGCTATTTGTCAGAAAAAGTTTAAAGATTTTTAATTTCTTCATTTTTTTTTCCTTACAAAATCCAATTAAATTGCCCTTCGAAGTAGGAAAGCTTGCTGGATTTTTTTTAAAATGCTTGCTTTTTAATTAACTGTACAGTTTTTAAGTCCCCAGGGTTTATACACCCAGTTTGTAAATCTTCTTTTAAAAAAAAATACTCTGAAAACTAAAGTTATGCGAGTCCAGAAATTGATTCTTTAGCAGAACACAAACCTGCGTGAAACCCCATAAAGATACACAGAAATTTTTGCACTTTATGAACTGATCCGTGAGGCTCACGAGCGCTTTGCTAAGCACAGGAGCAGGAATGCAGTTGTGGGCAGGAGCAGCAACTGTTGTTTCCAGGGTGCATCCCTGCACTGCTGGGTAGCCACTCACACTCTTAACAGGGTCAAGCTTTATGGACAGTGCCCACCAGCATCACAAACAGGCTGCTACCTGAGCTCTGTGCAATTCCTGCCTGGGATGTAACTCTGCTTCTGCCAGCTGGTGCTTGCTCAGCCTGAGGATCACAAGGCTCTCCTAGCCAGGCACTCTCTGCAGAAGGAGGCTATAGAGATCAGACTGAGCTAAATGGTGATTTTATTTATTTGTATAAATGTATATAACCGTAATCTTTAGATAACATATTATAATTATATCTTACTATATAGTGTTAAAGTTATTAATTATGTATTTGTTTACAAATGTCATACATTTCTATAGCTATATAAATCTGTACAAATTTATATAACTAAACTAACACACATTTTTCACATCTTTGAGTAACTGCTTATCCTAGTAAAATATTTGTGTTATAGGAAGAATCTTTTGTTTGTTAGGATTTCAGTTTCATTTTTTAAATAAGGCTTCCTTGTTAACTTTTTCCCATCTCAAATGACAGAAGAGCCTTATGAGCAAAAGGAATTTAAGGTCTGGAGCTTTCAGGGCCAAAGTCCTCTCTGTTCAGCAAAAGAATAATTAAAAATCCAGAACCCTGGCTCTTGGAATTAACCAGGTATTTTGTCAGTTACTCAAATAAACCTCAGAGCTGGAGATGTAAATGCAAGTGTTACCACACAGATGTCAAAGAGGTAAAAGGCCTCTAAATGACACAACTTGAAACCAAAATGAAGTCTTTAACACTGCTGAGCCATGGTTTCTAATGAGGACAAATGACTGACTTAAACTAGAGCAGAGCTGTCCCATTTAGGGCTCTTCAGACTGAATGCAGCCCATCAGGACAATTCATCTGCTCCTTGTCGACCCCCTCCTCTTGGGAAAGCCTCTTTTCCCATACCCAAACTGCAGGCAGCACTTAGGGAGTGACAGTCCACCAGATGGACACAAAATAGAGACCCATGTTTGGATCGGATCAGGAAACTCACATTGTCCATGCATCCCTTTTTATTTTATTGGGTATATTCTGATGTGTCAGGAAAGGTTATACTTTGATAAAAGAGCATCAAGTTTGTTTCTATTCTCCTATCTTTTCTCCATCATGTGTGGAATTTCATGCTTCTTAATTAGCTGTTGGAGAAGGAAGATCCTCCAGTGCCAATTTTATTTTGTATGGTTGGGTCAATGTTAGCATGTCTGTAAACTAGTAGAAAGGGGAATTAGGCTATAGCAGAAAGGGACAGTGCATCTTGAAAGAAAACTAAGATGGAAACCCTAACCTCTTCTAATTTACATATGGTGACATTTTGCAGAAATATTGTAACATTAGCAGTGGCATAATGAAATTCTGCCTATCAGCCGTGGAAGGAATAATGTTACTGTAAAGGTAACCTGTCCACAGTTTGTTATCAAGAAAATATTCATGGCAAGAAGCATACATTTACCAATGAGTGTTAAGAATAGTAGTTTTCCCTTATAGTTTTTCCTCATGGGCTATCCATCTTCCCCTCCAGATTTACTGCATGATCACTCCCTTTACATGCTAATTATATGCTGCTCTGGTGAATTTGTTAGTAGTGACACTTTGGGCACCCAGTGGGACTGCAACTCATTATGTGGCAATGTCCAGATATATCAGATATTATTAGCTGTCATTAATCTGCTGTGGAAGCATTGAGTGCACAGCCAGGAGAGAGACCAGGAAACAGAGCAAAAATGAAGGCTGCAGCCACCCTGGCCCCCAGAAGGTCAGAGGGCAAATCAGCAGGGGAGAAGAATACACCTTAAAATGGCCAGTGCTTAGCAGCAGATTTTTAACCCATTATAAACCAACATTCCATATAAGAGGAAAGGCAAAAAGAAACTATATTCTTTATATTGTTTGTCTGATTATGCCTTACTGGAGGAAACAGTAATACAGCATCCCAAACTATCTTTTTTATAAACTGTTTTGTAAACTGAATCAAAACAATAAAAGTGTGTGAATTTGAAGAGTGAGTAACACACAGTGTCCATCTGAATGTGGACAGCACCCAGGCATAAAGCTTTGAAATTAGGCACATTGTAACTTGGAATAGAAACAGTCTTGCCCCTCCATTTGAAGGTCCTATTTTATAGAACTGGACCAGGCAGTAGAGAAAATCCTGCAGAAATGAAGAGAGTGCTCTTATTGTCCATCCAGTCCCGTAATTTGCCTGTATAAAGGGCTTGCCTCTAGACTGTGAATTCAGTGCTGATCAGCCTCTGCTATGCAGCTTAAAAACACAAATCACCATAGGTTGCATTTTTGCTATCGATTCTGAAAACTAGTCACATATAAGAGTTATGCATATCTGTGTTTGTGCAGAATTTATTACATCTATTTGGAGTGTGGAAGTAAAAGCTGAAGAAACATTCTTCCCAGAAAAATCCGCAGGCTTCCTAATCTCCAAGATGACTTGCAGGGTAAGTCCAGGATTGTAAGAAGAAGCATTGTCTCTCTTTACATCAGCTACTAAGTCTGGAAGACACCAGTCAGTCTTTAAGGCAAGCGGAGTCTTCTCTTGTCTGAAATGAAACAAAAACCAGCAAAGTAGAAGTTAGAAATCTTTGATGGTGGTGGTGATGTATTATCTAGACAATTTTCAGAGGAGGGGGAAAGGTAATAGTTTGGTTAGCCTGTGTGCATTGGTAACTTATTGGGCACCTTTTTCTACTGTCAAAGGGCAACCTGAAAACTCAGGGACCTTAGAAGGATGAGATAGGGAGACTTAAGATAGGAAAAACTGTATTGTATTAAGGAAAATAAAAATAAACTTTTGTTTCCAAGATTGCAGGGACCTATTCTCCCTTATTTAGAAGTTGCAGTACTTTAGTTAGAAGGTTCATACAGAGACTAGTGGAAAAAAATCACCTTAAAGTCGTCCAATAAATGACAAATACTTGTTTGGGAAGCTGGAGTGAAGTTCCTTTTCCAATGAGCCACTCATCTGAGTTTCCTGAAGGAATTTGGGAAGTACTGGTTTTATTCCCATGTAAGGGGTCTAATCTAATGCTTCACAATTTTTCACATACTGTGACCTTTCCGTGTTCTTAATGAGGGTAATAGCAGGAAGAATTAAAAAAACCCTAATGTTTTATTTATAGAACTGTCTTCACTTAGACAGACTGATAAACCCATGCAAAAACAACCACCATGGGCTAAGTTGAAGGCTGTTTTGAATTGTGTGCAATCCCATGAAATAGAAAGCAATGTTAGTATTTGGTGAAATGACTCCCATTAAGACTTCTTAAACTAACAGCCATCCATGATCTCAGGTTCTAGGAAAAGATTTAAAAGTGATTTTGGTGTAACTGCAGGGTTTGCAGAAATACCCTGAAATGCTAGTGTTAGCAATAGGGCAGATGGCCAGTACCCAGGGAAATAATGAAGTTTTATCATTGGTCTTGAACCTTTGCAGTCTTGGTTTCCAGGAAGATTGGTTTACATATATGTGAGAACAATGAAATATGAAAGTAGAGTTACAGTCCAATGGTGTTAATGTGGACAAAAAAAAAAAAAGAAAATGGAATGCTGTATGAACACATTCAATAAGTCATTCATAGTTTCTTTTTTAGTCTTTTTTTAGTGTTTATGAAATTTTGCACATATGGCATAGCTTGCCCTTTTTCCAGGGAAGTGGAATAAAAATTCAGTTCAGTTTTCTTTTCCTTTGAGTTCTTCGAATAACTGAATATGAGGTGAATACTGTTTTAGTGGTAGGTTAATGAGTTACAGGTCAGGCTTATAGTGGAAAAACTACAGTCAGCCTCCATGGTTCTGCTTGCCAAATTTGCACTCATGAAGCTATTATGGCAGGCTCACCTTTTGGTTTTTTTTATTTTCATGGAGGAACATTTCTGTGATTTGCCCATCAAGGTTATCCTGTCTTTTCAGTGCCTGTGCTGCTCCTTAAGTTCCTGCAGGCACTTATTTTCACATTTAACATGATACGCATGAGTAACCCTCTCTCAACTGGTGAAACTAGTCAGGTGTAAAACTCTCATGAATGCACTCTTTAGGACTGAGGCCTGAGCAAATTCCACAAAACACAAAAGTGTGTTACGTTTTTCAGCTCTCTGGATAGTTTCATATTCCATTGTTTGTAATAAGACAAATAGTTAGGTCTTATCTAGAGAAACTTGTATCAGCAATGCTGTCTTTGAAATTTATTGTACTAAAAATCTTAGATATTAAGTTGTCTTTAAAAAGGTGATCAATATCTGTACTCCTTCATATACATACCCCAAATTGTTTTCAAAGTAAAATCCTAGGAAAGGTTTAAAATGATTGTAAGTTGTAACATAATGGAAGGAGAAGGCCATCATCTTGAATTTGGATTGTGGAGAGTGCTGGAATGCTCTTTTCCTTGTGGTTCAGACCCCTACTAGAAGTTTTACCTTCCTGGACAAGCATGAACACTTTTAGGAATATTCCACTGCAGTTGATTTTTTTTCATTATCTGCTTTGTAAAAGCTAATAATAGTTAGAGATTTATAGTGTTTAAAGTGTGCTCAGTTAGTTGAAATTAAGACTATATTCATCTTCCTGAAAGATAAAATCAGTATCAGCTCTGAACGAATATATTTTATTTGCCCAGGAATTGCTTTGCCTGTGAGCCATTAGATCAGTGGCAAATATTTTCAGAGGCTGTGAGAGGGCCTTTCCTCCCAAATTTTAGGATCATGACATGAGCATCTGATTCTGCAACTCCTTTGCAAATGCCTGCAAGTGGCAGGGCTCTGCCAGAACTCTGCTCTTCATACCTCATGCAGCACTTTATAGCATGCAACACTGACTGCACAGTGTCATAAATTACCCCATCTCAGGTTAAGGGCAATCGATACTTGGGGCGATTCACTGTTTTTGTGATGTTTGCTAGGAAAAAAATGTAAGGAGAAATGTAAGGAGTCAAAGTTTAGAGTCACTGCAGTTTTCTGATATACCTGGTCATTTAGTCATTATTATGATAATCATCCATTTAGGTGATTTAGGCTAATTGCAGAATGAGGTACTGGTTAGCCCAAGTGAAGAGGGGTGGATCTGACCTGAAATTAGGGCTGTGAATTGTCATTAACATTTTATTTTAAAGGATTCTGGTGCAAATGAGACAGGAATGAGAAAATGCAACCAGGGCAGTGATGCAACCACCAAAGCTCAGGACAATGTTTCAAGACTATTTCTTGAAAAAGCTGAAAATTTTCACTATATTTTCCAAAGTCACAGATGTTTCTTTTATAATTGCCAGTACTTGTATTTTGTTAGCACCAGAAGAATGGAAATCAGAGCCCGCTTGCTGTTCTTCTATGTAGAAAAATGGTAGGGGTGTTTTGAACCACAGAAAAATAAAATTCAAATGGATAAAGCAGATTAAAGAGAGACAGTTTAAACTGTGTAGAACTATGAACATTTGAGAATTCGTGTTTTGCTGCCAAAAATCATTGCAGAAATAATGTTGCACATGTCTGTGCATGTGTCTGTGTGTTTATATGTGCTGAAAATACATATCACTGGATCAAGAGTGAATAACAATTTCATAAGCCTCCACCAGACAGTTGTAACTGTTCCTTTCAGATAAAAACAAATTATTTCACAACCAAATATGGAAAAAAACATACCTTAAATTAATTTGAATTTCTTCTAGTGAGGAGTTATATTATGCAGTGCCAAAACATAATAATTTCCTAGATTTATTGTAATATGTTTTTAAACACATCAGGTGCTTACTGAGGTTTTGTTTCCTTAGAAGCATTGTGGCTATGCATTCAACTTTTGAACCTTGTTCTGCAATGTTGTAGAATCAACTGTCTCTGGAAAAAAAAAAGAAAAAGAAACAAACAAACAAAGTCCCCCGAAGCAACAACAGACAAACAAACGCAAACCATAAACTCCAAAACAAACAAACAAACAAAAAACACTGCTGAAATTTTGTCAGGAGAAAAAGATTTAGAGGTTTGCAGGGAGTGTTCTATTCTTCTTAACAAAGCCAAGGTTTGGCTCTGGTGGTCTGAACCTGGATCTAGCATAACTTTTCCTTAGGTGGGTGCCTCCTCTGTCTGTTAAAATCCTAGTGATCTCTCTCACTTTCTTCCTCCTCTGTGCACCCAAACCTGCCCTTGTTTTGACGGCATCCCCTTTTGAACAGCTTTATATGATTGCTTCCATCCACAGGTTACTTTATTTGAGTCGATTTGCCACAGAACACTCGCCCATTAGCAAACTCGTCTGTAGCCTGCTTTAAAATCTGCTTATGGTTATGTCCAGATAAAAGCATGTGAGGTCAGTTTGGTAGAGCAGAGACAAAATGCTTTAACATAAGGTTTTCTATTCTGTGCAGGCAGCTAATAAAAGTGCCCGCAGGTGTTGAGAATTATCCTTCTCTAGGAGATTTCTTTACAATCTGAACCTAATCTTGGCGAAAGCTTTGGCAAGGATATCTGGCACATTAATTAAGTGACTTTCCCTCCCCCACAGGTCTGAGGCTGTAACTTTGATTAACCACCTCTCTGCCCAGGAAACAAACTGCTGGATAGGCATTATCAGTGTTTCAGGTGTATGGATGTTAGAGATAACTCGGGATTCCTCCTTTATCTGGATAGATGCTCCTTCCTCTTTCAACACTACACAGTTTTTCCCTTAGCTATTGCTACAGGGATCCTGCAGGCATATTATGGGATTTTAGTATGAAGACCTTTTTATTCAGTGTGTATCTCTGGATGGCCTTTGCTGAGAAGTTTCAGATCCTTAGGGGAAAATGCCTAACTCCTCCAAAGCTCTCCCTCTATTTAAATGGTTTCTCCTTGCTGCAGTATCACAGCTGTGACACATCAAAGCTAGTAGCTGGTGTGGCAGGACATGCATTCCCAAATCAGCCTCAGTGACGAAAGGTGATTTGTAGTGACAGGTTTCATATCTTACGGTGTCATTTTCATGAATGGCTTGGTTAATTAAATTTAATGTGGAACAAGAGCTTGCTTACATTCTGCCAGGCTTAAGATGTTCTTACTCACACCTTACTTAAATAACAATTCCTACTGTTAAATGAGGGCTCCAGAATTTAGCCCTCTGTTAGCAGTCTTCCATAAACCCTTTGTTTTCCTAACATGTTAAAAACCGAGGCTTAATGGGTTCATGATGACATCAGTTATCAAGATTTGTGTGGTGTTGGCAGATGTTGAATTTTCAGTGGAAAACCATTAAGCAGATTTGAGTCAGGGCAAGTTTCACAACATGCAGGTATTATACCAGTGGTTACATGTGTTGACTTCAGCTTTATTTATTACAAAGGAAAACAGGCCTGTACTTATACAACAACAGCAATGAGAAATTAATCTTCCCAATAGGAAAATCAGTCTTGTCTTGTTAAAGGCACTCAGAGTTACTTGTTGAGCATGCTGAGCTTGCAAAAACTAAGTCTGCAACTTTCAGATTTAATAAATCTAAAATTAAATATTTTTTTTAAACTATAATATTAAAAAAATTGGTTACTTGGGCCTTTTTTTTGGTATCAAGTGTAAAGAAGGCAGTATTTCAGAAAGTGTTGAATATCCATTTTTTGACAACCTTTCTTTCCAAAATTTCTCCAATTTATTTTCCTCTCAGATTAGATTTGTTACTTTTGAATACTCATTGCCTGTCAGCTCACAACACACCAATTCTGTACTAGTTGTAAAATTCTTCAATATTAAAAAGTTGCTTTTTGTGATATGAGTACAAGTTTTGGCCAGTGTTATTGTCTAGACCAAGGCCTACATGTGGTGTGCTATATGTGTAAGATATATATGCCAAACACTAAAACCAAATACATGGGGAGAAATGATTCTTCAGATGAAAGCAAGGTCTCCAGTGTAGGGAAAAAAGTGAAATCCCACAACAAACCAAGATGATAACAGCAACAAAAATTAAAGGAGAGCACTTTCAATTTTGTGTACGTAGTAATTTGAAATTAGACGGATTTAGTTGCTGCAATTTTTGATTAATACATTAATTAGGACTTCAGTTTGCAGATTTACTGTTGCAGTGTACTAAAAAAAAACCTATTATGTCTCCTTTTCTATTCAACTGTAAACATGTTGGAGACTGTATTTTCTTGGACACTAAATTTCACACAGTTATGAATTTCTTCAAATTCTGCTTATGCATCAGGAGGCATCTAATCTTAGTCCTTTTGTTTTACCAGTAAAGTTGCTCTTACAATGCTCCTTTTTCACACCTGAAGTTTTTTTGAATCTCTGACTGTTGATACTGCTAAGGCATGAAGTTTTCTGAATGCCAAAATTCATAGTGATGGTAACGAGAATGTTTCAATGACTCTATCTTTTTTTTCCAGTCTTATGGTGTACTGCATAGAGAATCATTAGAACATCAAGGGGATGTATTTCACTTCTTTGTGTTTCAAAGTAAGTAATTAAAACAGAAAAGGAAAACCTAACATTCTGTCTTATGGAAAAGGACTTAATTTTCTATCTTTTTAGACATTTTGAGGAAAGTTTACTTTTCAATATGTTGATTTATAAAATCTAAAACTCTTTCCAATATGGCTTTTCTTCAGAAAATCTTAAAAGCAATTTCATGTTGAAATGTTGCTTTAATATTGCAGGATTCAAAAACATTTTTAATTTTTGTCATGTTTTCAGTTTGTTTTATTCCCATTTGTCTTATTTAACATTATAGATGCACAAAATAAGATCAATGTGTTTTGAACAAATAATGGAATTTTCCTTCACTAGTCTTTCCACTATTTAAGTTTAGCTCCAGGTTGGAGCCGAGTCAATTTTTTCTATCTTGAAGCCCTGCATAAAATGAAACTTTAACTTCAATGGAAGGCTATTTTTCATCAGGCAAGCAAACAAAAAAAGTCCATTATTAGGTCCATGTAAATAATGTTTCTTCATCAGCACAACTTTTCCAGTACGTGAAACCAGTCACCTGATAAAAAGATTATGGCAGATGAGAAACCTTGAATTAGGACTTCAGTTTTCACTAGCTTAAGAACAAATGATCATCCACAGATGCGAGCATGCAAAAGAAAAACATTCTTTCCCAAACTTTTCAAGTAAAAAGTAAATGATGAAATGTTGGATAATTATAATTTCATGATTACGTGATCTCCTATTTATTACAAATGGGTAAATACAAAGACTCTGATTATTTACACTGCTGACCTGCCCCAGGTTTATGGCATTTATTATAGTCAGTAATGTTTATAGCAAATTTTTTCTTAACAATAACATTTATAATATTTTAATGTGTGTATGGGGGGAAATAGTACATGAAAGAATTTCTGTGCAAATAAACTTAAATCGTTTTGCATTTGGAACTCCTCTGTATTATTTTAGGACCTCAGTTCTCAAAAACAGTTATGGTTAACTTTATTCACACAATTCCAATGGGACAACTCATATGGAGAAAGCTAAGTCTTCTCTTAAGTGTTTTCTTGTATCCTTTCCCATCCCACTCTTCGCTTCCTGATGTACATGTGTTGGGGTAGGTATCTCTAAACACATTCCTGAACACACTGAACTGTCCCTTCCTTCTCTGGAGCACATAATTTTAACTAAATGAATATATAGGGGTTTGTGTGTGGATGAATGTACAGATATTTGCACAAGTATTAATTCATTTATTCTGTGGGTATCAAGTAATTATCTCTTTTGCTGCAAGGGCAATTTGCTGCCACACTAACCAGAAGGCATTCTATCCCCAAACAAAACAAGCACAGCACCACTTTCAGCTATGTGCTGAAATATGTGATCAGGATTGTAATGTGTTAAGCGTGGCATCATTATTCTAAAGCCAGCAACAGAGATATAAAATGCACTGTGAGACAGCAAACTGAGCACAGTTTGATTGTAGGACACCCGGGTAGAGGGGTTTTGTATTAGAATATACATTGCATTTATAATGCCTTCTTCTCTAAAATGTAATTAGTTTTTTTTATGAACTGGTAAAATATAGTAAATAAAGGACTCAGGGGATTTCCATATAGCCACATTTATTCCCACATGTCTTTCCAAATCATAAATGGTTGTCTTCCTTAGAAATGGATTAAGACAAATTGCATTAGGACACGATCATGAATCTGATTAAGGTGGAACCATGATCAGGTTTTTTCTTTTGGGCAACCATGTTTTCTTATAACAACCAGAAGACAAAAAAGCCTTTGGCAAGATGTTTCAAAAGGCCTTTCTCATATGCACATAAAAGCAGTTTTCATGCTAATTCAAAAATTGGTCCACACCTATAATTTCTTTATATATCCAAGACAAAGCTTTGGGCAAAATTTTTCAGTAGTATATATTTTCAGATACAGACTTGTGGTTTCAATGAAAGCTCCTAAAAAGGAATTTCCATGCATAATTTCCTTAAGGAGAACACTCTGAAGGCAAGATGTAAGAGAGGCAGAAGATGAGGCATTGATTCCAAATTGGTTCAGGGAGAGGAATGCTGAGAACAAAAACATCCCCAGTGGAAAACTGATGTAATATACAGAACAAACACCTTTTATGAACACACTCTCACAAAGGCCCCAGCTCCTTCTCTTCCTGTGTTAGCAAGTGACCCAAACTGAGCACATTATGTGATATTATTTGACAAAGAAGGAAACTAGCTGTTGTGATGCAGCAATACACTTCTTCAACTAGTGTGGATGTGTCTGTTGATGCACTGATATGCAAATGTGTTGAGAATTCCTATCTCAGCAAAAAAAAAGTCTGTTACTTTCTTCTCCATTTTCCCTTATTTATATTTTTAAACAGTAGTTTCAACTCCATGTAACTGAAGTGAACTTAATTGCAGTGTTGTTATCTCTGTGTCATAGGCAAATATGTGGTGACTTGAAGGGTCTGGGAAGGACATCTTTGTTCACCCCCATGGGGCTTGATATGACCATATGAGCCTTTTGGTCTCTCACACTAACATGTAGGATTCAGCCAAGAAGAACTCCACTTTAAGTCTATGGAAGTCTATCCAATAAAAGAAGTTCCCTGTCTCCAAGGACTAGTGTTTGGCATATGAAAATATAGGGAATAGATGGGTCTAATGGGTAAGTTCTGGAAGCTAAAGGAGCTCCATAATCTTTGTGCTTAGTATTGTAATGTTACCCTGCTCAAGTAACTCTATCCATCTTCTTTATGGTTAGTCTTACTGGTTTTTACTTGTTTGGGGTTTTATTCCAGTTTAGACCAAGATTTAGTGAGGTTTATTTTAAATTGTTCATCTTTTACTCTATATTAGCCTTGTTATGGCAAATGCAAGTAAGAATCTGAATTTTTCATTGTGTTTCATGCAAGCAGAGACCAGACAACAAAAACTCAGATCTGCACTCTGGTCCAAATTTCAGAGTGCACCCATCTGAACTAGGTTTTTCCTCAGGTTGGAAAACATCTAGCTATCTCTTGTACCTTGTTCTTGGCAACTTGCTCTGGTTTCACTTAGAAGCTGAGGTCTGATGTGGATGTGAGTGGAAGCTGGACCTAGTAACCCAGCATATGAATCCTCACTATTTTTCCAGGCTGACAATCCTTAGGTATTCCACCAAACTGTGTGCTTATACAAACTGAGTGTCTAAAAACATTTTGAAGCAGTAGCATTATTTCATAGTCTGGTGTAATAGTGACCTGAGAAATACAAAAATGCTTTTTTGTCTCTTCTCCTGGCATTTCCAAACGGATTTGCTCACAGCTGGGTTTTCAACACAGCTAGGGGAAGATACTGTTCAGAGGGACTGCAACCAGCAGTGATGGGGCACACTTCTGGATTTTTTGGCAAAGTTGGAACTGAGTTCTGAAATAAAAATATGCGTGTTCTCCCTTGGGCTCTTCAAAGCAGAGGTTCAGCTACGTTTCACAACAGTAATTTTCAGCTGAAACAGGAAAGGTGCAAAGGCCCTACCCTGATGTTCCTCAAACCTTCTGTTTGACAACACCCTGTACAAGAGAACACGCTGGCTCATGTTCATAGAGTCATGACTTGTACAGTTCAGGCCTTACCAAAATTGTTGGAAAAGTCAAGGTCAAAAATAATTATAGTAAATTGGGAAATAATTGTGTTACATGGAAAAAAAATCCAAACTAAAATGGGAGAAAGAAAAGGTCAGTCAAAACAGACATACCAAATTTTCCTATCTATTTGAGTTTGTTTCAGGTTTGTTCCTCTATTTTACATACATACATGAAAAGAAAGTGAACAAGACACAGATAGCACAGATAGGCACACACATTTATGTGTATGTAAAGAAGAAAATGTTGAGGTCAAAAATCCAAAATCCAAAATTAGATTGTTGCAGGATGTAAGAGACAGAACCCCTTTGGTAAATTTTTTAGACAGATAGTCTGTCTATAATAACAGGTTATTATTTTTAGAAAATGTAGTCCTCTTTTTCTCAGTAATAATTAGTGCAAATTCTGCTTTGTAGAAACTTAAGCTTTTCTGTGAAATGTAGAGCTGGTTGGGAAGTCAGATAAATTTCCATGAAAACAATTTCTTTACTTGTATTTAAAAGTATATCCAGACATTTTCAGGATCTTCCCAGCTCTAAAGCTGACTGAGCTATGTACTAAAAAGGGTAAAAATTTCACATTGTCTTTGTTCCAATTATTTCTTGACCATTTTAGCCTTCATTTCAAATTGACAATGGACCGTTCCAATATAACTGAGGTGTTTTTTCTTAAAAAATAATTTTATGTCTAAAATGTTAAATGAAAATATTTCAATTACATGTCATGTAAACAGTGTTCATATTTGATTTTCCCATAGATTCTCTGCTTGGAAAGATCCTTTGAAAATTAAATAGTTCATACAATGGATCATAGTTCATACAATCTATCAGAACAGTCATCTCAATCATGCAATTTTCTTATTTTCTCTGATTGGGTAAGGTTTTATAAACTACTTTCACTTCTGCCTAAAGAAAGGTTTATTTGTTTCACAAAAGTATTTTCATTTCATGAATGAATTAATCTCAGCTGCAGACATAAAAATTCATTCTCTTGACACTGTGCTCACATTAATACTTGTGAGACTCAACAAAGATGAAGCAAAATTCAATGTTTCTTAAAAGTGTCATGTTTATTTTTGCTGTTAATTCACTGGTACCTTGCAGCTTGATCATCACTGCAAATCTGTTGTATAATTTCTCTACAAAACAAGGTAAATTAGTCACCAGAAAGCCCTGCAATTCAAAGTATGTATGGAAAGTGATTGGAAAACCTGGGCTTCTGGTTGTAATTATTCATATGATTTACCTGCAGTCATGTCACTTTTATGGCACTAAAAGATATGTTATATCTATTTATTCAGCTAATTGTTCAAATCAATTTCTGTGACAAATGTACTTAAATCCAATAGGGTTGGGTGCTGCCTTCTTAGCTACTTTAAAGCTTTATGAAGTTATGTCAGATGGAAAATCTGGCCAAGGAAAAGGTGGAAATGGAACAGACCAGAATAATGCCTGAGACCTTTTTTCTCTTTGTGCTATTCAGTTATATTTCAAATAATTACTAATGAAGAGATGTACTGGAAAAACTATCAGAGTAATAGAATAATGGTGTCTGGAAGGAATTTAGGAGGTCATCCAGTCCAAGTCTTCTGTACAGCTCCAATCTTTGGCCCATCCAAAGGGGAAAGCCTCTTCAGCAAGACCCTCTCCAGTTTGGCCCTGTCTTTCTTGTACTGAAGGGACAAAAAGTACAGACAGTAAGTAAGACATGTCAATTTTAAAGCTGTTATTTCTCATCTCTGACTGCTACTGTAACATGAAGTTAGTTTGGTTAGGTTTGTTCCATACTACTGAATTTAGACCATCTGAACATTTTGCGACTGGAATAATTCCCAAAGCTTTCTCTGATTTCCAGCTAAACATCAATTATCTGTAATATTGGAGAGCTCTTTCTCTGTAGATAGGTATTTATGTAAACAAATATAGTTGCCATATGCCCCCTAGATATGTCATACATGCACAGTCCTGCCTCTGACTCAAAGAGATCACAGGTGTCACGGAGGAAAACAAAACTCTATAAAAAAGGGGCTGTGAAAAAAAAATCTTGGAGCAAGCAATTAAGGTAGCAGCATTCTGCTCAGAATGAGTGATGGGTATGGCCTGTCTGACCTGATACACAAGCCAAGCCAATCCATGAATTCATGAAAGCATCACCCACTGTTCCCCCCTGCTGCCACATCAGCCTCACTGCTAAGGAATTCTTACACTTTCAGCATCTAAAGCTCTTAATGAGTTCTGTGGCAACATCCAGTATGTGTGTGTGCACAACCGCAGATCTGGCACGTCCGCTGAATTTAGGAGTAGACCATGAGAAAACGTCTTGGAAAGAAAACCTATAGGTCGCAACAGAAGAGCCTCAGGTTGATCAACAGACTTTGAAAGTGACTGGGAAGAAGTCATTCTGCTAAATGACTGAGTGAAGGGAAATACATACTAATGTGTGTATATATGTGGATGCATATATGTGCACGCAAAAATAAAAGTTGATTTTTTTCTTCACAATTTCAGCAGTTTGTTTCAAAAAACACAGAAATTTAGATTATCAAGTAGACTTTATTTAATCATCTCACAATTACAAAGTCATATATACATTAATATCTAAAAGTCATTAATGTGGGTCAGGCTGATAATAAGAATAAGAACTCAGCTGAAGGAGTTCACATGACGTCTTACAGCTACATATGGTTAGAAACTGGGGTTTTCTGACAAAACTGTTATGGAATAATTATGGGATTAAAAACTGGAATAAGGTTATTTAAAAAAAAAATGGTGTAAGGTAATGTGAGCCAGAACTCTCAAAGTCCCTTAATAGCTGTTCTTAACTCAGTGTTAATACTTTATTTAACATAATGCGCTCTGCACTCTTTAAATTGTTAGCCTGGAACAGATGATTTATGTTGCTCTTGCATCCAAACAAGAATTAATGCCCTGATCCTATTTGACTGGAATTGTTAAGCACTTTTGTTCTCAGGCTTGTATCAGAATGATAATAAAAACATAAAATCAGCAAGCTTCTTAATGAATGTGGGGTTAATTTGTAAGTGCCCTGATTTACAGATATTAGAGTAATGCTCTTTCAAGTATTTACTGAGGTGTTAGAAAGTTTGTGTTCACATTCATCTTGAACATTTAGTGTACTGCAGTTTCTTTGTTTCCAAAATATTAGAAGGTTGCAGTTAAGAAAGCTATTGGAACTGAGTATCTTTTTTAAAATTATTTTTTACAAATAGAGATATCTTTAATCGTATATTGAGAGAATCACAAGTGAATGCCACAGGTAGTTCTTTTGATCCTGTTCAGATCTTTGTTTTATAGATTTTTTTTGTTTTCCAGGTGTTGTTTTTCCCCCTCTCCAATATTTTAATTTTATGTATTTCATGCCTGCATAATGTTTTCTTTCATCTGCTTTAATTACTCATTTATTAATCTTGGTACAACTGGATTTTTATAGTGTAAAAGGTAATCACTGCAAGCACAATGACTGATGCAGTTACTGGCCATGATTTCACTACAGGTGTGCAATATTATAGTCAACTGTAAGGAGGACTTTCACTCCAGTTCTTTTTGGTTTAACTACTGAAACAAATGTGAGCACTGTCTTTTCTTTGCTGATTATTGTCCCTGTAGAGTTTTGCTGGTGAGAGTGGCGGACAGTCCTCTGTCCTGTTGCTGGTGGTTAGAGCTGTTCAAAGGAACTAACAAATAGGTTCATCACAAGTTTGGTACCATTTCCAACTTTTATGAGAAAATCTTATGACCAGAATGTCAAGAGAAGCTAAGCTGTTTTTATGATCTGGTGTGTAAAGCAAGGGTTATTTTCACTTTGACATAGTTTTGACTTAATAGAACATCTTACGAGGTCTACATAGAGTATTTGAGTGATTACATGCTTACGTATATTCTGGCTGAAAAGAAAGAAAAAGAAGGAAAGAAACATATATTCTTTCTAAAAAGAAAAAAAAAGAAGGGAAGAAATGTTAGCTAATGAATACTTGATGTGCACACAACTGAAATGAAGGTGGAAATAAAAGTTCAAGCCATGGCAATGAGAAATGACATTTCCTATGGGCACAGTAAAATGCAGAGCTCACCCATGGAAAATTTCAGTGAGAACCTTAAGTGGCATTGCTGAAACTGTCCTGAGAAAAGAATAAGAGGATTTCTAAAGCTGGTGGGGTGAACATCTACAGAGAGTCTGATGTTTTTCCAAGGTCTATTAGAGCAATTCAACTTCCCATGCTCTGCCAAACTTGTCTGAATATTCATTATAATGTGATTTCTTATGATTCTGAAGGTTGATATCCTACCTCAGCTTGACCATGACTAAGAGAGTGATTAGTGACAATAAAGAGGACATGTGCGCTATACTTAAATATCCTACAATAACGAATTTAGCAGATTAGCAGAATTTTGGTCTGTTTGAATTTATGATCTGATATAGTCTTTCCTATCTGGATTGATCCTTTCAGTCCTAAAATACGTACTATTTATTTAACACTGCAGGAGAGTGATATTGCAGTGGGCAATTTAACCTTAATATCTGGGTTTGAGAGGGTGTTTCTTATAAAACAATGTAAATTGCTAGCAAATCTACAAAGCCCTTCATATATACAGTATATGCATAAAACATTTCACTTCACTTCCTCCAAGTATGAAGTTCTTCAAATTGTTCAGTGGTTATCTCCTTAATTCTTCCTCAACCATTCAAAAATATCAAGAGCTATGTCTTGGTAGCTGAGAAATAGGGGAGACATGAAACACCCACTTTTCACTTTTGTGTGTTCTTCAGTCATTAAATGTTTTATGTCATGTGATGGAAAGAAATTAGTTGGGAAAAGATCTGATATTTTAGAACTACAATGTTTCTTACCTACTTAATCTGGGTGATTTAGCTGTCTCAAACTGGGCTTCAAAAAATCTGGCAGTCCATAAGCCCAAAGTTTCATCGAAGTCCTGAAACAGCTAACAAATCATGCTATATATATATGTTACATCAAACAGCTCTGAAACCCTGAAAGGATCAAGATCCAGAGACTCCATAAACTCCCTTGAGACTTTTACTTTTGCTATTGGTTGTACATGCAAAACAGTCATATACTCTGGAGATGAGAAGTAGAATGAAAGCCTGAGGAAATAGCATCCATTTCTGAAAATGTTACAATAAGTGACTTTGCCAAGGTCGTGTGGGAAATGGGAGTCAGACTATATAAATCTAAAGTTTTAGTCATGGCCCTCAAAAGCAGCCTTTCTTTTTTGATTTTTTCTCTTTCAACTGGAGCTGCCACAACCCACATTTATATTCTAGATGTTGTCCAAAAGAAATGAGAA
Organism: Passer montanus; assembly: GCF_014805655.1. NCBI lineage: Eukaryota > Metazoa > Chordata > Aves > Passeriformes > Passeridae > Passer > Passer montanus. The sequence goes on along the minus strand of NW_024367261.1, from coordinate 2,549,924 downwards.
ATGAATTTTCAAATTTTCTTTCTGTTGCATTGTCTGTTTATTACACACAGTGTTGTTGCACATAATGCCTGGATGTAAAATGATTCAGGGACTAATGTCTTCAGTCATAACGTGGGAAAACAGAGAAGCAGTTGGATAGTAATTTCTCACACTGTTCTGCCATGGCTGTTCTTTCTGCTGTGATTTAAGAAAGTGCAGGCAGTGGAAAAGGTTCCCTTTGAAAGTGTTTTAAATGTCAAATATAAGATTCATTTCTATACTGCTTTAATCCAAATGCCAGAGCTCTGAGCTAATCTATCAATCTGACCAGGACTTCATGTGTTTTACCTATCCAAACAGCTATCTCTTGAACGGCAATTCCTGCTAACACCAATTCATAATACTGGAAAATTTTTAAAGAAAAGACTACCTTAATTTCTTTGTGAATGTGTGCTTTGGCATCCTTAGGCTCATTTAGTAGGGCTATATGTGACAGGGCCTTGGATATGTAGTAGCTGTGTTGTGCCTGGTTGTTATACGCTGGAACAACAGGCTGGGGAGACAGGAATGCGGGAGGGAAGAAACCCCAGAACTATTCCTGCAGTGGAAGTAAAGGAGTAGTGTTAAGGATATTTCATATAGAGTGGATAAGCCTAGATCTGATCACTGCTGTCATCAGATATGGCCCCTGCCACAGGAACCCTGGAGCTGGCTGGTGTGCATTATCATCTGTTGATACTCTGCTTGAAAGAGCAAGTCTCAGAAACTCGGTCAGCTCTGCCTGTGAGAGTGGATCAGCTGTTATTGAACAGTTCTCTGTTCAGTCATTGCAAAGGAATGTATACCCTCCTGAAAAAGATATGCTCTCCTTCAGCTCAAAATAAAACTATTCCCAGCTTTTAGCCAGGAATTTAGCCAGCTAATTTCCCTTTTGATACTAGGTCTTTTCCTCCAGGACAAATTTACAATCTTCTCCCATTTTTGGTCTTATTTTTTAGTCCTTTATTTGTGTGATTCTTCTCAATTTTTCCAATTATTTGACTCTTTTTTTTTTTTTTATGTATGCATGTCAAAGGGTATTCCAGTAGTGCATTCCAGTAGTGCTTTTCTCATTACCAGATGCAGAGTTAATATTACTTATTTGCTTTTCCACAATGCCATCCTGTCTGGGCCATCAAGTTAGCACAGTTAGCCACTGCAGTACACTTAATTTCCCCTCTCCAGAGTGTTTAGCATCTTTTTTTCTGGGCTGCTGTTTTCCCATATCATGTAAGGTCTAAGGTATAACTTCTTTGATAGAAATTTCCTTAAAGAAGTTTCTGTGAATTTTTTTTTGACTTGGCATATATATATAATTTTTTTTTCCCAAGACAGATAATTTTGTACTTTTTAGATTTCAATAGAGTGGAAGTTTCCACAGGAGGACAATACCTTTCTGATCTGTGAGAAGTTTTGGGGCAAAGAACTTAACAGCATGCAGTGGCTTAACCACGGAAATTGCTGTCTGACTCTTAATTCTACTAAAACTTAAAGGTTGTGCTACAGAGAGTGCATGTTTTCTAATGTAAAATAGAAAGATCTCAAATCACTGGAAAAGCTGTTCAACATACAGAGATCACTCACCTGATTTTTTTTTTTAAACCAACAAAACTACATGACCTTATGATTTACCTAGGTCATAATGAGCAGATTATGGTTATTCAGCCACTCTCCTTCCAGGAAGGGCTGCTCACTGGTTTTCTATTGCAGGAAGGTTTTGTGGGAACCAAATTTTGAGTCATCAGCGTGGTGATGGTAAGGAAAGATCTCAGTTGCATCTCACTGCACCAGTCTGTCTCAGTGCCTTTACTGTTTCAACTGTTTCTTAGTACCCATCTTCAGGAATGGATATCCAGGTATGGTTGTTTCCACAGAATTGCTGTCAGATAACAGGAATTCCCTAAGGCTACTTTTGTTAGAGCAGGCTGGGTAAAGCAAGCACTAACATCGGTTTCAGGAGTGACCTCGAGAGTGCTCACTTTCCCCCATTTGCTTCACAGATGTGTTCTGTCTCCCAGACATCTTGCTCATCAACCCCAAAACTCTTGCAGTTGGTGTGGGGATTATTTCCACACAGGCCAATTTGTTTCAGGTAAGCCGAGCTGTTAAGGTACTGGTTAATGAAGACTGAGGTGAATCACTCACCTTGAAATTACATTGACTACTTATGAGCTGTGCTTGAGTTTAAGTAAAAGAGTTTCAAACCCAAACTAGTGAAGTTAAAGTAGCTACAGTTTAAAATGGGGTCTATAGGGGCTTCCATCCAAATATCAAGATCAAGCTCTCTTTTTGAAGAAGACAGTGGGACCAGAGGCCAAACAACACTCTAGTCAGAAGCAGATGTGCTGTGTATGAACCTGTGGAAGTAAAATGAAAGAACTTCTTCAACAGGACCGTGCATGTAAAACTACTCTTGGACAACTAATACCTTATGTATTTGTTATTTTTCCTCTAGTGAAATCAAATAAAAAAATAATTAAAGGCTCCTATCATCTTCAATATTTTTTAATAAGCAAACCAAGAGCTTTTGCAAAAGTTCTATGTTGGCATGGTTAGAAGAGGAAGGGAGGGATCAGATTATTGCACAAGCTGATTGAAGTTTTCTTTTGACCACAATTAAAGTCAAAGAGCCAATCTGAGTTTTATGTAGCAATTTTTCTTCATGGGAGATGTGTCATCCTTAAGAATTAGGATGTGAAATACTGATCCTGTTAAATAACCTGGAACATTTCAGATGACTCAGGAAGGTCAAATACTCATCCTGAGCACCTAGAGTCATATTATAATGGCTCTAGTACAAATCCAAGATTAGACATTATTTTTGCCAGTTAGGTTTAGCACTTGGGTTTCGAAGGCAGTGTAATACAGAGACCAATATTTACGTGGGTTTTGGAGTAGGAATAGGAGATCTGGGAGTAGTTTTCTTTTTGTCATCCTTGTTATTTTTTAATCAATGTCAAAAAGGAGAACACAGTTTTCAGAGTTCTGCATTCATTTTCCCATGCTGCTGACAATGATCTCTTATAGAAATGCTTACCCAGGTTTGAAACAAAATCACCAATAACCCAAAGATTGTCAGTAATCAGCAAGTATTAAGAGTTGTCTACTATCCTAGCTATCTAGTTTGAAAAGGCTTTTTTTTTTTTCTTTTATTCTTTTACTGTTTTTTTAACAAAAGTGTGTTCTATAAAACTAAATAGAAAGTGGAATTCTTGTGGTCAACAAAAACTAAGATTGAAACATATGAAATCTGGCAACATTCTGGTTGGGTTTTTGTGTTTGGTTGGATGGTTTGGGTTTTTTTGTTGTTGTTTTCTCTTAATGTGTAGTTTAAATGCAATATGATTGGAGAGCCAGCTCTTCCTCTGGGAAGTCTATGCAAATAGCAAGCACAGCCACATCTAAAGTAGGACTTTTGGGGGAAAAAAAAGATGATCCTATTCATGACTTTGGAAAAGTAAAGAAGCAATCAGAAGTACTTGATTTTTTTTTTTTTTAAATCGAGAAATTCTCTCAATGAAAAGCTGAACAAAATAAAATGGGTGAGTTTAAGGGCCCAGGCCCTACCTTGTTGTATTTACTTCACATAAACAGCTCCATTGAGTAGGGCAAATACGTCTAAATGGGCTCCTTTAGAGAGTGTGGTCCTATCAAAAGCAGTGTAATCTTTGGCAATGGCAGGAGTCCAAATTTCCTTTTTAACAGACAGGTTAATCAGTAGCAATTAAGAGGCAAAGTAGCAGACTAATAAAGTATACTTGTCACCAGTTGTCATCTTAGTGATCAATTCACACCTCCACGACAATAACATCGACCCTTCAATGCTCTAATGACCCTGAATCCCCAAAGTGACAGAAGGATTAAGGAAAAGATAATGTGCTGGAAAGGTGCTAATGAAGTGGTGGGATTACAAGATGAGTTTCACCCTTGATAGACAGCAAAAGGGAGTGTTCAGTCCCACTCCAGCTATGAGATTCACATGGATAAACTCTCCACTGACTTCCACTTCCAGTCAGGATCAGGGCTTTCATTTAATTAATTAGGGCTTTTAATTTCTTAGTTAAATATGAAACATGCATCTTCGTGTTTTTTGAAAGTAGCATATATTTCTCAGGTAATTAAGTTTACTCTCATGCTGTTTTTCAGCTTGTGTCTGCAAGTTGCATATTGCAGACATTTTTGTTTGTATAATTTAAATTTTGTGCATATATTTTTACAGAGTTTTATTTTTGTGTATGTGTGTAGAATGTACACAACTGCTTTTTAATGCACCGATTGTTTTAAAAAATGAGAAGCAGTATCTTATTAAAGTGTATAAAAATGGTGTCACCTTCTTGCTCAGCATTAAAAGTGAATAGATAGACAGACAGGAAGACAGATAGATAGATAGATAATGTATGGTAATAGCATTTTGAGGTGCTAATGGAGAAATGGTGTTCTAGTAGATGTTGTTGAAAATACATATTTTAAAATGACCACAATGTTTAACATATAATCAAAATAATACATGAACTTGTTCATTAAATGCCTCCTGTCTCTTGAACTATATCTGTAACCCATTTCAAAAGAATAGGTTGATATTAAAGGTGGGGAAAAGGGTACAACAGGCATTTATGGTATTTTAAGCCTCAGTCTTCATTAGATGTTACTCTAGACTTCGTTGTAGCTAATTAACTTGTATATTGAAAACCCTTTAGAATGATTTGATACGGGGAGATGTGGGAATACATCGTGCTGGGATTAGCACATTTATATTGCTGTAGCTGTGTGCCTGCTGTTTGGGTGCAGGGGGAGGTAACCATTTGCAAATTTAGCTGTATTAGGATCATTTGCAAGTGGTATAAATTCTATTGCTGGCAATTTGAAAAAAATATGCTTGACTTCAGTGGGAGATGTACAGATAGTTTGCCGCTGCACATTCTAGTGCCAGATTCTATCTTGAAAGTTTAGTCTTGAGAAGTTTTATTTTTTTAAGTTATTTTGTGATTTGGGGGGAGGGGGGTGGAGAAATAAAGAGGTTTCAAAATTCTGACATTAGAAAGTTGTATTTTGTAACAAGATGTTGTAACTTCCTTGATAATCAAAATGAAATATTAAATATGTCTGTGTCGTATCCTCTGCTTCTCTCAAGATTTTGAATTTTCTGATTTCTAACTTTACAGTTAAGCACTCAAAAACTAGCTGACCATGCTGTAAAAATTTTTCCTGTTGGGTACTTTACATCATACAGTACGATTCTTAAGTCTGTAAAATATTGCACATGTCCTAATTAATTAACTCTTCAGAGAAAGCTTAGCTTTGTGTGGAAAATTGGCTCAAAACTGTTTTTTTCCCCAAATTTTAGGAGTAAAAAATGAAAACTGATGTGCAGGGCACAGATGTGAACTTCCCTATGCTGAACACAAGCCAAGTGATATGGCTCAGGCATTTATGAAAAACGTCATGCCTGATGTGTTTCAGCACCAGTAGTACATCCATGAAGTAGCATGAACTTGAACCAGGAATGAATGACATCTAGCATGTCATATGACACTTCTTTTTAATTACCTAAATGACTTCACAATGCATTTAGTTATTCATAAAAAACAAAGAAGTAATTAATTTCTGTTCCAGACCTTAGCCTAAGCTTGTAGAATTAATTTTAGGGCAGCTGCCATGATGTGTCATTTCCTTACACCTTGGGAAAGGAGTCACAAGACCTGTTTTGCACAAGCTGCAAAAGAGTTTCTGGAGTGAACTGACTTTTTGCCATTGTGAGCTAGGGACAGAAGAGAGCTGATGGTGCAGTCTAGGAGATGAAGGCAGTATCTCCTTGCCAATTCCTATCCACATGTCCAGATACCCTTAGGAGAGGTAAATCCTGAACTGCAGGAGTTTACTGTGGGCTTTTTGTTCAAAGGTGAGATCAGATCCTGTAGTTTGTAAGGCTGTTGAGTTCATTACATGCCAAACGTGAGATAGGCAGCCTATAAAGTTGAATATCTTTATTGCAGAAATATGATCTGAATTTAATATTCTATATCCATACATGTGGACCCTGTAATTTTTTGTTACAAGACAGATTTGATCTTTCTTTACAGTTGCAGTACATTGGGGTAGAGGTACTTTTAATTTCACTTTGATATAGCACGCTGAGCCATTTTTCAAACAATATGTTCAGTCAGTCTTTTACTTCTATTTTCTTTTATGCTTAACAGATTGCCCATTCAAAATGGAAGACCATGAGCAGTGTTGCCTCGTCAGTCACCTTGCTGTGAAGTTGCAATGTAGCAAATGGCTAATGTATGCATACATGTGGGCACTGTTTTAACCCACATTTCACACTGCCATAATCGATTCATTGGTTTTGAAAAATAAAACAAAAACAACCGCCCTTGCCCAGCTGCAGCAGGCAAGAGTTAGGACATATGCTGGTGTGAAAGGGGGAGTAGGGCTGGAGACCCCTGCCGAAAACATCACAACAAAGGGAGTGCAATCGCCTTGGCAAGGCATGGGATGACTTAAATACCCTATTGTATGGAATGTGAATAGGTTGGCATTGTGAATTGCAGCGTGGGGGGCTCCTCGGTGCTGCCGATTAGGCGCACGATTACCCAGATTACATGGGGGAACGGCTAAGGTAAATAAGGCCAGCCTTCTGCCACCTCCTCCACAGGGCCAGGAGCAGGCTGGCCCAACCCTGCCCGGCCTCTGGGAGCTGGAAAGGGTGAGGATGGAGGAGAAGATCAGTGAATCCATGTGGATAACAAAAATAAGGATTTCAAGGGCAACAATGTTAAAATGTCTTGCTGGTCAAGTGATGTATGGGCATCATTCCCTGCTACCATGTACCATTGTACGCTGCTACCTGTACAAGTAAATTGCTTAGCTAAAAACAGACCTTGTATCCTCTCTGTTGTCAATGCCTTCTCCCAGGTTAAGAGACAGTCACTGGGTGATGAACACAAACACTGTGGCAGGAACAATCTATGTCCTGCAATCTTCTCTCCCCTCCATAATATTTTGCACAGATTGGTTCTCCCCTCCCTCTTCACCATGCAGTCTTTCAGCCATGGGGTAACACTGTGAAAATCGTGTTTATCCAACCCAGGACAGCTCAAAGAGAGATTATTTCCCTATGCTGGAGTTTTAAGGTCCATACAATCAGCTGTGATTCAAAATAAATTCACATCTATATTATTTCAGCCTCAAATGAGACTCAATGTGTACATGTTCACAGTATGAACTGTATAATGTGAAATATGTGTGTATATGTTATGGATTTCAGGGTGTCCAGCAGTCCCACTCGTTACTGAATCACTGAATCACAGAATTATAGAATATGCTGAGCTGGAAGGGATCCACAAGGATCATTGAATTCGTCTCCTCGCCCTGCATAGCACCATCCCCAATAGTCACACCATGTGCCCAAGAGCATTGTCCAAAATCTTGAACTCTTTCAGGCTTGGTGCTGTGACTGCATCCCTGGGTAGCCTGCTCTGGTGCTCAACCACCCTGTGGGGAAAGAACCTTTTTCTGATATCCAATCTAACCCTTCCTTGACACAACTTCAGGCCATCCCCCTGGGTCCTGTCACTGGTCACCACAGAGAAGAGATCAGTGTCTGCCCCTCCTCTTCCCCTCATGAGGAAGTTGTAATTGCCATGAGGCATCCTCTCAGTCTCCTCTTCCTCATGCTGAACAGACCAAGTGACCTCAGCTGCTCCTCACACAGCTTTGCCTTAAGTCTCTTCGTCATCTGTGTGACCCTCCTTTGGATACTCCCTCATGAGGAAGTTGTAATTGCCATGAGGCATCCTCTCAGTCTCCTCTTCCTCATGCTGAACAGACCAAGTGACCTCAGTCACTCCTCATACAGCTTTGCCTCAAGGCTCTTCAGCATCTGTGTGACCCTCCTTTGGATGCCTTCTAGTAGATTAATGTCTTTTTTATATTGTGCCTCCCAAAACTGCCCCAGTACTTGAGGTGAGGTGACCTCAATGCAGAGCAGGACAATCCCCTCCCTTGCCCGCTGGCCATATTGTGCCTGATGCCCCCAGGACAGGGTTGGCCCTCCTGGCTGCCAGGGCACTGCTGGCTCATGTTCAGCTTGCCATCGACCAGGACCCCCAGGTACCTTTCCATGGGGCTGCATTCCAGCCTCTCATTCCCCAGTCTATCCATACATGCAGGGTTGTTCCATCCAAGGTGCAGAATCCAGAACTTTCCCTTGTTGAGCTTCATGTGGTCGGGGATTGCCCGTCTCTAATTTGTCAAAGTCTCTCATCTCTGCCTTCAAGGATGTTCAACAGCTCCTCCTAGTTTTGAATCCTCTGTGAACTTGCTCAATGTCCCTTCCAGTCCTGCATCCAAGTAATTTATGGAGATGTTGAAGAGCACAGGGCCGAGGATGAAGCACTGTGGAACTCCACTAGTGAACAGGATTCTCAGACAGTGAATGTCACCCCATTCACCATAACTCCTTGTGCCTAACCCATGAGCCAGTTGCTATACATGTAGACTTAAATGGTCTTAAAAGTGAAGATATTTTTGTCTCAAAGAAGTTGTATCTTATTCTAGCTTCTCAGTTGTAGAGGCTGCTAATGTTTGTGTGTTTTGTAACATCTTTTATAACAATGATCTCTATCTCTTTTGCAGAATCATAGAATTGCTAAGTTGGAAAAGATTATCAAGCCTAACATTAGCCCAGCACCACCATGTTCACTACTAAACCGTATCTCTGAGTGCCATATCCACACATCTCTTGAACACTTCCAAGGACAGCGATACCACCAATTCCCTGGGCAGCCTGTTACAGTGCCTGACCACTTCTTCCCTGAAAAAACAATGTCCATAATATCCAGTCTAAGCCTCCCTTGGTGGAGCTTGAGGCCATTTCCCCTCATGCTGTCACTTGTTACCTGGGAGAAGACACCACCCCCCACCTTGCTAAAACCTCCTTTTGGGTAGTTGTAGAGTGCAATAAGGTTCCCCTATCCCCCAGAGAATTTAACTGGAGGTGCTGTGGGATGTCCCACCTCATTGTGAAGGTACTGTCAATGCGTAAATGAAGACACAACATCCTTGCAGGGAGGAGTCTGTGCATCAGGAGCTCTTTGACGCAAATGATGTTCCCAGCTGCAAGGCAATCAAAAAACATCAGGGCTCCCAAAGGAGACCGCAGCTCCCTGGGTGTTTTTAGGGAAATTTTGGTGTCTATAAGTCACAGTTGTTCAAAAGTATTTAAGTGGGTTAAATTGAGACCTGGTTTTCCCTAGAATGGAAAAGAGTCAGTTTGAGGCAATAACTGGAAACATTGTTTAAAACAAGGGGAAAGGAGTGGTTTGACTTTCATGAATTTCTTTCTTCTTAGTTTCAGGTGACCTACTAACAAAATTCAGAACGAGTTTATGAATAGTTTGCCTTGTTCCAAATTTGCATTCTTCCCAAAATAAAACATTCAACTGAAAATTTTTGCCCAAGACTAACGTGCATTACTATACTGAGATTATCATTTAATGGCAAAACAGATTAAGAAATCTATTGAATGAGAATGATAACTTTGGTATTTAATGGACTTTTATTCATATATATGCAAATAGTGCTCTAGTTATGAAAATATTCACAAATCTTAATAGATCACACAGAAAAAGGTGCAACATTCACTTTTGCTTTGATGCACAGTTGGAAGTATAAAGCAAATTTCATATCCTGTTTTACTGCTGTGGAGATCAAACAATTGAAGTAGGAAGAAAAAGCCCAAACCCAAAGTAAAAAAAAAAAAACCTCAGCAGAAATTAAAAAAAAAAAGGTGAAGATGTATTTATTTTAGCAGTGCATATTTTAAATCTTTATATTTTTAAATATTGTAGAAACCTGCCCCCCCCCCAATATACTCTCACAAAATGTATTCCCTGACTATCAAATAGAGTGCTTATTGTACTTTGCCAATAGTTCTGGGGACTGTGAGGTCCTTGCTCTTTCTGTGCTACAAGACAATTTGGGTAATTGCATCATTTTATATAATCTAAATGTCTTATATTTTTTCACTTCATGCCATAATCTGCTGAGCATTTTGACTTTGTCTAGTTATATGGTATTTGTCTTTCACTCAGGGTTGGGTTTGTATGTGCTTTGTACTGAAGGTGTAACGTCTCAGAGAACTTGTGTTTTTCCTTACATTTTTGGATTTGAAAAGATATCTTGAATGTACTGAACTTTATTGATGGTTTTTGGTGAAACCAAATGACAAGTGCCTGGTTTACAGCCATTCTTTATTAGAAGTTAATTTATTTTCTTTCTGCATAGCTGTCTCTATTTGCAATGTCTGGATATCTAGAGATTTGGATATGGGCACTTCTTGTTACCTTTATTAAATTCAATCAGTGGGACAGTATGGTTTGTAAAAGCTTTATGTTTTCTAAAAATGGTGCAGTTTTTCATCACATCCTTAATTGTAATTTGATTTTTATATTGTGAAATTTTGCATGTACTTCTGGTTTAACATATAGTTCCACCTGTTATCCAAAGAGCTGCACTGTTATTGGACGTATATGCTCAGTTCAGATCTTTCTGTTGTCTTAAAATCCAATCCTCTGTTGTATTGTTTTGACTGTTTGCTGTGCTCATGTGCTCAGGAAGGGCCCAGCAAGCCAACCATATGTAGGTAGTATGCCAAATAATAGGAGAGAAACTTCCTAGGAGGATTTCTTTCCAGTGACCTGTTTGTTGTTTAGGACATGCAGAGATTATCGACTGAACAGCAAGAAGGAAGGATGAATTGATCTGATAGTGAAATGATGCATTTTTTGCTGAGCAGGGGACTTTTCTGGTGGAGAAGGAGCAAATTGACTTATTGGTTAATTGAAGGAGAGAATTGACTGGGAGAGGCAGCAAGAATTTGACGAATGTCAGCTGCAGGAAAGAAGGATTCTTCAAATATATATATGCATAAACATTTATTTATTTCCATATTTTTCTGCCTTTTACTTGATGTATAATAGAGATGGATGGGTGGCTTTACTTTAACTCTTTTTGGCAAGATGGGTAGGCTGACTTTGTGTGAAACTTTTTCTCTTTCTAAAGATGACTGGAAATGCTCCTTCACTGAAGTCTGCAAAAGTTTTTTGCTGCTGTTTTTTTCCTAAAACTGTACCTTTGTTAGCGTTCAGGAACACATAATCACTGAATGATTATATACTGGTGCTTTTATTGAAGAGCTCTGGGTGTCAGGGGTACAGACCCAAATCTGACTCCGCCTATGGGTTTGGGATGAACATGTTTTTATATTCTATCATTATATAACTTAAATATTAATTATTAAACTTACATTGATCTATTGTATATATTGATTTTATCCAAGCATAGGTTTCTCGTGATCACCCCAAACCCTTGAACATAGTTTCTCATGATTCTTCTTACAATTAAACAATAATTATACCTAAACAACCAGCACATCTAAAAATTATATCATTTATCATATACTGTTACGCAGGTGCAATTTCACATGAACTGGCAAACACAAGGCCTAACATTTCCCAGGGCCTATTTTTAACATTTTCCCAGGGCCTACTAAGCCTATCTTTCTTTCTAACTCCTCAAATTTTCTGTTTTTAAAATCTTTTACTATCACCTTCTGTTTCATTTTACTAAGTCTACCAGCGTATGTGTACATTCTTTTTCACCAGTTGCAGCTGCCTAATATTGGCCTGAGTTTTAAAGCATGTTAGGCACCTAACTTCCATGAGAAACTATATGAATTAATTTTTTTTCCCCCCTTTAAGTTGTCTTCCAAAATCCACTAGGCAACTCTCTGTAGTGATGGGCCCAAAACTGGTCCCATAAGTACAGCCATTGGTCTTTTACCCTTTGGAGAGGGGACCACATTTTGCTCTGTTTTGCTGGTACAGCAATGGTCTTATCTGCAGTGAGGGCTTCAAAGTGCCACAGTAATTAAAAAAAATAATAAAAGTGATACTAACAACACTCTTACTAGTAGTAATAAATAGTTATATATTGGTTCCACTTACATATTAATTAATCCAATGCTTAATTTAACTTCTAATTAATTTAGAATTAATTTCCTAATTTCTCTCTGGATGAGGTTTCCATAATCTTCATATGGTGCCTTTAGGAGACTAGAAGTGCTTTCATTCTCATTTTACAGGAATGGCATTGAAGGCATCCAAAACTGTCTTCTGAGGACTCTTTACTCTTAGAGTGTCCTCAAAGAAGTTTCTGTCCTCTGCTTGGGAAAATGGTGTAATGGGGTTAGGGAAGGAGCCTGTTCAGGAAATTTTCTGTGTTGTGGGGCAGTAAATGGCAGAATCCTCAGGGGTCAGTGTGGTTATTGGAGCTCAGTATTGCAATGTTACAATAATTTCCCTCTTGCAATGACATCACCATGGGGATTGTGGGGAAACTGAAGGTTAGGGACTGATCTGACTTGAGAAGAAACTGTGTCTGTCCTCCTCCTCTCTGTATCCTTCCAGACTGCTCACATGTGCCATGGCCTTATTTTTATCATCATTAAGAAACATTCAGCTGCATTTACAGCAGGGACATTGTAGGAACAAGCTCTGTGAAGAAATAATAGTAGAGAATTTAAATTCCCAAGAGGAGAATGAAGGACCTTTAATTAGCAAATAATAGGTTTAGCCCACAAACGACTCACAAAAAAAAGTCATCAGGCATCAGAAAGGAAAGTGGTAAGGGAAGAGTCTTAAAATAATTTAAACATAAAAAGAATCCCTGTTTGTGTCTGGGACATTGCTTTATTTTGAAATACATTTGGTATTTTAAAAAAAATTTCAAGCTTTCAAAGCTTCAAGCTTTGCTTGAAGTCATTCATCCCAGACAATGACACTTAACACTTTGTTGAAGTAACACCAGAAGTAATCAACTTGGAGGAAAGGTGTTTGGGGAAGTTTTTGCAGCTGGAAAATATTTTCAAATGTGAATTCTTAATGGGAAACTTAAAAACACACCAGAGCCGAACAAATATTTCAGCTTGAATAATTTAAATGACAATACCCCCCATAATAGCAGACTGCTGCACTTCTGTGGGATGGCTAGCACTGATTGACTGACAGAGGAGGAGAGGTGTCACCATCACATGATAACCCTTGCTCTGTCTTGCACCAGCTGGGATATCACCTTGAACGGAGCCAATCCATCATTCTGCTAAAGAAAATATAACAGCTGGCTTTTTCCATAAAACAAAAGAGTTTGATTGAAGGATGCTTTTCTCCATTTTCCTCCCTTATAACTTAGAAAGTTTTCCCTTGTAGAAAGTGGAACCTTAGAAAGTTTCCCACAAAATCAAAAGCTTGGCCACAGATTGACTGTTAAATGTGCACTGCACGTTTGTCAGGGATGCTCTAAGTGGTACTGAAGCTGACAGGACACAAGCAGGAGCTGACAGCTTCACTCCAGTTTCAGCTGATTAAAGGTTGCAGGTGCCTGGGGCCCCCATCTCAGAAAGAGGACCTCTGCAAATTCACCAGAACAATTCCAGTCTGCACGTTTTGCATTGGCTGGCTCAGGGTATGCCATGTATTCCCCTCAGTAATCAACTTCTGCCTCCAGTTTTGGCGTGTTTGAGAACAGATAAAGGAAAGAAGTTAAAAATGCAAATGAGGATTACCTCATATTATGTATGTACATAATATCAGGTGTGATAATTCACAGTGTAAAATGTAAAAATTGTATATGTGTGTACATATAGAGCCATTGTGGCTGTAATGCATGACTTAAATCTTGAGGTGGGGTCCTCTCACAGCCTTTCCCCATTCCCATGCTTATCATGCATATTGAGCTCTTGCAGGCAGAGCATGCTGGCTGCTCAGCTTGGGAGCTCTTCCCAAGGCCCTGCAGCCAAGGTGTTCAGGCATGCTCAGGGATCCAGCATGATCTAACCAGAACCATTAAAAATAAAAGGAATTATCAGTATCAAAGAGTACTTGGCACTGTCTGGAAACAAGAGAGATCTCAGGTCCTGCTTTTCTGAATGTTCTCCTTTATAATTTCCAACTCCTAGCAGGTGTGCAGCGCCTGTGTATGCTGTATATACCTTGTGCTTTAGCCTATGCTGAATGAACATTTAATTGAGAAAATCTTTTCCCCTCTGTTTCTTCACCAGTCAGTTTTTTCATGGTGGTGTTTTTCTTATTCCTTCACTAATGGAAAGAGAACATCCCAAAAGAATATCCTTGCCAAACATGGATAATAAAATACCATTTAAAAATTTTAATTTACCAAAATAAATAGAGAATTTTCCTTGCATTATTTCTTCCAGAACCTTTCTGTTAAGCAAGACAACCACATTTCCCCCTTCCTCCCTAAATTTAAATTTCGGTCTTGCTTTATTAGCACCAGAAGTCATATTTTTAAAACTGCTGATTAAAAACTTCATGCAATCTTTGGAACACTTTGGCAAGATACTTTTTAAAAGAACTGAAAATAAACCAGGACTTGTGTCTTACTAATCAGAACTGCAGGCACAAAGTATAGCAAGTCAAGTAACAGACATTTGTTAGCTTTTTTTACATTAATCCATTAATATATTTTTAGAAACACTAAATATTTAAAGCTCCAGACCGAGAGCTATTCTTAGGGTGATTTTTTCCCTTAAGTTGAGCTCAGGTAATGCTTTTGATCTCCATTTCCATTCACCTAACTGGAAATTAATTTTTCACAAATGGATATATGCTGAGAGGAAGACACAGGGGATATGCCTCCAAATAAAAGGAATTGAGGAAATATATTTGTCTTGATCCCTCAGTTGTTTGTAAAAAATTAGACAAACTGTTGAATGGTGTACCAGTATATCAACAGACCTTTTCTATCCTGAGTCCTCTTGTATTGATTTTTAAAGGAAGACAGAAAGATCTGTAGGCTTTGAGACTTCATAACTCAAGGAGTTTGATAATTTCCCACACTGAGCAATATGAACCCTATACAGGCATATTTCATGTGTGCAGCTGTATGTATGTGTCTGGTTTTTTTAATATACATACGTACACTTATTAAGTATAATACATATGTGTGTGTGTGTATGTATATATATGTATTATGTATGTATATGTATATATGCATACACATACATGCATTCTCTTAGTCTACTTTTCTCCCAGTCTTCTTTGAGCCTATCTTTCTTCATTTTAAATCACTTTTTGACTCATTTAAGGCTCTGCTGGACCCATTAAATTCTGCCTCAGATGGTATATCAGACTTGATTTAAATTAAAAAGAATACAAAAATAATTTTGAGATAACAGAGAAGACAGATAATACAAAGATATTACAAAGCAATAGCAAGAGAATATAATTTCCATTACTTGAATAATTTATTTAAAAATATTCTAGAAAAAGAGATATAAATTAGAATCCTCACATTAAAATGTGTCCACTTCTGAAGGGATATTCTGATGTTTTGAATAAGATTTGAACTGCCAAAAAAAGAGGATAAGCATATGCTTGTAAAGAAACCAGGAAAGAGAGCTTAGGAAAGCAAATGAGCTCTGCAGAAGTAGTTCACTTTGCATAATTTATTTTAAATATGGATCCTCTCTGGTGTGTGAGCACTCCCTCCCTCACCACCCCCACCCCCCTCTTTTCTTTAAAAATAGGAATTTTTCTGCTTCTTGTGTTCCAATATTCCAGTTCAAATAGAGTACCTGCTGGTAGCTCAGCACTTGTGTACTTGACTACTTTCTGCTGAGGAGCCTTGCTTGCCGGTAATCTAGATTTATGGTAAGTCTACCCTTTCCCTTCATCTACGAGGTCCAGGGACATTTGGGTAGCCAATCTGCCCTTAAATATGTCTCTGAGGAAATGGTGCTAATTAGTATTGGAATTTACAGCCTTTCATTTTATTGACTTGTCCTACTTTCTCCGATAATTAACTAATGAGTAAAGTAATGAGCTATGTTAGTCAGTCATGATGTTCAATTAAACAGCAAATCAATTATTGAAAATAGTTTCGGACAGCTCTGGTGTCGTCACAGGGAGTGTGTGCGTGTGTGTGCATGTGCTTTAAATGCATGCCCTAAATGTGACAGTGTCCCTCCCTGGAGGGCTCTGTGGTCACAGCCCAACCAGACCAGTGGTCCTTCTTGCTTGCCTTGCCCACGATCTGCTCAGCTGCACTACACAGCGCCTTGACACTGCACCTCAACAGGCCGAGCTTATCTGAAAGGGGTTCCCAAAGCCTGAGAAAGATGATCACTGTAAATTAGGGAGTACTTTTCTCAGTGGGGAGATTGGATGTTACAAAACAGATGTGCCTGTTCACTGGTGCCTCTGCCTCTTTCTTCGCAGAGAAACATGCAATGTTTACCACCGGTGGGCAAGGTCACCTGTCCCAGAACTCAGCATTAAGCAGCAGGGACTAACACACAAATATGAGTCCTCAAAGCCTTACCTCTCTTCTGGCCACAGTAATACCCATAAACAACAGAGAGGCTGGCAGGGAGTTCAGGATTTTTCCTCTTTGAAGGCTTTGCATACCAGCCTGAACAGCTCTTGTCCACGGGAAGACACTTCTAGGACTATCATGTCATGAGTCTCCTGCACCAAACCTTGGGAAGCACTTCTAACACACTCCTGTGTGGCCAGTGGCAGGTCAGGTCACAATTTGCTGGACAAAGCCATGATATTGGGCCTGGTTCATCTGTCTGTCTGTACAGCTCAGACAGATAACTTCATTTGGTGTGGGCTGGGCAAAGATGTATGTTGGCAGGATGAGAAACAGGCATTCATTATCTCCCCAATGGGTGAGTTCAGTTTTGTCTAGGAAATATAAAGGGCAAAGAAAGGTGCAGCTAACATCATCATTCACTAACTTCCTAGCTCCTTAGGTCTAATTATTCTTCCAATGGAACTTTTACCCTTCCTGTTTCTTTCAGGTCTTTTGCTTCATTTTCCTTTCCACATGAGCTGATAGCACAGTTGCACCTGCTACCCATGGCTCTTCAGACTGTCACACTTGCCTTCCTGGCACCCTCCTGGGTTCTGTGTTTGGTGTTGGAGTGTACCACAGCACCCAGCAAGCAAACCTGTCCTGAAACTTCAGAAGTTCTGGAACAACTTTAACTGTCCTGTGCTCTACTCACGCAAATCAATTTTCACTTGCCCTGTCAAAATACCACTACATTAAGGACAGCAGCAGCTTTTAGAGAGGACAGTAATATTGCATATATTGTATTAAGCAAAAAAAAAAAAAAAGTTGAGGTTATTAGATGGAAAGTTTGGGTTGGGATTAAAGTTTTAACCTAATAGCATTCAGATATGCTACCAGAAAGAACATTCTGGCACAGCTGTGTTTGAGTAGCAAAGCAGCACAAATAGTGCCATGCCATGCTCATAGGCTCTCTAGTAATAGAAAATATTATTTATTAATAATAATCATCTTATGATGTTTTTTCTCAAAGACAGTGAGCAGGCAGAAAGCTCCCCCCAGCCTTCCAAATTCAGAAGGAAAAGCAGGCCAGTGAGCAAGCTGCATAAATACAGAGAGAGGAGACTAAACGCATTGGCCTTAGCCATCCAATTGAATCATGATTCATTAGAGAAACAGCAAGCCAAAAGAAATCAAAGACAGTTCAAAAAAGGCAACATAAAGTTTTCATTTCCAAACAGTTTTAATTCACTGTTTGTGCTCTTTATTGAGAATATGCAAGGAACACAAACATTCCCATATGATTTAAATTACAATTTACATATGAATTACATTAGAAATATGAGCTACACTAAAGAGATAATTAGTGCTGTCCTGGGTTATGTGAGCACAAACAAAATTAAATAAGAACAATTTCAAAGCCAAGTTTTGCTTTGCCTTTTCAACTAAGCTGGTTTAATCAGCGATAATGACTGAAATAAATCCACTACATATAAAACAACGCACAACATACCATACTGTGTGAAATGTCATTATTACATCCCGTGCCTTGGTAAATCTCACAGTCAAAAAGGAATACAATGTCCCTGGTAGGATGCGACACAAAATTTGCTACTGCTGGGTGCCCAGCACTGGAGGTGATGGTCCCTAGGGCTTGCAAGGAAACAGGACCCACAGCAGGCCAGCATCGCTGCGCAACATCACAGAGAAAGCAACAGGGAGGGGAGGGCTGTGAGGGTGTGTGACAGGGATTTTTTTTAACATGACATATGAAAGATAAAGAGCTGCCACAGGAAAAAAAACTGCCAATGTTAGCAGAGAGCAATGAGAGGGAGTGGAGCAGGAGAATCAGGGGGAGGAGGGGGGAGACAGGGGAAGAAGAGGAGAAAGTGAGAAGGATAAAAAATACCACGCAGAAGCGAACTACCTGAGCATCAGTGCCTCAGCCCCTAAATAGAGCTGTGGTTTATGACTACCTCGCCTAATGAGCTAAACTCTGGTGACCATAAAACTGAAATATAATTATGACATTAAAGATGCCTATATTTGAACTTAATTATTAATTAATTTAATGAGAGAATAGGAGGCTGTAAAATTGCTAATTAAACAGCTCTGTAAAACTGCAGACGGCAGAGGATTTACCAAATGATGAATCCCACAACAGTATTTGGGATATATCAATATTCTATTAATATACAGTATGCCAGAGGTACTGGCTAGTACGCTACTCACAGTTAAGCCGATGTGACAGGCATACAGAGTGGAAGAAAATGAAGGACATAAAATTCCGGATGACAACAACCTTGAAGACGGTCTCTGCCCCCACCTCTGTGGCAATTTCTGAAATCAGTTAAATAAACTCAGAAATGCAGGATAAAAATCAATCTTACCATCGCAAATGTGAATAAATTGGCTTGAAGCACAGGACCCACCTATGGTCCTTAGGCACCATGATGCTGTGTCGCTCTCTGCTCGTGAGCAGCAATGGTCAGAGAGAATCTGGACTTAAGTGCAATAGAAAGGGAGGGATGCAGTGTGAGTGAGTGTGTGTGTGTGTGTGTCTGTGTGTGCTTGCAAGTGAAAGAGAAGCTGAGCAAGAGCAAAAAATTACTGTCCCCGTGTGATTTGTGAAATTAAACTCAAGTGAACCTTCAGGGGCTGAATTCGAACCTAGGGGGGACAATTTTAGAGACTCCCACATTGCAGTATCAACATGTGAGGAATTTCGCTGTAAAATTTGAGTGGCAATGCCATTTGGATGACATTCATTTAAAAATACAGGACAGGGATGCAGGGAAATATTTTCCTTTAGCAGTGAGCCTAATTCAAGGACCATCAAAAGAAAATGCATTGGGGTATCTTGCCCTGCATATCTCTAAATGTCAGTCATGACTAATTACTGGGATAAAAGTAAAAGGAAAAATTCAAATATCCTTTTTGCAGGAAACAATGAAACACCTCTGGGCAGTGTAACAGAAACCATGAATAACACTAGGTTAACTGTAGGAGGTACATTCCAATATTTGCATGAATCCTTAGAACTGTTGCTTTTTATACCTGCCATGTGTCATAGCTTTTCCTTTATGTATTTTGGTTTTTAAATTCATAGAATATTTTGTTTTTTAAATGCCCTGTTGACAGCCACAAGAAGGAATTTAACAAACAATATTAAGAAAATTGCGTGGGAGGAGACTTGCCTTTCATTTGAAGGGAAACAATACAGTCATCACACTAACATCACCCACTTCTGGAAAATTAATGGGCGATCTTGAGAGCAAGGACAGGAGTTGTATTCCCAAGTCCTTTGGCAGCTCTAAAGAAGCTATATAAACTTTCAGTGCCTCAGTTTCTACTTCCTAAGGTAGGAATAAGAACAGTTTTGTGCCATTTATCATTTATGTTTCAGAACAGTAAATGGAAGCTTGCACATAATTTCCAAGTGATCTCTAGAAGTTGTTCTTTATTTACTGGTTTGGGAAAAGACTTTAGAAGCGTCACTTCTTACCCTTTGTTTTTTAATGTACATCTTTGTATGAACAAGGTAATTTAAAGCAGCTATGAATGTCACATGATAGTCTTGTTACCTTGTCTCAAATACTTACACAATTTTCAGTTTCTTGATGCTCAGAAACTTTGCTGCTAGGTTTTGTATGAGGATCTGCAGCTGAAAGAGCTGCTGCTTTAAAAAATCTTGATCCCAATTTAGAAAACTACTCTGGCTGGTTTCTATCTTATAATATGTGCAATTAATAAATATGAAAGCTTCTATGCATTTATTATCGTTGTATCATGCCCTGCAGTTTTATAGATCCAATTTTTCAAAAAGTGACTTCATCTGCCAGAAATAAAACCAGACAGACTTCTTCTATTGTATAGTCAGCTATTGAACCTGACCCTTGACTGAAGGCTTTTGTGAGATCTGGGCTGTGTTCTTACTCAGTTTTCAAGCCCAACAAACAGGCAATGAATTAAAAGTGGTGGGTTTACAGTAAAAAAATTCCAGATGGCTCATCATCACCGCATTGCATGCAACACATACAGAGCATCAAAGTTATTGCCTCTGTATCTCCACCATGGTTAATTTTATTACAGGTAGCTGTCACTCTTTGCTACAGAAACTCAACCTGCAGCAGATTGGCTGGATTGAAACAGAAGAGAAGCACAAAATCTGGGGATGCCATTACCTCCAAGTTCCGTTGATGCAACCATGGTAGCAGCTCCCTTTGAGACAGAAATATTTGAGAAAGGGTAAATACTGGTTAGTTATAGTCCGGCTAAAAGCTTGTTGATGTTTTCTGTGATACTTGAAACCTTACAGTTATGAGGAAATCCTGGGCCGGAACAGACAGGAATCTCCTCATTGTAAGGAGCGTGAAAGGTCCAGCCAATAGCTCTGTACCTGAAGACCATGGTCATCTTTGTAAGACTGGTCACTACAGACCCTGGGAGAAAATTATTTTGTCTCGTTTCTCTGCTATGAGTGCTGGGGGCTGGTCACTGGACAGTGATTTTAGGCTTATCAGGGGCAGGGATCTCTCTGGGTATCAGCAGCAGAAATGCTGCTCCCAGCCTTGTGTCACCCATCATCCTAAAGTGGGTCACAGCTTGAAAACCTCTGGGATTGCATGATCTTTAAATGCTATGGGGGAAATCCAGCTGTGGCCCAGAGCTAAACCGTGTGGCCGACAGGGGTGCCTGTCAAGCTTGATTACCAGGAGAGAGCTCCAAAGTGAGAGCAGTTGTGATTAACCACCACTGGTATTGCAGGGTATGTCAGGGTCTCTCTGTGATATGTGTGAGAAGTTTACAAACCCAAAGCTTTCAATGACTTGATTTAATTCCTGAGGATTTAAATTGTTTGTTTTAATCATGATTTAAATCTTCGAGGAGGTTAACTTGGTTTAAGTTATCTTCTGCTTTTGTTTGCCTCTGTCCTTTTTGTGCCCTTTTGAAAGCTTTCCCTTTTTAGATTGCTTGGTAAGCTGTAAAATGTGTGACTAAATACATCCTACTAAGTAAGCTGCTCATTTTGTGTTTGCTGCTGATCAGAAAGATATTTTATATCTTTGCCCACTCAGTTAGCCAGGTCTTTAGTTTAATATAATTTAACTTCATTCTTTTTTACATTCCAGAATGTTAGAATATGGTATGTGGTATAAGTCCTTTTCATTAGGTGAATACTATTTTTTTTGGTATTCGTGTTAAAAAATATTTATAAACATATCACAACATCTTTACAATTGAAGGAAAAACACTTTAAAATAGCTCTCACTAAGTAAATAAGTTTGTCTTTAACTCAATGGATATGTAGAAGGGAAAACATATTTCCTTAAACAGATATTGTTTTCACTTAATTTAATATCTACTGTATGCATTATAACTTAAAGACAAAACCAAGATTTTTTTTAAGGTTCCAACTGGTTTCTAATGCTGATTGAATTATTCATTGAGAAGAACTAATCGAATACATTGAAACCAAGATAAAAATTTTTATAATTCCTGAAAACAAAATTTCTGCAGTCAAAAATTCTAAACTGAAGTAAAAAATTCGTGACTTTATTTTTATTTCTTTAATAGTGATTTCAAATGATCAGTGATTTGAAGATTTTTTAAAACCTCAGTGTGTGACTAGCATTGCTTGCAATCATCACAGCAGAGACAAAAACACGAAAAACACATTAACAAAAGTAAAAACCAAGTTTCTTACTCAAGCATGAAGTCTGCAGATCTGAAAGTTGTCATCTGAAAATTGACAATTACTGTATTTATCAAAAAGTAAAATAATTTGCATTAGTTCCAGTTACTGCAGACTTTCTTTAAATGAAAAGAAATGGCATAGAATGAATCTGACAGGAAATATATGGATTCAGCTTTTCCATGTCAGGAAAACAGGTCAATTATTGCATTTGATATGAGATCTGAAAGTTGTCCCATGTATGTGTATTGACATATGTATATATGGCAAAAATTTGGAGTGGAATTAAATTAGCAACCCTATTCTTGCACAGGTTGAATAATCCAGCTGGCCTTGCAAATAACTGAGATAGGTTAGCAGCAGTAAAATACATAAACATTTTAAAAACACAGGGATCAAGTAGATCTGTGCAGCATTGAGGTGACAGGTACCTTAGAATCCTAAGGATGTTGGGAGAAAGAACTGTTAATTTTTTATTATTTTTCTGGAAGAAAGATAAAGGACAACTTCGGGGTCTGCAATCTATAGAAAACTCTTGCCTTTCACTTTGCCATCAGATTACACCTTTAGATTAATCTCTGTACCCAGCTGTCCTCACTGTTTATGACTAGCCCGTGAACTTCCACACCTCATTTAGATAATTATCAAAAACCCTCCTCCAAATGCAAGTGTTTAGAGGACAGCAAGCAGATTTCAGATGCTGAAGCAAACTACTGTGACCTCTGTGAGTGTTTTTCTTCAGCCTTTACACAGCCTTTCACATAATTCCATGAGGAAGGTTGAAGCATGGCAACTCTTAATGTCTGGTATGTCCTTGAAAAATCTAGCTGGATACATCTCTTGTGTTCTAAATCACAAACCAGGGAAGCATCATAAACAAGAACGAGTCAGCCTTTCTGCTCCCAAGCTCCAAATGTGTTAATCTTTTCCTGACTCTGTGGGTTTTCATTTAACTCTGGAGGAAAAGGAAGGTAAGAAAGCAATCTGACTGATCTTGGCTACACCCAGGTCTCAAGCTGGGTGTCTAGCAAGGTGTCTCATAGCATCCTTCTGCTGCAGTATTGTGCTTTGACTGCAGTTTGTCCAACTGAGAGAAGGCTCAGGAATAAAATCACTCCACAGTTCTGTTGTGCTTGAGAGCCAAACTTCTTACAACCCCAGCTGGTCACAACAATGCTTAAAAACTATTCTAAATACCCTGTCCTAGATTTCAATGGGACTTTTCTACAGTTAAAACTATGTATCTAAGTGCTAGACTGCATTTATAGGCAAATTTTAGACCTTGGGCCCACCTTAATCTTTTGGGTTTTTTTCCTTTTTGTTTTGTGAAATTAGCTAATTCTTATTTGTTGTAAAATAAGCTTTTATGTATTAAAAGTTTACAGAGGAAACCACAGTCATGCATGAAAAATACGTTAAAAAACCTAATAAAAAATGAAGCATTTGAAAATATGGAAAGATATAAGTAGCTACAGAAAAAAAATACAAAGACACCTTACCTACATGTACGTACAGCCTAAGACAATATTTTCTGAAAGAAAAATCTAAATATAGGCTATATGAAAATTTAAGTAAATATTGCCTGAAAAAATAACAGCTGTCTCTTTTCATCAGATCCATTTGAGAAATTAAGGAAAAAAAAAATAAAACGTTAGCAAAGCATCTCAGAAGTGCAGGTGTTGCAGCATTTAAAAAAAGTAATTCTGAAGAACTGGAGGAAGGGGTCATAATGCCACCATTTTTTCTAAAATGCAGAGATGCCTTGAAGGAAGATAAGGTGAAGGCATGCACGTCTTCTGTGACATGCATATGAAAGACTTCTAATGCCCAAAATATGATTGATCTGTGGCTTCATCTTTGTGCTTGTGAAAGAAGGTTTAAGAACTAGGAGATAAGCCAGTCTGTGTTCTGGGATGGGGTGGTAAGCCCCCAAATTCTTTAGTTCTAGCACTAGCAAGAGAAGAGATGTCTGACACAGTAAATCAATTTGGAAGGATTAAATAACAATTTGGTCTTTGCATTATGAAAAGTAAGATCCCATCTGGTCTGAGTTTGCTTCTTGTTTACAAATGCCTTAGTTTGAATGAAGAAGAGGGAAAAAAATAAAAGAGATATTGCTCATTCTCCCAAGCAAATAGAAAATCCATCACAGGCAGGTCAGCAGGATGTCATTTATAGATGGCCATGGACATTTCTTCAGGTAGCTCTATGTATATATCTGCACTTGGCCATGCCTAAGCTTTTCTGGTGACATCATCTCCCTGAAAACATATTTCTCTTCCTTTTGATGTATCCTGTCACAGTAACATGTTCTTTCACTGTATCATCAAATTATATGAGGACACATGAGAGAAGCCACCCAAGCAGATGAACGCATTCTCGCCCTACTTTGATCTAGCTCAGTAATTTCTGGTGACTCAGGTGTATAAAACAATTCCCAGGAAATGGCAGAAAAAAACTGCTGTTCACATGGATGTGCATTTGGGAATCCCAACTGCAGTGAACAATTGGGCAGCACAAGTTCAAGTTACGCAAAGGATTTAAATAATATGCTGGAAAATATCCCAATCACAAGTTGAAAGGCCTCCTTTTTTCCATGCTTTCTTCCTAAGAGGTCTAATTAAAAAATGCAACATGCAGTCAAAACATTAAAAATAAAAATGGGTCAATCTAACACCCTTGTTGTAATCAAGGAGGAGGAAAGCTTTATGTGTACACGTGATGAACAAATATACATACCTTATAGCAATGCTGAAACAGATTGTCCTGGTCCACCTATGCACCTGAGATGTCAATACATTTACACATATGTTTATACTCATAAATGAGAGGGAAATTTATTAAAGGAGACAGTAAATGAATAGCATCAGTTTCACATTTTAGTCTCTAAGCCACCTTCAGAAATATTTAAGAGCAAAGGTTCTGATTCGTGCTTACATTAATAACCTCACAATGCAAAATAAATGGTTGAACAATGGTGCAAATTACATTTAATCTGCCCAGCCTGATGCAAGATGGAGAGTAGTATTAATGAGAAAGTGTCTTAGATACTCTTCCTCTGCAAATTGTTTAATATAACATCATTAGCTGCAGTTTAGTTATCCTCTAAACAGAAATGACCTGGTGTTTTACTGGTATGAAAGTTTTTATTAAATGGCTTGATTTGACTACAAGGAAAACTGGAACATTTTGTGTCCTTGATTTCCCCACTTGTATCAATTTCTTTAATGAGAGACATTGCCTTTCTCAACATGCCTCCTCTTCTGTCTCTTTACACCAGCATGGAAACAAGAATATTACTACCATAAAATTATGTGCTACATTTCAAAAATGCAGCAGGAGAGAAAATTTTAAAAAACATTTTTCCTCCCCCTTTCTCCCCATGCTTCTTAAGCTCTTTTGTATTGACACCTTTTCCTGCCCTGCTTGTAGTGAGGTTTTTTTCTTCTCCAGCAATGCATTTTAGAGGCGAGTGGATCACAGTTGTGTGTTAAATCATGAACAAAACCAATATCTCTCCCTTTCCCTCTCTCCCCTTTCTTGTTGTCTGTCCTTTTTACTTAAACATAGCTTCTAGGTTAATGATTCATTCTTCTAAAAGGCTGCTGTGCCTAGCAGATTACACTGTAAAATCTGCCATTCTGTTTATGTTTAAAATACAAGATTAAAGCAGTGGTCATGCTGAGGGAAATGGTTCTCACACAGAATAAGAAAGGATCAATCCATGTCTGCCGAATCCAGGCTGTTTTAGCAGACTGCCGTTTTGGTGTGCTGCCAGACCCCAAAGAAACACTGGTGAGCTTTGAAACTTCGTAGCCATTCTTAGACTGAGCACAGCAAGTACCTAAAATAAGGCTTATCACATGCTAATGTACCTCTGAAAGTTACAGCAGCCGAGCTGTCTCTAAATTGCAGGGAAAGCACTTCAGAAATAAATTATTGAGTCTTAATCAGAAAAAAAAGGTGAAAGATTTTAATAAAAAGTAGCCTCTATGACACCTTTAAAAGCATATGGGGCTAGAATTTGCTCCTGGTACTGTAGAATCAATATCCAGGTCATTTATAGTTAAATTATCACTGGCAGTAATACTCTTTTTTTTTTATTGTGTCAAGCATTAGCAATAAAGGCAAATGAGTCCCAAAGTTACTTTTTGTTGTTGTTGTTGTTGGGGGTTTTTTTGTTGGTTTTTTTTGTTTTTGTTTTTGTTTTTGTTTTGTTCCTACAGTGTGACTTACTCACCAGATCAAATAGGTTGATCCATAAAAACTAGTTGGGCATGTAATGCCAGCCAGATATTAGATTGCAGACTTGTATACACTTGAAATTTACAAAAATAGCTCATTTGAAATAATTGCTCTGAAACAGCTATTTAGGCAGAAAAGCTGTAGGGATATTTCTCAAGCATTTCAGATTAGTTATCTCAGTAAATTTCTAAGTATAGACAAGCCCTCATGATGTGTCCTGCCAAATGAAGATTGTTCTATTCAATTAGCTCTCATTAAGGAAGGTGGAGAGGGGTAAAAGTAGTTTCTCATTAAATATAAATTTTCATATTTATTAAGAAAAATTAAGAAAACACAAATTCAAATTCACATACATTTTGTACTCATTAAGTGAAGCAGGCCTTCTAAAGAAGCCATGAGCCTACTCAGTGGAGACTTAAAACGTGTCTGGGAAAGGTTGTTTGGTGTTTGAGGGACCTGGGCTGATGGGGATGCTGCCTTTTGGGTGAGTCATGGTTATGAATCATGATTACAAATTACAGTTATTTCAAGGAAAGGCCATTCTGGAAACATCTTATGTATGGTTTGTTGGAGATTTGTTTTCCTCCTCAAAAGTGTTGGCTCTATTTTTATGCAGGACAGGGAGCTTTTTTAAATAAAAGGCAGTACTTTGAGGGGCAGGGAGTGAAAACTGTATTCCAGGTGTCAGCTTCTCCATAAAAGTCAAAGTCATCCATAAAAAAAGATTACACCTTTTCTAACTGTGGTGTTTAAAGCAGAAGTGAGTTTAAATACTGCAGAAGCATGGTTTAAATAGGAAATATAGACTTTCAGCCATCATGTCTGTGCGTAGAAAATGCTGCTGCTATTTGGTACTCAGAGTAGTCCTTGGCAGTGTTGTGTTGAAGCTGCTTTCCATCCTTGCAGTGCTGACCATGACCTTCCCCTGTTCCAGAAAACACGTCTTAGAGAAAAATCACCTAAATTCTTTCTAAAACCTCATGACTAAAGAGATTGTTACATGCATATGGATTAAAAGCAAGACTGTTTATTATACATATTTAGATCTGAATTGGACATAGATTACTATTCAGGCCAGACTAAACACTTTTAATTTAACGAACCAGTGCTGGCTATAAAGAGGGGGTGAAATAAATGTTTAATATATCCTATATCATCTTTCCCCAAATGGTTTCTATTTATCATCCAAGTACCTAATCAATGTAACTACATATAAAATCCACAGATTTTATAGTTCAGTAATAAGTACATGCAAATTATGTTGTCATATAAACATACTGGCACAAAAAGATGTATAATACCTATCAGACTAGTTAGCCATTATCTTAATTACAAAAGGATTATCCCTGCAAAGGCAAGGCCATAACATAATAGGAGTTCTGAAATATGGACAATCTCTAGCTATGTTTACCATTAATTCAGACTGCGCTTATATTTCCATTTCCCTTTTTCTACTGTTTATTCTTGTTAATGTTTATGTGTCCCTTTGTAAGTAGCAGTATGGTACAGCATCCCATCAAATTCACCGTGAAAGCTCCAAAGAGCCATCCTAAGTATATTAATCCTCCATAAAAATAAATAAGCTATATGAGAGAGAGCATTTCTATAAGGCTCGAGTGTTAGTACTGGCAGCTGGACATGAGGTGGCGAGAATGCTTGTGCCAACTTTGAGATTCGTACATGAAAAGACTTTTTGCATTTTTTTTTTCTGAGATGGGTTTTGAATTTTTTTTAGTCTTTTAGTAAATTTTTTTCTGTAATAATGACACTGTCTTTATCCCTCCTTCAGTGGAAGTCAAAAATGCTTTCTGAAGGGTGGATGAAAGATAGGAGGGCCTAATAGAGGTCAGGTCACACAAGAAAGATGTTTCACAGTTGGGACTTTGCAAATACAATATAGGAAAAACACCAAATATGAGTAAATCTTCATCTTTTCCTACATTACATTTGCTCTGATGTATTTTCTGAAAGCTGCCCAAGTATAACTATTTATTTTAACTAAAGTAATCAAGATTAATGTCAGCAGTTATGACACACGCTGTTTGCTAAAGAACACATAGAACAATTGCTCAAGGCAAGCTTCATTAAGAAATCAGATAAAATTAGTAAAACTGATTATATTTCAAAACTCAGCAGCGGCAGCAGCTCAAATTGCCATTCAGGAGCCTCCAATTAACACAATTGGTCTTGTTCACAATCAGCTCTGTAATCTCATTAGCCTATTATATTTTAATCATTGGGATAACTGCACAACAAAACTTATTTTATTTTTACACTGTATGCTGATGGCATAAGTGAACGTGCAACATACTTTTTCTTTTTCTTTTGCTTTGCTTTCTTTATCCCCCCATCCAGAGAACAATGCAGACTCCTTAGAGCATTATCCTGGTTACAGATTATTACCATACACTCTGTCAGAGCTAGGGAACGCTGACAGCAGGCATCTAATTTGGCATTAATTGGCAGGGGACTAATTGCATAACTGACATTGCTAGTGAAACTTAGAGAATGTAAGGTAGGGACGGTGCAAAGTAGCAGGAGAGAGAGAGAGAGAGAGAGAAATAGAGGGGAGCAAGAGCAAACAAACGCCTGCAGACAGCTCTGTGGACACACGCATATAACTCATTTGCCTCCTTGGTGTGCTGCCTTGTTTCGTAAATGTGTTACAGAGATATTGGCCCTTGTAAAAACACAAAGTCTTTCTGTCCTTTAGGTACTGGCAGTCTGCAGATGCCTACAATACCAGTGTTTCATTGATATTGAGTATTGCCTGCTGCAATGAGATTATGTTCTATTGATGGGAACTGGAGTGTAACATAGCCATCTACAGAAAGCAATAGGTTGCCCTATTTTCAAGCTGAAAATGCTATGTATTTTATGAACTGCCTCTATCTTGCACACCAGGGATGTCTCTGTGGCTAAAGCCATAATAGGATTTTCCTAAATGATACAGAAATACAAATATTCTGACTGAGCACTTTTCTGGGGTCGTCTTATTTACCAGCAAGCTTTGATACAGTATTTTGCTTCCATCTTTTAAAGGACATTTTCAATTTCCCATTTCCCTTATGAGTGCTTCCTGTAAAGGTGTCAATAACCACTAATTGCGTTCTGCTTGGCCAGTCTGCAAATCAAAACAGCAGAGGCAGCAAGCCAATATGCATTCAAATCCCGTTACTTGGCTGCCTCATTCTCAACTGGAAAGATACGAGAAGGCAAACACTCACACAATTGTATGCTGGGAAATTTGGAGTTTTTCCTATGATCTCCAAAGATACCTGTGCAGCTGCTATTAGTTCTCAGACTTTTATTTTAATAGGGTTACTGATGGGGGTATTTTAGTGTTGTTCCTTTTGTCATCAGTCAAAAAAATGGCATGTCTTAGGTCAGAAAAAATGTCAAAGGAAATAACTCTGCAGTAAGAGCACAATATATGCAATGACTAAATTAGCAGCTTGTTCCCACAGGCAGGTAGGCCAGTGACACAACATGGAGATTTCACTGTTTTGGTGGCCTAAGCAAGGGATAGGTGGGATTTAGCTGTGCTGAATATCTTGGAGTGAAACAAGCCATTGATTTGATTACTTTTGCTCTTCTTTCATGACTTGTATGTTAGCAGAGTGTTGATTTTCTTAAATCAATTTGTCATGCCTAAGTGTTGGCTGCCTAATTTCTGCTTGTAATATTCAGCCTGGAATTTGGTTAAGAGCAGTCTGTTTTCAGCATTTGCTTCTGCAGTTCCAACTGCTTTGATTTCAATGTTATGGAAGTCAATTTCCTTTCCTGATTTGAGGAATGAACTGCCCACCAAAAGAAGTTCCAGAAACACTTTCCACAGATATATTTTTCTAATTTCACTTAAGATCTTCAGCTTAGGCAAAAATTTCCACCAAAGACTTTCATACACACAGAAAATCCTTATAGGAAGGCTGTCCAGAGGTGCCAAGAAAGCCAGCTCAGGCTGACTGAAAACACCAAACCCCTGTGTGCAGGACAATCCATTTCCAAGCCTATTTTGTTCTTTTCTGACACAGAGGGGAAGGAGAGGTGGCATCTCCTGGGTGTCTCCCCACCACAGCCTATTCTGAAGCACACTTAACTTGGCTGCTAGGGGGCCACAGGTTTTATATTTCTGCTGACCATAGGGATGACCCCTCCTCATGATGTTGGAGGATTGCTGAGTCACAGACATTTAGTCTTGTAACTGTCAATCCAAAAGCAGCAATTTGTCCCTCTTCCACAAAGCATGGGAGCAGATGCTTGGAAGGATGATAAGATACCACTGAGAGAGCATGGGAGGAAGGGAGATCTTTCCTTTCATCTGTGACCCAGCATATCTGACTGTGTTTATAACAATCAGAAGTTTAGAAAATATTAAAAGATTATTCCATCATCTTTTTTTTGGAGGGCAATACTTTGAAAAGATGATGCATTTTGTCATTATTTTGCCTAAATAACTTCCACTGTTAATCTTTTTTTGTTTAGCAATCAACTTGTCACCTTCTACCTTATTCTGATAGTTTTCTATGAAAGACATAAAATACACTGAAGAAGCTGGACAAACTACTGATATGATGCTCATGTTCAGACTAAAAAATGCTAGGAGAGAAGAATAATGATAGCAGCTCAAGCTGCTGCTTACCACTAGATGTCCCACAGTGATACAAATGGCTAAGGTAAGTCAAGTCTGGCATAAGCACAGTTGTTGTTGTGAGATATTCTGTGATGTTTCTTTTGTTGTTACACCAGACTTAGGAGCTGCTGTTGTATCCTTTCTTCACATTGTGTTTCACCCAGGTCTTTGAATGAAAGCAGGCTCCAGAGGGCACTGATCTCTAGACTGATATGCCTAAACATATCAGTGTACCTGCTGCCAGACCTCCTCCCCATTCCCTGAGATTTCTGCATTATCACTTCTTTGCACAAGTCTCTTGGTGAGGATTTCTACTTTCCTGTAAAAGTTTGCTGGGGTGGGAGCTGAGGCCAGCTCATTCTTAGTATCAAGTGGTGCTGTGGTAGGTAGATATTGCTGGGTGTCAGCCAAACAAAACTGATGCTGTTTAAGGCTATAAGTCATGGTTTCTGACAGCTGTTTGCTTACTGGTGTGTTCTGTTCACCAAGCACATTTTGCATGAGTTGCAAAGGTGATGCTATCAGTGGTAGTAAGTGCACTAATCGTGGTTGAAATGCACAGGCAGCAGCAGAGCACCAGTGCAGCAGATAGAGGTGAGGGGTGAAAGTTATTCTGATGTTTAAATGGAGTTGAATTCTGTTTCAGGATCTGTGACTGAGCATTTCTGACCTGTAAAGGAGAGCTTCTGCTGCTGTCACGCCTGCTGGCTGCACCCTTATCTCTTCCTTTGCTCTCAAGGCTTAACCCTGTTGACTTCAGCACTGTAGAGCAAGCTGCTTGTCACCAGCTGCAGTCAGAGTACATGTGAATGTCCTCTCTCACTGCACCTGCCAGGTGTATTGGAATGAGGTTAAGCTGCCACCTCTCACACCCATGAGACAAGCAAGTGACTCCCAGGCAATAGACTGAAGCTGTGGTAGTGCCTCCATACAAATGTGCACACCCGGCCAGCTGGAAGAGATCTGTGTTATCCTCATGGGAAACACCACTATGGTGTGGTGCCACCTGTCACTGTGGGTTTGAGAGGTAAAATGCATTCTGTATTTAGAGATTTTCTTAAGAAACTATTTGTGGCAATTGTGAAAGGCTGGTGTAGCTTTCTAAAAGTACCTAAAGACAATAATTTATGAATCTACTGAAAGAAATGGCTTTTTCCTTCACAATTGCAACTGACATATATTAATTTATTTCTTTGCCCTTTACCAAGGTGGTTCACATTTTATTTATGTCAGCTTCTTTGCAGCACTAGCCAGCCATTTTAAGCCTGGGAACACATTGCATGGCCAAGCTGGATTTTAAAATGCCTACACCTTGGTAGAATCATCAGGTTTCTCCATTACAGAAAAGCTCTGCTCAGACTTAGACTGGTTGGGTACCATGTGCCCTGCAGTCATGTGTGTCATCTCCTCTGTATGCCTCATTCTCCTTTGCAGTTCTTTGTTTCTGCCATTTCCCAGTCTTTTTCACTACTGGTCTGGGTACACAATGACTCTGGAAGACCATAAGCAAAGAAAATTAAAATTATGTGCCTTGGATTTTGCACCAGCAGGCCTCAGTTCAGTTTCAGAAGTTCATTGTTATTCTTTTGGTATGATAGTGACTCCCTCAGCAGCTCAGACAGCAGCAGCAGATGGGCCTAAGAGTTATGTTTCTGAGCCTGCCTGCCCCTCCTTGCTCTTCCTGTCTGTTTGAGTGCTCACATTTTGTGTTGTAAAATCACACAGCGTGTATCCCGACACTACCCCCAGCAGCAACAACAGAAAAACCCTGGGACCCACAGAAAATGTATCTGTGGGACCAAAAGATATCTCAGGATCCCAGGATCCTGCTTTCTGTGGTCCCAGGTTGCATTCCCTAGTTAAGCACCATCAATATCAATACTTAATGGTATTCTCTAAGCTCAGGCAGTGAAGAAAATAGGGTTGTTATCTATCAAAGCACATTTTAGTTTTTGACAAGTAAAAAGCAGCATGGGGAATGCAGTAAGTCTGAAATGAAAGCCTAAAAGAAAACTCATATAACATCTGGTGTCATTTATCCCCTGTTGGCCTTCCATAGTGTGATATGATGAGCTTGTTCTGATTTAAGATCAGATGATTTGGTTTGAAAGAGGGGAGTGGGGGATGCAGGCAGTCTGGCAGCAAATTGGGATACAAAATCTGCTCAAATAATTGGAAACACGACAGATTTTCCTTAACTGATGCCAGTGGCATCTTAGTTTATCCATCTCTCTCAGCTGAATTTGTTAAGTGCATTATCTTATTGGTTTTAAAGTTTTCATCTCACTTATTTGCAGGGGAAAATGTGAGCAAATCAGTCATGATGGATTGCCTAATTTTCTGGGCTGAATAAACCAGTTTTATAAGACTGTTGATTCCTGGGTTATTAGTTAATAGAAACATTTATCAATTTCTTTATAGAGAAAGGGAAAAAAACTTTAACCAATGATTGCATTTTAAAACTTTCATTAATGTTTCCACATAATGCTTAGTGTTGGACATGAATATGGTAATCACAGTTTTAAGGTTGGCTTGAAGCAAATTTTTTTCTGTCCTTCCTCTCTTCTCTTTTTTCTGTAGAAATTAGGGAAAAAAAGCCAAGCAAAAGGATGTCATTAGATTGGTAATTATGGTGAGTGTTCTTTGATCAAGAAAAGGGGCAGAGGAAGAGAAAGATCATTTCCTAGCTAGCAAATGCAATGCCTGTATCTATTACCAATTTTCTCTACATAAACAGGGTCTGATTCTGTGAGTTTGAACCCTTATGACCTATCAGTCTCTGTCTTCTTCTTGACTCAAGTGTCAGCTGGATGTTAACCCTCACTTCTGTGTGGCTTGAGCACAACATTGAAGTTGTGCCTAAAGATATTCCATGAAGCCTTTGAGGTACCTAAAATAATACACTAGTTTTTGTATGGTTCATAATGGAAACTCTAAAAATGTAGGTATGCTGATAGAGATCCAAGAGATATAATCTATGTAGTGAGCCTATTAAAAAAAAAAACAAACAAACAAAAAAAACAACAACAAACCAGTTCCTAATGAGAAAGAGTTTGAACCCTTATGACCTATCAGTCTCTGTCTTCTTCTTGACTCAAGTGTCAGCTGGATGTTAACCCTCACTTCTGTGTGGCTTGAGCACAACATTGAAGTTGTGCCTAAAGATATTCCATGAAGCCTTTGAGGTACCTAAAATAATACACTAGTTTTTGTATGGTTCATAATGGAAACTCTAAAAATGTAGGTATGCTGATAGAGATCCAAGAGATATAATCTATGTAGTGAGCCTATTAAAAAAAAAACCAAAAAACAACAAACCAGTTCCTAATGAGAAGAACTCTCCCTTCAGTCTTATAGAAGTGTCATCAATATTTGTTTTTAAATGCAAAGTCTGCAAGCAGATGAAGACCCAGTGGGTGATATAGCCAGTGTACTGCATTAAATGTGGTACCATACACTGCCCCAGCTGATGCTCACAGGAACAAAAAGATGTCATCTTGCTCTCATTGAGGTGTAGCTTGCCCTCACCCAGGGTGTAGCTGTGCCTGATACCCGCACATTATAAAGCCCTTTGCATAAAGGGCCTTAATATAACTAAGAATCTTTGCACATTGATCAAGCCGAAGTATCATTTAAAAAGACATCAAGTTCAGAGCAAGAATACATCATGTGTGGACTGGTGAATAATGAACTCAATGAACTCCTGTTCTAAATGAGATGCAGGATGTCCATTAAATTTTTTTTAACACCTCTATTTCCCTTTCCATCTCCTTTCTAACATCGCAGATACCTGTGCTGAGCAGCGGTTCCAGAGGTGCAAAAGACACTTCCTTCAGAATAAGAATGAAGGGAGTTAAAAAACTTTTATGCAAGTAGACTTTGCTGTGAAATGTTATCTTTTGTTAGTTCAAAGGTTTCTGAAGATATAAATTCTTCACAACTGCCCTGAGGTACTGAGAATGTAAATTGAATACTTTACAATTTGTAGACTGTTCCTGCAGTAATGTGTATCTCCTCTGTGAGTGAGTGTTTAGGGATTTTTCAATTACTGTAGTCTGAAAACTCTCTGAGATTCTTTAGGGCAGAAAAAGGCTTCCTTCTCAAAGTTGAGTCACTGATGTTCAAATTAGCTGCCAAAAGCATTCTAATGATCTGTGTTCCAGATTTTGCTAAACAGGGAAAAAAATTGGCCCATTTCACCAGGGGAAAGAAAAAAACACCCCAAGCCCTTCCTCCCCCAACCAGAAGTATTCAAAGGTTAGGCATTTTGCCAGGGTCAAGAGTGAGATGAATTGTTGACAATAAGTACACCTTGTTCGATAGGTCAAGGTCATTATTAAGGGATTCAAATGAACTTCTTTACATTTCCAGGGATGTAGCATATGTGTGGCCTCCAGGCTCACGGTGTTGTTTAATAGCTTTTGTGAAGCTGTAAGTTAAATGATAAATTGGTTGAATATGTCTTTAAATCCAGTCCATTCCAAAACTGCATACAGTACTCTTACACTTTTATATACTGTGATCAAATGCACTTTACAGAATATGGTACAAATGGTCAGAAATACCAGCATTATGCCAGCTGATTATGATTTAGCAGTGTTTACAACAGACTACTCTTGCTACAGTTTATTGCTGCTAAGGTCAATAACTAATACAATTTAACAACTATTGCATCTCTAACAAATAAAAGATCCCAGCATATTTCTAAATGCAACCTGCATCAAAAATAGTGCAGGTAAAAACACTGGGGGTGATGGAAGTCTATAATATTAAGTAACTCATTAGGACATTAGGAGGATTTTCTGTGGCAGCCAGCAGGGGTGACCATCCTCATCCCTCTGACCAGGTTTGAGCTGCTTTCTGTTTTGAGAACAGGTGATCTACCACACCAGGCTGCAGTATCTGTGGGATCTTTCCTAAACCCACATACTGGTCATTTACTTCCAGATGCAGCAGCTGCGTAATTCGTTCCCAGATGAGTTGACACACTTCATGTGCTGAGATTTGGACTGCTCATGTGGCTTCTGCATTGGTCATTTGGAGCCACTTCTGACACAGAAAGTGAGGAATGTTCTCTGAAATTAGAAGGCAGCAGGTTAAAGTGTGATGAGAGGGAGTATTTCTTAGAATCATGGAATCCTTTAGGTTGGAAAAGATCTCTAAGATCATGGAATCTGATTGTTTACCCAGTACTGCCAAGTCACCACTAAACCATGTCCCTCAGTGCCACATTCACACATTTTCAAATACCACCGGGGCTGTGGACTCAATCACTTCCCTCAGAAGCCTTTTCCAATGCTTGACAATCCTTTCCTTGAAGAAGTTTTTCCTAATATCCAATCTAAATGTCCTCTGGCTCAATTTGAGGCCATCTCATATGGTACAAGTGGTAACTGATGGAATTAATTGCCACCAAGTTGCATTTGTGAGAACATTCCAGTTCTGAGAGCTGGAAAGGGAGAACTGAGAGAAAAACTCAGTTGTATTTGAAAACTGTTTCATTCCTGTAGTCTTCAAAATGTTCAGCCTTAATCTGACTTTGTTTGAAAACATGTAGTGAATATTGCCAGTCTCCCATCAAGATTTTTTCCTGCCCCTGAGCCTGTTGGTCTCTGACTTGTATTCTCTGTTCACAAACCTTGTTTTAATTCAGATCCTACCTTTTACAATCCAAAGATTCGCCCTTTCCTGTTTCATTACTCCCTATCCACCAGTATTAATTTGTTCCACTGCATGCTTTACTATTTAGCTTTGTGAGATTTTCTAGTCATCCCTGAGACTTTGCAGCCATTTAAGTTATGCAAAATGTGTATGCTTTTAAAACGAAAAGTATACAGCCTGCCCTTTGCAGTCAGTTTATGAAATGGAGTTATTGCAAATGAGACCCACACCTTTGCATTGTATAAATTCAGTTCACAGTCACTGGTGAACTTCTCTTCCCTGCCTCCAGTTCTGCCAGTGGCCCATTTCTGTACCCCCAGTGGGCTGGCGTGTTTCTGGCCATGCTGAATGTGACACCTACTCTTCTCTGCAGATCTGCTAAGGGTCAAAAGTCCTGCAGCGTGCTCTTCATAGACCATCTGCACTATGTCTAGCTTTCAAGAGTGTGATCCACTGGGAGGAGATTTCTCTGCATAGGAATTCTTCATAGGATACAATGAATGCATAATTAAAGAGGATTTTAATGCAAGGAAGTAACAGAAACACAACTTTGGCCATCCTGTCAGAGCTTAGGCACAACAGAAGCTTTACTGTGACTTTGAAGAAAAAGTCACAAATGATAAGTCTTCCTTAGCTGATCACTTCTTAAACAAATTATGATGATTCCTCATTGATAATGTGGGAAACAGGGAAATAAGGACACTGACAATTAGGTTATATGCCGCAGTTAAACCCCATGAGACCCAGGACATAAAGAGGCAAGAGTGGTTTGGTGAACACACAGCAGCCACAAGAGTATTTTCCACATGGGTTTCTTTGCAGCCCAGCTTTTTAATCCTGGGTCTTTGCCTTTTCTCCATCACTATTTAGTTGCACAAATTATCCAGGATAAACTGAGTAACTGGGCCAGATTATGCAGTTTGATGTGTTTATTTCTGGGTGAGCAGTTTCTGGGATCCGTTAATGTTTCCCGGCTGGATTACGGAAACGCCGAGTTTCCCCCTTTCCTGAACAGTTCGGTGTTGCTCCCCGCTGGTCCCTTGCCGGCGAGGATGACATAATCTGCCGTCGGGCCTGTTCCCTGGCAACCATCCCATTTCTTGGCTTTTTCCAGCTGAAAGCCAGTCTGAGTCACCCTGCACATTTCCAGTGTATCAAACAGACATAGGCTCGAGTTAATCTTGTTAGCACAATGAGGCAGTTTTCAAACATTGCAGCAAATCAAATCATCCCTAAGGACCGGGAGGGAGGAGAGGGCGGAGGGAGGGTGGGCGAGAAGGAGGCAAAGGCTAACCATCAAAGGTGGAATAAGCACAGAGGGAGCCTGGCTTCTACCTGGACAGAAGGCTCTTCCATCAAGGCACAGCCAGATCCTGCTCTTCCCAATGCCACCTCCCTTCCCACTGGCCCCGCATCCATGCCGTGCTCAGAGCAGAGGCAGCAATGGGCAGCAACAGTGAGAGAGCTCATCTATCTGCGAGGAAAGAAGCAGCTTTGATGGTTCCCCAGTGGATGTAATTGTGCTCATTACTGCCCATTTACATTTCATCACTCGATTATCGCAAATGCCTCATTACTGTTGATAAGGGTTTGCTGTTGAACTACTTGCTAACTATTCATTCCTGAGCTTTGCTGTCATCAGGCAGGAGAGGGCTGGGGAGGGCTGGGGGAGCAGGGGGAGCATTGAGAAGACATGAGGAGGGGGAGGAGAGAGAGGAGGTGAGAAAGGTCTTCTATCAGATTTGATTAAAGGCTGTGATTTAAATCGATATTTAATAAAGTGGCTGCTGCCACATAACGCGTGCAATTCCCCATGCAGGCAGAATCATGAATCCAAGGGCCTTGCTGCCTGCTACATAACTCAATTGGGTTTTGTGCACTGGTCTGGCACCTGTGTCCCTGAGCACAGCGCCTCCGAGGTAATGGATTTATGAGCCGATGAACAGAGCTGATAGGTTCTAAATGGATTAACTAGGTGTCTGCAGCCTAGTGATGAATACATCAGGAGGGGAAAAAAAAAGAGAGAGATAGAGAGAGAAAGGAAAAAGGAAAAAAAATTGTCTGCATAAGCAGAGAGTGATAGAATGTGTTGACAGACACTGTGGCTGTCACGAACCCCACAGGGTGAAACACTGCTCAGCTCCTGTCGGTCAAGGGCTCTCTGAATAGCGGGTGAAGACAGTAGGCAGCAAGGCTTCACAAGCCTGCAGGTGACAGGTAGCATCACCCTGCTGCTGCCCCAACAGCTACTGCAAAAGGCTAAAATGGAGCATGACTCACCTCACAGCTATGGCAGGTCTGGGATTTCCTCAAAGGCACTGAATATGCCATTTTGGCTGGTGGGCCTGTCTTCCACTATGGCTCAAGCACATGCTCCAGCCAACCTGGGTGTGTATTTATATCCCTGGGAGTGGGTTATTGTTGCTATTGTTGTGGTCTCACAGTGGTTCCTCAAGCAGGGTTGGATTTCTGCAGTGCTGAGCCCTGCACACAGACACCCAGTGTAGGGCACTTCCTGCCCCTAAGTGTTTTTTAAGTGAATAAACCACAAGAGCCATGAAGGAAGTATTATTGCATTCCCAGATGGGAGACAGGAATTGATATATTAAATCATTTGCCCAAGATTCCATAGGAGAACTGCAAATTGAAGCCTAAATAGCCTAGGTCTAATGCCCTAATGGTGGAGTCATCCTTCCTTCTGTGGGCAGGGCCATGGAGTCTCAATGTCTATAACTGATGTACAGAATATTTTGTAAGTGGAAAATAAAATCAGATAGACCTTAATGATGACCTCTGTTTGCTACCATTAGGCTACCAAAAGTACAGTGTAAGGTTGGAGGATTTTGTGGGTTTATGACTTTTCTACCACCCCTCGTATTGACTAAGAAGATACATGTTTTGTAAGTGCCATATTCTGCCACAGCACTGAAAGAAGAAAAAGAAAAGCCAC
This sequence comes from Passer montanus, assembly GCF_014805655.1. NCBI lineage: Eukaryota > Metazoa > Chordata > Aves > Passeriformes > Passeridae > Passer > Passer montanus. The sequence goes on along the minus strand of NW_024367261.1, from coordinate 2,510,345 downwards.
ATCATGATATGCAGACATTACACAGATAAATGAACCAGTGTCGGTATCTGCTGCCACAGTTACACAGGAGTTAACCAGACTGGTTTGAAATAGGCAGCTGTTTTTGAGAATATGTTGCCTTTTTACTAAAAATTGAAAACTGAATACTTTTATTTGAAAAATACTTCCACAGTGCTCATGAGAGTTATATTTTGGATTTTCATCCCACCATTGTTCTTGCTGTGTGATTCTCCTCAAACAGATTACATTGCATATAATTTTCACCTCTTGCTGAGCTGCTGCAATGAATTATGGAATCCATTGGTTTCCCATGGGAAATGAAGTCAGAAATATAAGTACCCCAGATATTTCAAAGCTGAAATCTTTGGTTAAAATAAAAAAAGTAAGAAAGGAACCTTTTGCAAGAAGTAGCCAATTTCCCCCCCCCCCTTTTTTTTTTTGTGAAAAACTGAGTATTTTTTAGCTGTGAATACATTTAATGTGGAACAGGGTAGACCTAGCAGATAGCTGCTTACTATGTTGTTGCACATAAACTACAATTTAATACCATTGTCTGATCATGTTAAGCCCTGATTTCAAAAGTCTGTCCAGCCAGCGTGCACCCAGGAGAGTGAATTCGCTGAGATATTGCTCTGCACCCTTGTCTACTGGTTGCTTTTTACATTCTTGTCCCAATTTTTAGCAAGTCTATTTCTGAAGGAAAAAAAAATTACTGGAATGAGTTACTTTTTTTTTTTTTTTTCCTACAAAACAACTTCTACAACAAAATAGTATGCAATTAGGGTGGCTTGAATCATTCAGTATTATTCAGACCATCTGGGTTAACTATATAAAGCCATCCCAGCTATAGCAGACCTCATTCAAAAGTATTATGAGAAGAAGAAGGTTTTTCTGTAAGGATGCATTTTGGAAAAGGAAAAGAAAGTTTTAGACATGGAGACAAATACATCCATCAGCAAATGATGAGGTAACAGTTGGTTCTGTGTAAGATAATGCAAAAAAGCTCCAATCATAATGCTTGTCTGACTCAGTGAATTTGTAAGGGATTACCTTCTCATTTTAAATTCACTGTCTATAAGCCAGCCAGATCTCAGCTACACAGATATCTGAAGACTCTGGACACAAAAGCTCTTTCTGAGTTCTGAGGTCTCTGTTATCTGTGACAATTAAAGATACAGTAAATGTCATTATTATACATAATAAGTCTACGGTAAATGAAAAGCCATTGGTAACAACCAAAATTCATCTTATTATGCCTATACGTCTTAACCGTTTCTTCCTATTGGTTAGTTCCATCTTACAAAAACAGATTAGATTACAGAATTTTCCCCCTGAAATTTAAGAGGAAAAAAAAGTGAATCAACCACTGCAAACAAGAGGTTACCCACCAAAAGGAAAAAGTACTCTAATCTGAAAATACCAGTGCGACAGACATCCAATGCACTATTGCTTGACTCACCATGGAGGGATGTGTTGTGGTATGACAGGACTAGTGATAATTTTTTAATGAAATTTTCAATTCTGGTCAAATTTTGTTTGTTTTGCTCAAAAGTTTACTGTCCAATTGCTAATGTTCTGCCTCTTACCAATACCGATGAAAATTCCTGCTTGGTACTTGTCCAGTTGAGTTGTGGCTTAATTTCACAGATAGATCACTTGTTCCAGCCTTGAAAACATGCATGTTGCCAACACCCCTACCATCAGTTTCTCCATTGTACATAGAGTTATAAAAATGTACACACTCAGGTCAGTGTACTCAGCACAGAGAAAGAAGAAAGAAAATGTAGCTACTTCTATTTGGTTGACCAGGAAATACCAAAATAAAATGTTATAGGGAAACAAATAATGTATCATTGTAATTCCCGGTGCAATTTGGAAAATGTACAAATATTTTTTAAAATATTTTTGTGTCAGAGTAATTCCTTTTATTAAAAATATCAATTAAATATTTCTGCCCTGTCCCCTGACCTGTCCCCCTGTGCCTTCCCTCCAGAATAAAAAGACTGTTATAGAGGAAGAGTAGTTGCCTCCTGGCATTAAAACATGGACTGTGTGCATCCATCTGTTCAATGGAAATATAGACCCTTGAGTCACAAGAAATGGTGACTCAGAATCAGAGGGAGATGACCTTCGGAGGCTCTCTGTCAAGATAGTTCTGATGCTTTTGTTGTTGTTCGTGATCCCTGAAGATTCTTTCTCTTGCCTTCTGAAGGGCCTTAATTTTTGTCCTCTGGTAAATTGAGATCAGTCAGAAATATTTCTTTCAAAGAGGTAACATGCCATAGGGAGTCCTTTAACTGTGTTTAGGAAAGGCTCTCCTCCATCTCTTGCTGCTCTCAGTGGTTGTCCTTTTGTGGAGAAGGTTTTTGGCCACAATCCCTCCAGTTCGGCCCAACAAAGTCCTCTCAGATGCTTTAACCAGCATTCACATCCTCTTGTTCATCCATCCCTACAAAAAAATTTAATGTCCCGTCCTTTCTTGTCTAACCCCACAAAATATTAAGTATACATGTATGTAAGTATATTTGTGTTCTGAGGAGTGGCCCGTGAGCAGTTTCTTCTGTTGTGAAATTTTGCACCACTGAGATGTGCAAAGCTGCCTATAAAACAGTTTAGGGTGCTGAGCACTCACAGCTCGTACCTCCAGACGAGCTGTGAGGGTGTTCAGCTTGCCTGGATCTTGGCCATGGGGTATAACACAGGAAGGATTTAGTCATACCTCATCCAAGAAATATTTTGCAGATGCAGCTCAATAAAGGCATCTGGACCAAGAAAGATAATTAAACCAGGACAGAAACAAAGACAAACTCCTTTCATAACCTAAAGAGAATTTGACCAATTGAGTCCCTTTGTTTGTATCAGCTAAACATTCGTGTGTGGAAATCCAATGGTTAGGATAAATATTTGGTGCCTACTTGGTAATATTCATGAAATGTATTTACATGTTTAGATTTTTCCAAATCTGCATACCTAAACTTTAAGCATATGTGCAATCAACTTCAAGTTTTCCAAACAAAAAAAGACCAAGAAAGGGGGGGCAAAATAGCATCTGCTGCTCAGCTAATCAAACCACCCAGGGAGATTGTCAATAAACAGTGCAAGGACCGGGTCCTCCTGCCGCTCCTTATTTCCTACGTGTCATATTCCATAACGGCACTTAACTGAAAGCAGATCATTGAAGACTGCTAACAAAGGGTTGTTGCTTTTTGGTTTTTTATTTAAGAAAGGCCAAAATGTTGTTGAGTGGGAAGCACTGGCAAAACACCGGGGTGAGAAGAAGAAAGTGTGAGAAGCAGCTTCCTGATCATCAAAGTGAGAGCAGGGTAAAGAGTTCCTCCAGGTGTGAGTCCCCTGCCACCACTGGAGAGACCCTGGTGGGGCAAGGGGAGATGGAAATGAAGGAATGAAGTTAAGAATGGGAATCAGAGGGTGAGAGTATTTAACTTTTTTTTGCCTTTGTTCCAAACCTTTCAACTCTTTTTTAGCTGGCAATAAGTAATTAATAAAATAACGTATTAATTTATTTTTAATGAAAAAATTACTTTTCACCAAATCAAGTCTCTTTTACCCATGAACATCAATAATTTTATCAATAATTTTTGGTAAGCTTTTCTATCTTATTTTTTCCCCCCTACCCTCCTGAGGAGAAATGGGAGAGGAGTGAGTGGCCAAGGGCAACCTTCTACAGAAGGAAAGTCATGATAGCAATATATAAGAGGATTTCCATGACAAAATCAATTATAACATTTTTGAATATCTGGAGGCAGTCTATGACTATATGATATAGTTTACAATAAACATCTGGAATAAACCACCCAGTGTGTGTTCTGAAGAAAATGCCAGCTCTTCCTGGCATGTCTTAGTATCCCTTAAGAAGAGATACTGGCCATCTTATTTAATAGGCTTTGTGCATGTTGAAAAAGAAAAAGTGATTTCTATCTGTGTTGTTAGAGCAACATTTTGAGTGTATGGAGAGCTGACACCTTGAATTGAAAAATATTATATTATGCAATGTGCTTAATGTTATATGCTGCTTAGAACTGTATCCTATATGGGATAAGACAAAATAGGAAACATGCCAATATAGGGAAAGGTGAGGAGAAAGGGTGACAGCTGCTTTATCCATTACCATTTCATACTTACAACAGCCACTTTTGGGTTTTTGTTCGTGGTTTTTTATTTTAATTGCTTTTAAAAAAAATTTTTGTCCTTTTTCCCCCTGCCTTTATTATTACTGAAGATAAAGCTGTCTCATGCTTTTATACAATGCATAACATACAAACCTGTCAGCTTGTATGTTATGTTATGTTAGGTTATGCTTTCCCCTTGACTGGTCGACATGTGGTAGAGATGCTGTTGCATTAAAATTGGTAATGCTGGAAAAACTCAGCATAAGTAGGGTGGAAAGTGATTGGGGTAGGAATAATGGGTATTTTCCCAGTATAATTGTTGCAGGATCTCCCAGTCAGAAGAAAGCCTGTGCCAGAATGGAAATGGTAGCAGAAAGAGTCAAAACCTGCTGGCCATGGATGTGAGGTGTTGCTTTCATTTCTTATACCCAGGTTATGTGCTGCCAAACCTGGGGCAACAGCTCTATGTGACCACGGGCAGCGCATGGCAGTACCGCTGTGCCTTTGTAATCCCTTTTCCATCAGATCAGGATGTGCCATTCTGTGCTTTTTGACATGTGGGCTGCAACGGGGAGTTTGTGCCTAAACAGCTTTTATTTTGGTGTCAAACCACCAGGTCACTCTATCCTTCAGTTGCAAAATGCTGTAACACACCAAGGAGCTTGCTGTAAGGTTGCCCCACACTCTCTCACCCTGGTTATAAGCTGAGCTTAAAGCAGTAGCCAAGATGTATAGAGAAATTACTTCAGATTTATTTACAGAGACTCATTTGTGTTGAACTAGCAGTTTTCTATTGTGTCAGCAACTCTCTATTGCATTTATTTGTTACTGTGACATTAGGCAAGAGTACAATCCTATTAAACCTGTACATTACATTTCACAGAATTGTAAGCCTTTTTTATTTCACAGAATGAGAAGAAATATGAATTCTTACTGCTGAAAATTCCTGATACGGCAGTCAAGACTAAAAATACTGTCACTCTCAGAGTAGGAGCTTGGTGAGGTTTTTTAAGCCAGTGTATTTTTTAATAATTGAATACCTAAAATAAAATTTACTGGATTTTTCCACTCCATGGGATGACAAGGAAGATACTTAGACTTCTATCAGTGAAGAATGGAGAGGAAAGTTATCACTCTGTTCTTTTCAGCTGGCATCTTGTCTAGCAAGGAATTTCTTTGTTTTGAGTTTGGCCTCTGTTTTGAAGGTAGAACCACTGATGTAAGGTTTTGAAACTGATCTGTTAAAAACCCGAGTTTAAAATGGCAATTCTTCCTAAGCCCATACTATGTAAGATACTCTGAGCATTTAGATGGTTACACAAATATGATGGCCCTGGGATTTCCCCACAGGTTCTCAGGGCCAGCTGAGGGGCTCACTCTCATGGATCCTGCAAACACCCTCAGCAGAGACATGCTTCAGAATATGCTCAGGTAGCAAAAAGCACTCTGTTGAATCATTGTTCAGTAGTGCTTTGGTTTTCTTCAGGGACAGCTAACATTTTGAACTAGCAGTGCAGGCTGAAAATTCCATGTGAGTGAACGACCACAGAGCATAAACCTGCTTCCTTTACTTTTTGTGAATGCCTTGGGCATAGGAAACAGATCATGATTGGAAAAAGAGTGTTTGGTGAGACAGGCATTAAGCTTTGTCCTCATTTAGAGTATAAATGGAGGAAAAATAATATTCCTGCAAATCCCTTCCAAAAAGGGAGAGAATGGGGAGCCAGCTTTGCAAGTCTTTTACTACTGTGGTAAGAGTGCATGAGATCAGAGCCTGTAAATGCAGCTTTTTTTTCTGCTAACACTATCAATTATTTTAATTAATACAATGGATTCACTGGAAATTATAAAGAAATGAGAACTTGAATTTCACTGAAGACAAAAGTCTGTGGTACTGTTTCAGACTCTGGATGGGAACCCAAAAAATTCTAGTTCATTTCTTGTTTATGTCATGCTTTTGTTGTCACCTTGTACAAGTCCTTGTGCCTCTACCACTGTTCTATCTCCCATAAAAAGGAAATAATACCTCCTCCCCCAGAGATGTTTTGTAAGGATGTGTTTGTAAAGCACTTCAATATTTTTGTGATCAATCCTATTGAATTTCTGGGGATCAAAGACCTATTTGCAAAAGATTATAGGATCTGATTACAAGTTCTGTTCAAATATTTCTTTACTGGCTATTTTATTTGCTATGATATAAAATTTGTTGAAAATTTCACTCTGCCAACAATTTCTATACTATTTGTATAGAAATAGTATATTTAAAAAAATAGTATATTTTGCACAGCAGTGCAAAGTTAAGTTATGACAATTTTTGTCCTAACTTTAAAAAAGTGACTGTTGTAAAGGTTTTACTTGTACTTCTCAATATGAGATTGTTTTCAGCAATATTAATTTTCTGAGGCAAATTTTCCATGAGACTGCACTGACTTACACCAGCTAGAGATCTGGTCTGTTGTGCCTATATTAATAATAATTTTACCTGAAGTTGCAGTAATTTTAAATGTTGACAGCAAGGCTATTTGTTTTCTGCCATGCGCTTGTATCTAGCAATGCCTGAATATTTATATCTTTGTCTCAATTTAGTACCAAAATAATGTGACAAAATAGTGTTTAGTACAAAACTGTTGACTCAATTTAGTTATAATTTTTTTTTACGGGTAATTCATTATGCAAATGGAAACGACTGAACATGTGCTCTATTATTAATTTTTATCCTTTTCAAATGTGCAGATAGTCTTGAATCCTAATTCCCATATGGAATAAATAGTTACATCAACACACATGTTATTTGCAAACCTGCATGCTGTGAATCATATGTGCTAAAATGGTTATTGTTTGAACAGTTGAGATATTGGATGGCCTTCAAGACCTTAGCTGGTGAAAAGTTGGAGGTATGAGGAGTTCTATGAGAGTTAAGCAAGGTTTATCGAAGTTCAATGCTGAAAAAATAAGATGATCCATATTTGCCTTTTGGTACTTCTTGAGGTAATTTGCAATTTTTTATTTGGCCAAATATTTGCATTAAAATATATCTGTATTTTTGCTTCTAGGAGAAGATTTTTATTCATTCTAACTCTCTAATGCAACATAAAAACACTGTGGTAATATCAAATTCTAGCTATGGTGAATTTCCTAGAGTTCAAGTTCCCTGTGGAAGCATGAGTGCAGGGGCCACCAGAAAGCAGGGCTGGGGAGAGACATGGGGTCCTCAAGAGTGGGGCACTGGCAGGAAATTCTAGGAAATTCTAGATAATTCTATGGCAGCGTGGTGAGTCTGAGCTGAGGCATGGCTGAGACAAGATAAAAAGAGTTCTCTAAGGCAAAGAAAAGATTTTGAAGCTCTTAAGCAATCCAGTATGACCAAGGTCACATGGCAAAGTTTTACTTGTTTGTTCAGGGTGAGTGAAGAAAGAGAGGGCAGGGTTTCCTGCTTATTCCAGAGTTCAGGCTGAGGTTTGAAAGCATTTCCCATCCCAGTGTGATTTCAAAAAGTGAGTCATGGTTCCATGTGTCCAGCATGAGACACCTGAAAAATGCCAGCTCAAGCAAGACCCTGAGTGTTTGATCTCTTTAGTGTCAGTCATCTCAAGATGGAGAAGAAACTTGGAGCTGGGAAAGTAGTCAGAGTTTCTACTCCTGTTTGAAAGGGTAAAATCAACAGTTTGTACTGGCTGTTTTTCTAATCTATTATATAAATATCAGGGCATCCCCAATTCCCTGTGCAATAACCCTGTTTTCATGCACAGGAATATCATATCTTGAAGGAGAACATATTTAGCAGCAGACACCACTGTAGGTTTCATATTATAAGGAAATATTTTTAAAACTTCTTTCTGTCTTTTTTTTTTTTTTGTTTTGATCTAAAGTATATTTTACATTACAGTATTTTACCATGGGTGTCCTGGGTATTAATGTAAGTTACTCTAAATATATCTCTGTTTGTGTATGAATACACTATTGTACAATTGATCTCTATTGAAAAATGTGAGGCTATATCACAGCAGTGTATTTTCCCTCCAGAGCAGAACCTTCTTCATCAGCATTGGACATCATCTGCAGATGGCAGATCATGAGAATGAAACACCCTAATATGCCCCTTAGTGAACTGTATCTTTAATTTTCTTTTTTTTTTTTTTTTCCCCATGAGTTATCATCATTAAGCATTTTCATGAGGACAGGTAGAGGTCAAGTTCCTTGAATTGTGCTGATGGCAAGTCAGGAAGATTTGGTGAAAGTTGTATCTAACACAAATGTATTCATATTTACAACATTGGAAGAGAAAATCTCAAGTTTATAACCAAAGTTAGAGACCAGATTCAAAGTCATGTTTGGCTAATCTGTAATCTATCTCTCCTCACCAAAAGTGGTGATGTTTGTTATTGTTTTTAATATTTTGATGCTGAGCTCTTTTCAAGGGGTGTGTGGATGTTTTTGTAAATATTGTACATTAAATGCTAAACATGATGCATTTTAACAAGAAAAAATATTTTAAAATCTGTGTGTTGCTTTTCAAGGAAAATCTTGTGTTTTCTAAAGAGTTAAATGCATTAGTAAATGCGATGAACAGAGAAATATAATGCAAAATGTAGGGGGCCTTTTGTAGATTGAGATGGTTGTACTTTAAATCTCTTAACATAATAACTATTGTAACATTGTTTTGAAATGTTTTGCAGAATTTTGTAGCTGAGAGAGAAATAATCCAGAGCTCAGGGAAGACAGAAAACATCTTGTGGTACAGTATTGTAGGAAGGCAAATTAATATATGTGAATGTTACAAAGTTGAGATAACAAGTATTTTGTTTCCAGTGATAAAAAAATGGAATAGAAGAAGATTTATAAAATAAGATTTATAAATAAGATTTATAAATTTTAAGATTTATAAAATAAAAAGTGACCTCTTAGTTTTTAATACAAAAACATCTGTATAGAAGAAAGGCTGGCATTTAAAACGTCTCAGAAATTTGTATCTGATCATTACTAAGTTTTTGGTCACCAGTAAGAGATCAGGCGTTGCTAATATTTTTTTATGCAGGAACACTCAGGATCTGGCAATAATACTCCAGTTCAGAAGCCACATTGTGGTGACAGCTGGCAAACACCTTCTTTCTTAGTGTCTGTCCCAGTGATACACTTGGAACATGTGCTGGAGGATGAAACAGACACAGTGTGGACAGCTCAGAAAACTTCCAGTTTGTCATTTATTTTCCAAGATGAATTCAATTTGTTTGCTACATCAAAAAATCACCAAAAAGAATAGCATGAAAGACAAAAGAACTGGCCAACAATTGCAATTTGGAAACAGTGTAATTCCCCTGTGTGTTTCTCTGAAAATTGTTCCTTTAAGAATAACAGTGTTGTGTCAGCAGTCTCTAAGAAATCACTGTTAAGTTTCTAAGATGAATGAGTCTAACTGACATAGTTCAAAAGAGAATGAACTATGTCAGTAAATGGTGAGGTGTCATCAAAGAGGCCAAGAAGACTGCAAAAGTTTAAATTATCACCCTTTAGTAACTCTCATGATGTAAAGAGCATTTTTTTTTCTTTGCAGTTTATTAGCATTCTCATTCTTCTAAAAAAGCCAGGTAGAAATTTTGCAAGTATTGACATATATTAAAGTTCTTCAGAATTATTCCTGTTCCATAACTATCTTGTTTCAGGGAAAGTATATAGTTGAAAAGTGGAATAATTTCTGTGCCACAGATAGCACGTCTGTCACTTACATGTCATTCACTTGGGCCTGCATAAAGGTGATCAGAGAATTTCCCACACTTCCCACCTTTGTCCAGAGATATTTCTTTTTAAAGCACTTTGTCATGTCTTTCAAGATCTATGTTAGTGGTTGTGGAAATCTAAATGAAGTCTCCTTCCTCTATTTATTTTAACCCAAAATAAAGGCATATATGTGTGTATATGAAAAATAAATATTATTAATTATAAAATAGTCTTTGTAGATACGTTTCAAAGTTGAGAATTCCCAAATAAAACAATATTCCCAACAGCATTTTCCTCATTTAAAATTATTCATATGCATTCCCCAGAGTACTGCGAAAGCAGATAGCAGAGGCTTTTTATATACAGCGTATAATTGACAAAATCAGGTTCCCGGCATTCAGATAAAAGGGTGTCCCATTTCTGCTGGATCCACTTTTGGAAAACCTGTGATGTGTTTTTTGATTCACTCTCTGAGAGCTGTTCTCCGAGAAGGTATGGGATAATTTTGGGGAGAGAAGAGACTCGTGTTTCAGGAAAAGTGATTGTCGGGTACCCAGAGATCATCTGGGAGCCAAGTAAAGACAGTATGTGTGTGGTCTGAGGTCAACTGTCCCCATTGCTCAGCCTAGTCTGTCTCTCAGTAATGAAAACTAGTCATTCTGCAAGCTCTGCCTTTATAACAGAGCCAAGAATAGAGGGTGCTCATTTTAAGCAAGCATCTCACTGATGCTCACATTTGCCCCCACTGAATTTCATGGATGCTAAACTATAGCTTCTGAAAATGCTGCCTTCTTTTCTTTCCTGTTCTTCCCTCTGAGAAGAGGCAGGGAAGAAAAGGTGTTCTTCTGATGTGAGGAGAGAGAAGTCTTTTGCTCTGGAAATGTTGGCAGGTCCAAATCTTTAAGGTGGCGGAAGGTTGAGGCTGAGAACCTGGCATGCATGGTGCTGCAGACACCAGAGGCTGGTTCTGCCTCTGGAGCAACAGCTGCTGTACCTGGGGCTGAACTGGGGTATGCTGCATTTTAACAGGGATATTCCTAAACTTGTAATCTTCTGACACTGTGTCTGTTGCTTTGGAGAAACAGTGAGCTGTGAGTAAAGTTTTTTAACAGTTTCTGTCAAAAATATTTGGAACCTCAAAAGCTATTGGACTTAAAAAGTAGGGAGATATTTTTCTGGAAAATGTTGCAAGGCCAGGAACTAATGCTGTTTTATAAATGTTTTTCTTCCTTATGCAGCACACTGAAGGGGTTAGGTTCAGTTTTGAGCATTACCTCAGACAGTTTTCATAAACAGATTTTGAAAGATGATGGCTGGGCTGGGTTTTGTTGGAAAATACTGTTTCCCTTTTGAGAAATTTTATTCTAAGTTATTATTTGAATATGTGTATTGGAGCTTGTCATCCTAAAATCCTTGAACACATAGACACCTTCCAGAATTAGAGAAGATAGCACATCTCTATGTTTAACAGTCCTGACAGATTTTTCTTCTAGGTTCACTTCTAATTGTTCTTTTATCCCTTTTATTATTTCTGGCTTCAAAATTTCCTGTAGAAATAAGCTCTATATTTTAATTACATGTCAAATGATAAAGTATTTACTTCTATTAACTTTAAACAGGCTGTAATAATTTCATGTTCTTCAAAATGAGAAACAATTATAATTGTTACCTATTCATTCTCTCCATGCCATTTGTTGTATGCTTTACTTTTCTAATACCATAATTTATTTCCTTCTGAATTGGTAGAGTCATAATATGTAGTAGGTCTTCCACACTGCTCATCAGTGTTCTCTCCATGCCATTTGTTGTATGCTTTACTTTTCTAATACCATAATTTATTTCCTTCTAAATTGGTAGAGTCTAATATGTAATAGGTCTTCCACACTGCTCATCAGTAGCATCATCTCTCTTTTTCTAGGAGACACAATGCCACTGGGAAGTATTTTAAAATTACACCTGTGTTGTCCTGGTCTGTACCAAACTTGGAGCTGTGAGTGGGAACAACTCATCGGATTTCAAGGGCTTTGATGTAACCTAAGAGTAAGGATAGTTCTGTGTGTACTTTTCTCTCACCTTTTAAGTTTTAATGCATTAGTGGAGCAGAATATTTGTGGTGTTCCAAGAGGAGTGCAGGCCTGATTCATACACACCTGTCTGAACAGTGTGGGGGCAGTCACCTTCTGCAGTTATAGCAGTTTTCCACACAGCTTCATGGAAGCCCTGATGATGACCAGTTTGCAAAAAATCTAGTGGTTAGTGTATATAGGGAAGTGTGAGTTTATATCAGATATTTTATGCCAGATTCTGCTTCGCCACACAGCTTCAAGAGAGCCTTGGTGATGACCAGTTTGCAAAAAATCTAGTGGTGAGTGTACATAGGGAAGTGTGAGTTTATTTTATGCCAGATTCTGCTTCATTTTAAAATGACATCTGAGTAAAGGTGTGTGAAAGGAGGTGAAGATCAGTATCACAGAAGAGTGAGAACCTTGAAGAGCTCTCCTGGTGCCATGTTTCACTATCCAACAGTTTGGCTAGAGGTTTGTTTGGGTCAGGCTCCTTGCTGGAGTACCCAGGCTCCAGATACACTCCCCTGGGGAGCTGTATCCTGTGACAATTGGCATTAACCACACTGCAAGTGCCAGTGTGAGCTGGCTGGTGAGCAGGAGGCTTCTATAGCAAGAACAACTGCAAAAAGGGAAAGATGCATAAGACCTGGCAAACAGAGATTTCACTGCCATCACAGCCTGCTTCAGACCAGAATTTCTGCTTGTTTTAAAGCAAAAAGTGTTGTCTTTTTATCACAGCTGTAACTCTGAGACAGTAGGTGAAAATGCTTGGAAGCTAAGAAAGTTGGATAAGTGCTTGTTCTTAATGGGTGTTTTTCAGAACTGTGTTCACAGAGATGTTATTCATCATTAATATGATGATGCTGTCATTCAGTATCATCATATTCATACTGATGTTATGATTCCTATGTTCAACTGAGCAAGAATTCACTGCATTTTCTGCTATGCACTTTCAGTGAAATAGAAATATCAGTTCAAATATTTTGGAGAGTTAGGTATTCGTTAATTAATAATACATGAGTAATCATGTATTAAGGTCTTTTTCTGTCATCTGAAGGGAGCAGAAGGAAAGAGGAAGAAAAGTAGGGAGAAAACTAATAAGGTGAAAAGTTGGGTGATAGTTTTCATTTTACTTGAGGGAGAGAAATGCAGAACATCATTGAAATCAGCATTTTCTGTCCTAAGGGTTAGGTTTTACTTATGACAGGCCTTTTGTCTAGATCTACAGCAGTGAAATGGATCTAGTTAACTTACTTGACCATAATAATTTTTAGGCAGACAGGAAAACGTACTTGCCTAAGAACTCCAACTGGCTAAAGTGGTAAAGGATTAAGCCCATGGATTGAGACCAATACCTAAGATTATTTTTTCTAGAGTTGTGGTTGTTTGTATGTTTGCATTGCATTTAATTTCTTCAGCCCACACAGCAGACTGGACAGACAAAAGAAAAGTAGATGTGCAAGAATGCCACCGTCTACTGAAAAATACTGTAGGTCTGCCCTCTTCTGGGCAATAGGGTTCCAGAGTCTGCTGTGACACGTTTTTGGTTTCCCTCATACTATTTTCTAGCCAACTGTGTAAGTTTTGTAGGCCTGTGAGCTGAGACAGCTCTTCATGTCTTCTCCTCCCTGTTATCTCAAACTGTGAGTCAGTCCTCCTTGCACCTATTAGAAATTAACAGAAGTCAGGAATTAGGGATATGAAGTCATCAGCTTGCTGGGAGAAGATAAGCTCTGCCCTCCTTCATTGTGTTCTCCTATAGAACTTGGAGTGCTCCTGAAGCAATGCTTTGGGATATGCTTAACACAAATCCCAGTCTCTCCATGTATTGAATGTCCTGCCCAGTCTTGAATGTCATAATACAATGTCTTCTCATAGGTAACATAAATATCTGTGTTAAGCCTGGATCAGAATAAAAGAATCATAAGGAAAAAGAAAATCCAAAGAAGGAAATCTCAAGTTAAAGACAGCATAAGGAAGTAATCTCCCTAATTATGATATGCAGTTTCACCACACTCATTCTGCATCCAGAAACCCAAAATGAGCATTTGCTCAGAGCCAGCAAAAGTTAACTCTTCCTGTCCGTTCCATGGGTAAGTGAATTTCACTGTGTAGTTATTTTGAGATCTTCCATTCAGTCACTTAACACATACTGATTCTCAGTTACAACCATTTAAAATCCTCAGTGGTTTTGAAAACATTAAAGTGGGGGGTTTTTGTGAACGTTTCCTGCTCTAGTCTACCAGACACTGGATCCACCTGGACCCAGTCACATTTACAGGGCTTTGCAGTAGATTTGGGGTGCAGCCTGTAATGTGAAATGGCATGGCTGGCCTGCCTGGGTTTGCTCGGAGGGACATTGTTCAGGGCCTGATTGCTGGATTATCCCGGTGTCTGTGAGGGATGTTTGCCATTCCACATCACGGGCTGACATCTTGTTATAATCTACCTTACTTCTGCATGCTTTGTGAAGACTTGGCAGTTTTCTTCTCACTTAGAGAGTGTTTGTGTATCAAACCTCTGGCTGTGGATGAGAGTGCCTGGAATTAAGAACATTTGCACCCCTCATTTTCCTTTTGTGAAGCTCAGTTTTCACAGTTGCTTTCCAAAAAGACAATTTGCATATTTCATCCATTGTTAGTAAACAGATTATAAGGCATTTGTTTGTGTGCTAAATCACAGCAAACTGTGCTTTGTGAATCTGATTCTCATCTCCCCTTCATTCTAACCTGGCTTAACTCCATTGATTTCAGTGGAATTACTGCTGATTTATGTTGTGAAAGTGAGGGGAGAATCCAACAAGCAAATTTCCCTTTTGCACATGAGCGTGCCAAAAGAAGTCCTAATTTACCATTGTGGATCTCTTCCAATACGGTGCTGGCTTAATTTCTTTTGAATTACTTGGCTGGAACGTTACTGCAGTGAATCAGGCCCAGGATTCATATAATTATCTTTGTGTGCTTCTTTTTCCTCTTTTTTTTTTTCTCTGTGTATATTACCTCACATGAAGACTGAATTTATTCTCTGCTTTGCAGGTGACTTGCATATGGCTCTATAAGGAAATGCATTTTTTGAAATCACAAGATCAGTTAAACAGATAATGGTTACTAAAACTGGGAATTCCAACACAACAAATCTTTGTTTCTGGTTATGTCATACTATCTAAATAACCTGTAATTTCTCCCCAGCTTTTTACAGTAGTATCTCAATGTGTACTATAATTATGGAACAATTTTGCTGTAACAAGGTTTTAGTAGTGATGTGAAAATGCTGCTCTGCCTGTCCTTTTATCTTGAGAAGGATATACATAACACAATATAGCTAAATGTGTGGTAACTGCTTATTCACACATAGCTTTATCTAGCAACAACTACACAAAACTTAGTTTTCAGCAGCCTTTTCTGGTTTTTGTACTTTTACATACTTGTAAATACAGTCTGGAAATTAATATGCCTGTGATATATTTAAGAATAAAGTACAATACAGATGAATCCATATTTTAAAACTCCAAGTGAAACATACACACACACTGATAAATACCATATTAAAATCAATATAAAACACTGGTAAGAGTAAGTGAAAGATTCAAATGTTATGAATCTTTGGCAGAAAGGAGAATTTTCTGTTTGTATGAACAAATGATACAATTTTGCATCATGCTGTTTGCACTTACTCTAGGCAACTTACAAACACAATATTGATGAGGAAAATCTCTTCCATGATCCAGGTTTCTTTAGTAATGGGTTTTGTACACTTGACAAATCAACAGGGTTTACACTCCTAAATTACTGAAGTGCTTTGAAACATTTCTTCTCTTTGCTGTACACCCTACATACAAAGCATAAGATTAAAATCAGCTTGATGGCTGTGTTTCTGCAGCTGACTTGGGTGGAAAGCAGACACAATCTCCTGCAAAAGCCTCCCTCAAATTCTTCTCTTCTAAGAGTATCCATGTGGAGAGGAGAGGAAAACACTGGCTGAGAAGCAGTAATGATGGGTTTTCACTACACCACAGCTGTAATCACCTGTGCGTGAGGTTAAATTTTGCTCCACTCTGCTCTACTGCTACCCTGGAGTGGCTCTTCAGGCAGGTACCTGGATCCATGATTTAAACTTTCACAAGCAGTAGCTCCTTAGGTCCCTCCTTCCTGTGACAAAGGACTAGCTGAAGCGTAAGTTAAAATGAAATCTCATTAACTTGGCCATTACTGCACATACAGTAATGATCAGAAGAAAATCTGGAAGTATAGAAAGACTAAGAGCACATTCACACACACACAAGAAAAAAAAAGAGATTACTGGAATCTTTCACAAATAAAACATCAAGGTATCAGTTCCACAGAATGCCAATGTTAAAATTATTATGATGAAAAATAATTAAAGTGATTTGAAAATAGCACTAACAATTCTGCCCAAACACTGTCTAGTGAGTAACTAATGACAATTATTGCCGTTTCTTAGTCAAGCTCCACAAAACAGAGCTATTGAAAAATTATTTTCCTGCAGCCCACTGTAAGAACAACTATTCTAAGTCCTCCACACAAAGGAGATGGCAATGTGAACATCTTTAATTTAAGTTTTGAATATATAATGTCATATGCTAAGTAGGGAGAATAATGATATATTTGAAATGTTAAATGCTTTTAAGCATTTCTTAGTTTAGCATGTCAGCAGGTCAACAGTATTTTAAATACTGCATTGCATTTTCAAAGAAGTAGTAATGTGGTTTGTTGAGTTACACCCAAGTTTGTACATTAATATTTTCTCCCGTGCACTCATAAACACATCTGAATTTAAACACGCAAACCGTGTTTGTGCAGAAACGTGGATGGATGGACTGATGGATGGATATCTGCCTTCCTTAGTGGTTTGTATAAATAGTATGTTTGTAAAAGGAGTGGAGGAACACAATTAAATAGTCAATTGTTCCTAAAGAAAATAAACACTTTCTGGTAGACTTACAGTATCAGCTACCAGTTGTTACCTGTATGTGTCTGTTGCTAACTGTATGTATCCAGTGTCTGAAAAATAATAATGGTAATAAAAAAAAAATAAGAGCAGTATAAACATTGGAAAAGTCTGGGCTATCTTTTCCTTCATTCCTAGAAGGCGCAGGGCAATATTCAATTTCCCTCTGTTTCACGACAGCATCTTGCCACATTATAGGACTGGACCATCAGTGCATACAGGGAACAAGCAAGAAGGAGGCCAAGAGAAATTAAATTGGTTCAATGACAGTGTTGCAATGATTGAAAGAATGAGCTACAGTGCAAATACAAAAACAAATTCTGGGAGCTGCCATGGGACAACATGGAACGTTGGAGGGGTTTTTTACTCCCTCTTTACTATCAGAACTAATGGTATAGTTACAGTGCAGGCTGTTTGTTTAACATGGTCACTTTCTGCTGGATGCATTTACTAGCAGGAATATCAAATAATATTGTCTCCTAAATTGTTCAATCTACCCCTTGTGCCCCCTCTGTTCCAAGACCAGTCATAATCAATCAGGCTATTAAATGCAAGAATCTTTTCTCACAGCATCTAATGCTTTGCAGAGCATTTCACAAAGGAGAACAAAGCATGTAACAGTGACTATGAAACAAACGACACATGGAGCAGTAAATAGGCAGTGGCACAGTGGGATATTCATACCACCCACCTCAGTCACCTGCTAAGTTGTCTTGTGAGGAGTTTCAGGCTCTTTGTGTAGTCAGTGAGGAGGGAGAGCTCTTCTGTGAGGAAATTCAGAGAAGCAAAGAGTATTTTCATCTGCTGCATGGCTTGTGCTAGATAATTTGATGTGGTTATTATGAATACTTACTATAATGTAGTAATAGGAAAACAACTGCTGCAATGACTGGAACAGGCATCACAACCCCACATGCAATTACTTCCTTTCTAAATTGTGGGAGAATTATATTCAAACTCAGAATTGTCCTCGCTAGAGAAAAAACCTCTGGGAAAAGCTTCCCTGCCAATGCTGCTGTGGGTTCAAAAATTATGGGCAAGTACAAGGAATCCTCAAAATTTTTGTGAACAGTATTTCTACGTTGAAGAGAAGATTTGTTTAAATAAAGTAATGGTGTTATAACCAGAGCTTTGTGATAGCTCTAAGAGCCCAGATTCCATACTACAAAGCTAAAATATCTTTGTAGTTTGGGTCATTAGTTTATGTGAAATTGAAACAGAAGGAGCCAAGTCGATGTTGGAGCAAAAAGAGAGATGTTCTGTTGTGCCTGTTAGTCCTGTCTGGCAGCAGCATTCCAATGTGATGCAAGGGAAAGGAAGGAATAAGGTCCCTGGATTTGAGAAGTAAGAAGGGCAAGACTGTAGGAGTACAGGTGCTGCTCATAAAATGTGGCTGAGGGAATTTTCTCCAGCACTCATGCTTGGAATATCAGCTAAGCAAGGATATCTAAAATGAGTGGATAAACTGCAGATGGTGTTTCAAGAAAGGAGAGTCTAGTTTGAGAATACAGTAAAAATTAGATTCAGTTCTCATTGTTGATAACTAATACTGGTAATAATCTAGTGTGAATCTATGTGAGTGCCTATTTCTGCCAACCCTGCTTCCTACCCAGGCCACAATACTGGCCAGTGCTTTAATGGCACAATCTGGCTCAAGATGGGCATTGGTTCAAAACAGCCAACTCAGAAATGAAATACATGGAAAGGGAAAAAGCAAAACAAAACTCCATGTGAAAGGAAAAAGATCCAAACAACTGATGGTCTTTCTGATCCCTGAATGGATGCCAGTTGTCCTGAGGCAGTGAAATGGCCAACAGATAATTCCAAACTTTGAAAGGCATCCATATGACCACTCGGTCAGGAAAGGGAAAAAGAAACAGCATATTAAAAAAAAAAAAAAAAGAGGAAGGTTAAAAAAAATACTCCAGTTCTCTGTCAACAGCCTTTATAAAAATGTCTCTTAAAAAAAAATGGATCTCAGGGTGGATTTCCATTCAGTCTGCCAAAGCCACATTTACCCATCAGGTCTGTTCCCTGCTCAAGCCAAGTTTACCATCTCACAGCAATCCTCATGACTCAGGAAGCCAACAGGGATGACTAATGAAATTGCACTTCCATGAACTATGGCAACAAGCATGTGGGGCACACTCCACAGAGGAACAAGTAGGAAATTCATACATGGCTACTTTGTGTTTGCTTGCTTGGGGGGAAAACAGGCCCAATCATCCACATGCACAGAGGGAGCGAGCAAGCTTTCCAGATCAACTGGCTCCTTCATGACGAGAGCAGGACACGAGCCAGACATGTCACTCTCACTTTCTGCCTCTTTTATCTCTCGCCACAACTAGGGACTGCAGAGAGGAGATTGTTCTGGCTGGAAGCGAAGGGACACAGGTGGTACCAGCAGCTGCAAGCTCTTTAGCTCTCGTTGGCTCCACTTATTAGAACATGCATTGTATGTTTAATACATCGCCTCCCGTGGTGTGGGAGCGAGAGCTGGAGGCTGGGGGTGCTGCACCGCGGTCTCTTGTAGTGCTGGGGAGAGGAGGGGAGGCAAGGTGGAGGCTGCTCCTAGTTAGAGATAATTAGAAGCTAGGGCTCCTGAAGAGAATTTGGTAACTCCACAAGAAAACCAGCTGTCCTTGATTACAGTGATATATTAGTCACTCTACGGTTGCTGTGCCAGTCAGCATTTTGCATACAGCAAATAAATGCAGAGATATTTTCTAGACAGAAATATGTGGGGACAAAGTTCTATGCATGGCTTACCTCTGAGATGGGCTGATTTGTTTGTTTATTTGTTTTTATATTGCCAGTTATAAAGAACAAAGGATTTGGGGAGGTCTGAGCCAGGTATCTTCCTTTTATTTACTTTTTAAATCTAAGGATCACCATATTTTTAGTCTTGCCAAACTCCCTCTGTGCTGTTCACCTATAACACACATGGGGGAGGTTCTGCCATGAGCAGTATGATTTGAATCAGTTTAAATTACCACATGCTCTGATAACGGAATAAAATTTTATGAACCACTATATTACTATTGACATCCATGGAAAACTATTTTTCATGGTGCTTATTTTCAGAAATATTATCTGAAAAAAGTTGTTTACTCCTTTTAGTCTTAATTTTATAAAGTAGTTGATCATTGTGTGTTAATTTTATTCAAGGTTTTAAAATAAAAATCTGGGTAACTACAGGTTTAGTACATTTGAGTATGAAAGTTACTGGAATACATTTTCAGAGAAAATAATAAAAAAGTGTGGGAAAAAAAGGGTGAAAGGGGAGAAAAATGCAGCACAGGTCATCAATGTAGATTGTTACCACACTCAACTGGTGCTACTTCTTGGTAAGATTTTCTTAGACAAATGAAAGTGCAGAAGATTTGTGGACTTCTGTACTATAGGGGTGGAAAATTACCAAGGCATAAAGGGAGTATTTGGTCAAGAGCTTTGAGGTGGGGCAGAATAAGTTAAAGGGCACATTGCAGTATTTTGTGCTGAAAGAGTAGGTATTGCAGTTACAGGCTCCTGCAGGCTCCGTCTCATGACAGTTTTTACTTAATACTTGCATGATTGACCATGTCATATAAGGCAAGAGAGTGCTAATGAAATTTGTTGAGATTTTCCTAACCTTGGGAAACCTTGGCTGCAGAGATATATAGCATACATACCAGAAAGGCAGTATGGATGGAAGTCTTAATTAATGGAGAGAGAATACTACACAAGATGTGAGCAGTAGCATGAAGGGCTTGGTCACCCATGAAGCAGCAAGAGTTTCAAGTGCGTTTTGTTAGAACTTCTTACCTGGAAATAAAAGAAGGGAAAGTATTGGGTGTGCAATCTGTCAAGCACATCCATGGCTGAGAACCATCAGGCTGACCCTGTGGAAGAGGCAAATGCAGGCCTAGGATGTATTGACAAGGAATAAAATCCAGAGTTCTCAGTAGAAAATCCATACTTGTGTCAAATAGCTGAAAATAATTCTGATCTATAGAAACACATTAAGTTTTGCTGACAAGATGAAATAACACTTAAGTTTCTGAAATGCTTGAAAACTGGTACTTAAGTGTATGTCAAAATAATCACAAACAATTTATTTGGCTCATTCTCCAGACTGCCAGATTTTACTCATTCTTCTGCTGTTCTGTTAAACCCAAATATAGTCTCAAGCACTTTTCCCCCTGTGTTGCAGGATGACTGTGATTTTTCTTCAAACTTCTGTCCCACTCTCTCCCCAAGCTCTTTGTGTGTCTGACTGGCTGCAATGGGAAGCAGAACAGTTTTTAAGGAGGCAAGACACTCAAAGAGGACAAAAAGAAACTGGTGGTATTTGCCATCAAATGAAAATAATTTCACCAAATGTAATCAAACTCCTGATGGGGACTGGGAGGGTTTCTGCAGTACCACAATACTTACCTGCCACTTACCTGTCATAAACAAGACAACACACATCCTCTGAGCTCTTTTAGTCTACCCATGCCTTTCATTCCCAATAAGCTGTGTAGTCCTGAAGCACTTTTGTTTTATTTTTGAATGCAATGTGCAATTGTGTAATTAATTCACTGGTGTAGTTAACAGTCCTGACATCTAATGTATGTCTTTCTTTAGGAGATGTTGATGAAAGAATATCTGAAAACTTACAATTTACCCTAAGTGATCACCATTGGCATCTACCCTGACTTCAGAGTACTTTTGCTACACTGTGATATCCTCAGCAAAGTATTTTTCTAGTTCACTAAACTCTGAAGTATATTAAAATATATGCTGTCAGGCTAGTGTACTCTAAGGCCAGGTGAAAAAAACCCAAACCTTCCTGTATAAGTTACACCCAGCTTCTTTGACTCGCTAATAGGTTTTGTTTGTGGTGTTTTGTTTAGTATTGTTTCAATCCTGGCCTAGAAGATAAAAATTACTAACCATTTACTAACCAGCTTTTCCATTATCTCTGTTAGCCGTCCCCCAGCATGAAACTACAGTGGACAAAAAGGAAGCATGAAGTACTTTAACTTCTTACCTGATGTCAGTGGATCAATACAGTCTTTAGAACTAAGATTTCCATGTGCAGATTAACATTTCCTGAGACATTAAGTCAAGTAATTATGAACACAGCTTGATTACTACACGTAATCAAAACCAGGGTTGCTGTTTTGGACCAGTTTTTTCCAGCCAGCATAAGCACTGTTATTACCAACTCTTGCTTTTCCTGGTTTTCATCTTGTTTACAGGCTGGAAAAACAGAAATGTCATAAGTAACTGAGGGAAAACTAGGCTAAGTAGAAACTTGTCATGGATTTGGCCTCATTTCACTCACACCCTTTCCCAATACTGCAAATAGACTCCTGAGAGCAAGCATCAATGCCATGCAAATCTAATTGGAAAAGTAATAAACAGAAACCTATTTGGATGCTTTTCTTGCTGCTTATAACCCAGGAAGCCACCTAGAAATTTAATCCATTTCACTGACTCTGTTGACATGTTGACAAATAGGAAATTAGGAAAAAATATAAGTAAAATAATGTACTTTCTGATGCCCCTGACATTTATATTTCCTGTCATATGCTGTAGTCATTAGAGAACATTAACTTTTATCTGTCTGCAACTTCTCCGCATTTCCTTGTGTCCTATTCCTGTGCTATTTTATTCCTATGAAAGATAAAAAATTAACAGTCTGTAGATCAAGTAATTATAATTGTGAGGCCACAGGTTGATAGGGCCTATGGAGAAATGTCTACCTTTAAAAATGTAAGTATAATTACCACATTATGTCTTGGAATAAATGGGAGAGAGGGGGAGCTGCGAACTTCTGTCAGGGCTATTGAATCAAAACGAGGAGGGAAGGAAGCATCACTGGCTAGGGCAGAGACTAGGCAAAAAAAGCAAGGTTTAAAATAACTGTGGGGGCAGATCCTTGACAGTTTTCATTAATTACCTATCTCCTTTAATATTCCTGATAGCATTTCTGTTTCGTGCACTTCTGTGAGGTGCCAGCCTAACTGATTTTGCATCTCCAAGGCACGTTATCTGTGCTGCTCATGTAATAGTGCAGCATTTTTCTCACAAATACAAATAAGTATGCACTGGGAGGAAAGCTTGTCTCTCCCACCTTCTTACTCCACAGCTGTCTGGAACCACTCCAGGCCTCAGAAAGAGGCTTACTTTTGATCCCGAAAAGTCCAGTCTGTAAAAGAAAAGATGGTTAGTTTTCTTTCTCCTGCAGACATAGTTGTACATTCTAACTTTCTTATTCTTCTGCTTTCTCCAGGAAGGCATTGAGGAAATTTTACATGAAGGTGGTCTTTTGGGGAATCAACACTTGTTTTGTTCTCCTCCTGGGGGTGAATTCCCTGAATGTGACTTGACCCCAAGAGGTGACTGTGCAGATTGAGCAAGTAAAATGCATACAGAAGTTTCCTCTCCATAGATGGTGCTGCAGTCAGGAATTTGCTAAAAGTAAGCTGATTGATCTGTTGCCATATTTTCAGGCTTTAAATGAACCCTTTGGAAACCTACACCTTTGCAAAGGTATCCTTACTTGAAAATGACTCCTCTGACCTCTGCTGCTTTGGATGCCAGCTTGCAAGCAAGGAAGTGAGGAAGACCAAGCAGGGTGGGAACAAGGGAGTCAGTGAGCAAACAAAGAAAAGGGCAAACCTGCAGTAATACCCACAGAAAAGAGGGCAACTCCTACACCATGGCAGGAAGATGGTTAATCCATGGGTTAAATATACAAAACCACCATAATTTGAGAAATATAATGGTACTAGCTGCTGGAAGTAGGGAAGAGAATTTGCATGATGTCATGCTAGAAATAATTTCTGTTGCTCTTAATTTCATTACTCCTCTTCCCTTTCTTCTGACTTGCTGGGCAGCTTTAGACAAGGCTTGTTACATGCAAGACTTATAAGAAGGCCTCTGTTTACTCTTTAGTGAAGTGTGAATATTACCTACCTCAAAGGTTAAATGATTGAAGCTTAATTAATGCTTTCTTTTATAATATCTGTTGAAAGATCATACACTACTGCAATACTCGTACTGTATTATTAGTTTTTAAATTTTATTGTACCTTCTCAACCTTTGTTGTCATCATGCTGTCTTAATATTTATTTTGCAAAAGCAGTTGAGAACTCTTTCAAAATGGGGGTAAGGAAAGGGAAAGTCATATAGTAATAGGGAGGCAATAGCACTATATTACAAACACTTACCTGTGGTGAATTCCAGCTATATATGGAGCCTTTCAATGTGGGATGTGAGCAGCTAGAGATAACGAAGGATTTGTCTCATTGTGCTGCTGGTTTTTGCAAACACAAGGCCACAGAGTGGGCCATAAACTAAAATCTCAGCTTTGTCTTGGATGTAGATGCTCAAAATGAAGTCTGCCTTTTGATACTCCTAAACATCCCAGTCAGTATTTTGAGACATGCATTAATTTTTTTTACTACATTACATGGAATACCGAGCACACCAATACATGGAGCAAGGAAATATGTGAAGGAGAAAACAAAGGATGTTGTAAGTGCCTGGACTTTGTAGCCAGATGAAATTTTGGGCCAGCATAAGTCTAAGTATCAAATCCTGGGCATTTTTTTTCTTTTAAAATCTGGAAAAAGGAAAGGGTTTTTGCCCACATGATCATTTTGTCTCCTGATGGGACTGGAGACCTGCCAGTTTTGGATCAGCTAATCTGGGCTTGACCAAACATTTCATTGCCAGAAGCTCTGTTCCCAGCAGCATCACACCCCTTTGCTTCTGCCCTTAGGTGAAAAGGCTCTTTGCTCAGCAGGAATGGAACCACAGTCTCAGTGAGGTGAGTGCTGGTGGATGCCAGAGAGTTGCTTCCTCCAACTGTGTTTGTGGAGAAAAGCGTCCCAAAATCTCACTCTTTGCCTCACACTTTTGTTTGAGCATAGCAGTTCCATGTGTCTGGCACCTGCAGGACAGCAAACTGCAAGTTATTGAAACTTTGCAATCAGAAGGATGCATCACAAAAAGAGAAAGTGGAATGGGCAAGTGAAATCCTTCTTGCTCTGTTTGGATTAATAAAATTAAATAATTGCTTGAAATCAAGTGTGAAGGAATATTATTATGCTATTAACAGTATTAATATTTATGTATTCTAGAAGGTAACTGTCTTAGAAATTAGATAGCTTGAATTGGACTGGAAAATTTTTCTCTCTAATGTCAGGGTAAGCATGAAAAAAAATTAGGCCTCCACATTTTGGAGAGCATTCTGCCACCAGCAGGAGTAAGATCAGTTAAACAGGACTCTCTTTTTCTGGACCTTTAACATCTGGGATATTTTTGAAAACTCTTCCTATCTACTGATGATGTAAGAGTGAAAAATTGAATATGAATTTTCAGTCCTCAATTGAGTTTGCATTAAGCAAGCATCTTCCTTTAGACTGCAAACCCTGCAAACTTCATATAAAGTAAATGAGAGAGAGTAAACAGAGATCCCCACAGTGCCATTTTCCCAAGATCAGAATATAAGTTATTGTAAATGCATTGCTGCCATTTCTCTCTTTATAGACCATAGCAGTAAACCCCCTTCCATTTCCACAGATAACCTAACTATTCAACTTTCTGGTGGTTATTTCATGATTAAGACACTGATCTGAGATATGGGAGATCTATGTCAAATTTCTGGCCTTGCAATAGATTCCTGTGTGACCTGGGGCAAGGCAATTAATATTTCTGTGATTTCATTCCCTGACTGTAAAACAAAGATGGTATTGCTTTTGCCTCTCTACAGGAGTACATACAAGCACCAGTAATGTAAAATTTTGGAAGGAAAATAATTCTCTTTTTTCTGCTTTTCATCTTCCAACACTTTAGTGTTAGTACAAGTGTTTGTAGGATACAGTGGGTGGGGAAAAAGAAGAAGTCGTGGGCATTTGACCTGTACCAGATCAGTTTAAATTGGTGGATACTGAACTGAGGAGATAGTGCTGGGGCCTGGGGTGAATCAAGAAAGCTTCAGCTGAACATCTTTACTGAGAAAAGCTAAATGGAGTTGTAACCCATCTTCTAGCTTCACATGTTGTTGTTTAAAGCTAGACAGAATTACTATTGGAATCAAATTGTGATAGACTCTAGAAATGAAAGCATTTGTTAAATGACTATTGTCCTGAACAGCTACTTTAGAATTGGATATGTTGATCAAAGAAAATATCTCTGTTTTCCACTTGGGACAGTGAGTAGAGGCTAATGAAGTAATTTGTTGGCAGTTGAAACTGCATCAACCAAATTTGCTTCCCTGCAAACCCTGCTTAGTGTTTTTCTCGGGGGGTTCTCTTTCCTCCCCACCAGCTTGAAGATTGTGCACATAAATTAAATGGATTCAAACTGTACCTTTAGTGGAATTAGTAAGTGTTTCTGCCAGGAAAATATTAATCTGCAGGGAATACGGTTTGGACAGGGCCTTATAACATAGCACATATGCAAATACTAGTCCGAGTATATGAGGTTATAAGGCAGGGGGAATAAATATTTCCTGCCCCAGAAAACAGAGGCATTCCCATTTTGCATGCCAGTACTGCAACTTCCAAAAAGAAGGTAACAGACAGAAGTGACCATTTATGGGTTAAGCGGTCAACAGCATCTCCCACTCAAGGGCTCTGCACTCCAAACCAGGTGCCTCTCCACCCATCCCTTCATCTACCAATCCCTCTTGCTGCCCTGGTTGAGGAAGCCACAGGGTTTTAACAGCAAAAGAGATGTCACAACTTCCCGTGGGCTTCCCTTGGTGCCTGCGGCTCCATGTTTGTCCAGGCACTAATTGCATGATCTTGCACGGCTGAGAGGACCTGCTCTTCTCCCACCTGAGTGAGGCAGGCTACAGAGCCCTACTGGGAATCTGAAGAGCTGGAACAGGCACCCCATCTCAGACAGAAGTGTGTGGCTCTGCCCTTCACCATTTGTAACTGAAGAAAGGGCTTTGTCAGTTGATTCCCAGCATAATTACAGAGCAAGGACACAGCACCTTCTCCTCCAGTGGAATTCTATAACCTACCTGCAGCATTAGTATCTGTGTATGGTTGATTGCTCTCTGCTGGGGCAATCATCTTGCTTTAATTTAGGACACTAATGATATCATAAGATAGTTTGATGACAGTGTAATTCTTCTGATGTTTGTTGTTACTGGATATAACAGCTGGTTTCGATGCTATAAAACACAACATTTCATGTCCTCTCAGGGAGTGGAAAGGGGAAGAAAGAGGGTGGTAGCAGGGAGACAAGCAGAAGAGGAGGGAGAGAAGGAAAGGGAAGTCATTCAGTGCTTGCCTGATCTGCTATTCGGACTGAATGATAATTTTTTAGTACAGCAAAGCTGGCAGCAGTGCTTTTGCTATCAGGGTTTTTACTGTGCTTCTCTGCTTATCTCTCAGCATGACCACTGAAATCTGTGAGATCACACTACGAGCCATGGTATCCTGTCAGGTTTGAAATTATTTCCGACAGGCTACAAAAACAATTGGGCCCTCACTTTGGCTGCTTTTACACTAGTTGAAGTCTAATTTATAAGATAGATCATTCGCTCCACTGGTTCTGTCCTTGATACTTTTCAAGCTATGGCTGGTGTTGGTGACTTTTGTTTTGTGATTCTTACATCTTCTGTAGGTTTTTTTATTTGCTTTGGTTTTTGAGTAGTTTCTTTTTGTTTTTCCAGCTCATATCCCTATTTGATAGGCACAACTTCTTTATCCAAATGCATTATTTCCCTGCAAGTAGCTACTTCACTGTTCATATCAGCTGTGACCTTCACAATACATCACAGTCTGCCTGAGCTGAGATTTATTTAATACTCTTTAGAAAGCTCTCCAGTTAGATTTTAATAGTATTTGTTCTACCTTTGTGTATGAAAAAGGAGAAAGCTTATTTTCCTTTTAGACCACAGGGCAATGCACAATTACTGTTAGGGACTGCTAACGAATGAAATAATAGTCATTTAAAGCTACAGTTTTTCTGAGCTCCATTGGACCTGTCTAGCTATAAGCTCACTCTTTGTTATGTAAAATTTGGGATTAAATTGAAATCATTATTTATAGAGAAATACACAGTGAGACTGGGCTAAATAAACTAACTGGGCTACTCAGTTCCCACCAAAAAGCCTTTGAAAATCTCACCTCTATGGGATTGACTGTAAGAATTAAGTATTCCTTTTGATCCTTTTGTCTCTAGCATAGAACACAGTGAAATAAAATTTCAGTAAAATATGAAAAGCTAAAACTTGCACCTCATCTATGCTCCTTTGTGAATTGAAACCAGGTTATATTTTTATGACTACTGAAATATATCTATATTTTAAAAACATTGTGTGCAATATTGCTTTCCTGGCAACATTATGAACATTTAGCATATAAGATAGTTGGGGAATGACACCCATGTAAATAAGAAAACTTTGTTCTTCTTCACACCTTTACTCTTCTACTTTATAAAAATCCAAGGGTCCATTGAAAGTCCATGAATTCTTTGTGCTTTACACTTTTAAAATATTGTGTATCAATTGCATCATAAGGGCTTCTGATCCTGTAGCACTGAGTCCCATGTTTAAATGCAGCACCCCAGCAGACTTCATGCAGCGCTCAGAATGTGAAAAGCTCAGTAAAAGGAGCAGTGGTCAAACTCAGGAGGAGGAGGTTTCATCCTTCTTCCTATATTTGCCTTGAGGTTTTCTGGGACAAAGGACTCGACTCCACACAATGCCTTATTATGTTTGATGGATTACCACTGTAGCCTGATGCTGCTCTAGAGTTTCTGTTTCACCATCCACTAAGCAAGGTCTGTGTTTCCTAGCATTTTGGTGAAGTGCATGGACAAGTTTTTGATGAAAAGCATCCCACAGTATGCAGCTATTATTAAATCCTGACCAGATCACTGCACACTTTGTAAAGCATTTTTAGCCAGGCTCTAAAATCAATAAGACACAGGAACTTGAATTTCTTCTGTGCTAAGAATTTTCCTATAACATGGTAGTAGTTTTTAGGGCTTCATGGGAGAAAACCCAAAGCACAGAAGATGCCATGAAGATGCCATTTGTTATTTTTGCAAACACAATACAGATATGCCATGCTAAGACCATTCCTTTCAATAGCAAAACTGTTCAGCTCAAGAAATGTGAAATTTCTGTTTCTACACTTCTCTTTCTCTGTTCTTTTTGACTGATTCCAAGGTGACAGATGACTGGGTGGCAGAATGTGTGATGGATAGCTTGATTATTTTAACAATTAAATATGTAATGAAGAGCTGGAAAGGTTCCATGTAAGTCTCATTTTCACCCTGGTTAAATATGGTGTGCATAATTAATTTTCAAATATGAAAAGGCTCCAGCAAGAAAAGAAATGAAAGAAAGTTGAAGAGATGGTGAATATTTTATCAAACGTCACTCATTCAAAACTCATTAATATACATAGTCCAGGAGTAACCATCTCTTATGAAGTTAAATGCAGCAGTGCTTATTTTCTTGGCAGATTATCCAGTTTATTGTTGATATTAATGGCTTAATATCATCTATGGACCAAACCCAAGCTTGTGTGCCTCTCAGAGAGGCCATCAGAAGGTGAAAAGTGATGGCTTTCTGTGGGGAGGTCAGAGGTAGCACAAATTTAAAAGAAAGGAGACTTTGTCTTTTTGGTCAATACACAAGTTTCTTTAAGTTTCTTTTAAAGCCAAGTAAGCCACTTTTCCTCATCCACAAGGGATTAATCTTGTCTACCTAGATCCAACTCAGAGCTCTGAACTTAGAAAAAGAACTTCAGTGCTCAGTGAAGTGAAACAGGCATGCTTGGAAAGATTTCAACCCGCCTGTGTCAGTCATACATCTTGTGCAGAGACAACCAGTAAACCTCCTTCTCCTTCTGTGACCAAACCTCCTTCTCCCTCTGTGACCACTGGTGACCAAGGATGGGTGAATCGTCTTATGTTCTTGTGCTGGCAAGGTACTTATGTGCATCTGAAGTTTGGACACCCGAATCCCATCATTGCCCTTTCCCTGTTTAAGAACACCATTTTCTCTTTCATAGTGGTCATTCTTCAGCTGGAAACAGTGATTTCCTCATTTGCTTTCTGAGACCCTGGTTCACACAGCAAACTGGTTAGAGGTGAGGAAAATGGCACAATGCTCTGTCATCGTTTGCTTTCTGAGACCCTGGTTCACACAGCAAACTGGTTAGAGGTGAGGAAAATGCCCTGTCATCATTTTGAACTTAATGGAGATGATGAAAACTTGGACATTCATATTGAGGAAAAATCCATTCCTTCAAAATCTATGTATTCTAAATTACAATATTGAAAATGCCTCTCTGCGCTATTCTGGGTGGGTTTTTTTCTGGATTTTAATTTTTCATAATTGTGAAAGTGTTTTTTAAAAAAAATAAGTTAAATGTTCTATTTCAATTTGTTGAACTAAATCTACCTATCCCTTTTGGGCCCTGTTCAGTATTCCTCTGAGCTGTTTGGATGCCACAGATGGACAGGCTGTGGTCCTTATCTTTTCCTAAAGGAACTAGGCTACTTTGTCAAACTGAAAGATATTCAGGTTCAAATATGAGCTAATTATACCACTTCACATCATAAAATCAGGGCTTTGAAAATTGTTTTTCCTTCAAAAAATTTGCACAGAAATCCTAGCTAGTTCTATAACTTAGCTTGTGAGCAGTGTGAGTCATAGCTAGGGAATGCTTTGAAGATATATAGTGTTATGTAAATGCTAAGAAATAATAATTATTTTAATTAGAATATTATTAACTATGGGAGGAGAGAAGATTAAACAATGGGCTTCATTATGAAATGCTTTTGAATGAACTAAGGCTGAGGACATTTATTAAATGCAGTGCCATTCCTCTGCAAAAGAAACATCCTTGCTCCTGCATGCTGCTTTCTGATCTTAGTGCACATTCTTACTCTTTCAGCATGAATCAGATAGGAGCAAGAAGCCCAGCATAAGGAGGAAAAAGGAGTGTAGTAACAGAGGTATTATTGTATTCTTGCTGCCAAGAAGAGACTGTTTTTATTCTCAGTTACCCAGTCATGGCCACCAAATTCCTAGATATGTAATCCAAGAGACTTTGAGCTTGTCAGTGAAGTTGGAGGTAGCATCCTGGTCCATCTGAAAAGCCAAATTTTGTTATTTTGAATTTTCCATGTGTTATTTCTTCTCACCTGATACAGTGGACATAAACTTCAGAATGCCTTTCTTCTTTGCTTTTCTGAACTTTCAGTTTTTTTAGGAGGAAACACTGATCACTATGATTATTATTTACTAATTTTGTTTGCTGTAATCCCTAGAAGTGACTAATCAAGCTCAGAACACCTCTGCTATTTAGCATATTATCAAAGCCCAGAGTAACTGAAATTTCCAAGGGAAATACAAGTTGGATATTAGGAAAAAGTTTTTTACAGAAAGAGTGATAAAGTTCTGGAATGATCTGCCCAGGGAGGTGGTGGAGTCACCATCCCTGGATGTGTTTAAAAAAAGACTGGATGTGGCACTCAGTGCCAGGGTTTAGTTGAGGTGTTAGGGCATGGGTTAGACTTGATTATCTTGAAGGTCTCTTCCAACCTAGTCATTCTGTGAAAATTGTCTTCCAAACTGCAAGGAAACTGATCTTCATCACCTTGCTAAAATAAGGATTCAATCTCAAATAAGGAGAAGCAGTAATATCTCATCCCTTTGCAATCACTGTCAGCCTACCAATTATGGACTCCTTTATTTTGACTGTTAACCTCAGTGATACAAAGTTCGTGGCTGATTCCTCTGCATCTCTGGGCACAGCTGCCAAAAGAACACAACTCCACCAAAAAGAGTGTCCTGAAATGTCGGGGTCGGCATGAAAATTGTCTTCCAAACTGCAAGGAAACTGATCTTCATCACCTTGCTAAAATAAGGATTCAATCTCAAATAAGGAGAAGCAGTAATATCTCATCCCTTTGCAATCACTGTCAGCCTACCAATTATGGACTCCTTTATTTTGACTGTTAACCTCAGTGATACAAAGTTCGTGGCTGATTCCTGTGCATCTCTGGGCACAGCTGCCAAAAGAACACAACTCCACCAAAAAGAGTGTCCTGAAATGTCGGGGTCAGCAGTTGCTTGTCTCTGCCCCAACACGGGAAAAGGTGGTTCTGGGCAGGCCGCGCTTTGAAGAATGAGTCTGGACTCTTGAGTTTTCGGTCTTCAGTTGTGTTTATTATTTCTTATCTACAAAGTTTTTCTGTCTGCCCAGCCGAGGTCTGATCAGCAAGACAGCCAAGGGCACTCTCTCCCGCCCACGGGGCAGTTGTGTCTTTTATAGTGAAAACTGCGTACAATATATTTACCTTCTATTTCCAATACTTTTCGCCCTTGTTGGCAAGTGCACCTTCACCATGAACCAATCCACACATGCCGACATCATCCTGAACATGGATGCCAAGGAGAAGAAGAAGGACAGGGCATGCCCAAATCCCTCCATCTTGGGACTCCCGACCCCCATGTACAGGATTCTAAATCCCCCTGTACAACACTCAAAACCCCCCTATACAGTGCTTTAAAATCTATGTTTCACCCAGTGAATAGCATCCCTTCACCATTCAAACTTGAAAATCTCTCATCTCCTCATACAGAGATGACACATCCTTAGAAGGGTCAAAGTCAAGTCACCAGACACTTTTGGCAGCATTCCAGGACTTCCAAGCCCCCCAAGGTTTGTCTCGGTAGCTCTGGACATCTGGAGTGATGTGCTGAGTTCCCACACTGAAAAATATTCCAGTGGCTCCCATCATTCTCAGGTTGCCACAAAATGCACTGCCATACAAGACAGGAAGTGGAAGAGTGAAGGGGGCAACTTCAAATTTTGTGTAGACAACTGTGACTGCATGAAACATGGCCCCGTGGCAGTCAGGGGCATCCTTGCTGTTGACTTCATTGGGCCCAGACATTCTCTGTCTGTGGCTGATGGACAGACATCCAGGCTGGTGTGGCAGGCCCAAAGGAGACAAAACTGGAACATGGCGTGTCCATGACTGGCTGGCCTTTACAGAATCTTCTTTATGTGTGTTTTTAGTTTTGGAGCTGCTTTGGAGCTCTTTGTGTGATAATTTAGGAGGGTCATTTCTCCAGCATATGTGTGTCTGGTCAAGCTCACATTTTGTTTTTTCTCTGTCCTCACTGGCTTTATTCTGCTCCTAACAAGTCAAAGGTGAAGCTTTTGTTGACTTCACAGACAGCACAGGCAAACTCTGTTCTAGAGGAGGATTATATGCTAAAACTTTGGTTGATTTCCATCAAATGGTGTTATATAACAAATAGTAGTGTCAGTAATTCTTGTTATGAATCTAGGTTATCACCTTGTACCTCTGAGTCAGATCTAATGATCAAAGAACTTGTTGATCCTCCACATGTTTTTGTAGCATGCCTTATGGACTTCTCTGTAATAGAAATTATTTTTGGTATACATTAAATTTAATCTAAAATTGTGGGTTTGTTGTTGGTATGTTGATCTTCTAGAAAGAAAACAAGTCTTTTAAATGTGTTCTCTGCTGTTATTTGCCTTTGGTTCCCATTTACCATTTCTTCAGTTCAGGAGTCTTCTGTTCTTTAGAATATTTTAACAAATGCTGAACTTCCAGAGTCAACAGTACAAACCCACTTATTTATCTGCTCTCCCATGATTCTGTCACTGAATCCAGCTTGCTGTCCTAGAGCTATGTGGTTCTTATTGTAAAGAAAATCTTAATGTGTCTAGTAGATAAAACAATCTTTAAAAATAAGTAACTTCTTGAGAAATGAGACAGTGCAATTTTTTAAGCAGCACCATGTGCTGTCAATATCAGCCAGAGACTGTGCAGCCACTGGCTGTTGATAAAATGGAGATCAGTGATTCCCTGAGTCAAGGTCACAGATGATAAAGTGACAAAGGCCCAGAAGCAAGCATGGAAGGCCTAAATATCAGATCAGATTTTGTGTCTTTCAATAGCAAAACAATTTCAATATTTAACTTCCTTTTCTGTCTAAGTCACTCAAGTTGTCTTCTGTGTCAGTTTTAAATCATTCCAAGAGATGCAAATCACTTCCTAACAGAGACCCCTCCTGAGCTGTGTTTGCATTTTGCAGAATAATAATAAGAGCTTTTTAAAGCTTTCCACTTCATAAAGGGGCTAACATCTTCTATTCTCTTTGTCAAGTGACACTTGAAAAAATATGTGGGACTGTACCTTTGGAACATTAAAATGAGTGATAATCCCTTATTCTGCAGGGAGTTTGAAATCAAGATACTGCAGATTTAAAAGAGCATCCTGAAGAGATTTGCTGATGTGAGGCTATTATGAAACATAATTTTTACAGATTTTAGCTTATGTCAGGAGCAGTTTATTTACATTAATTGATCGATTCCAACAATTCTTCTGGTTAGTTTGGTGATTTATTGTCATTATTTTAAAAATACTCATATTGTGCCCAGTCTTGACTGGATGCTCTCTTAGAATTCACTTAGTGTTTTTGACTAAATACTCATTTTAGAACTGTGCCAAGATAAGAGGCAAACACTTGCACAAAGGAAATAACTATATCTAGAGGTACACTGAATGATGTATCTCCTCTAGATTGCGTTTAAATAACTATGTGTTTAATCACAATGGGAAAATCCCAACTGTGTACTGCTTACATTTCTTCTCAACTGAAACTGGCAGTGCAGGAATAGGGTCCAATTAGCAAGACTGTCCTTGTCGGATGGAGTAATATTAAAAATTCCCATAAAGTTTATTTTCCAGCAACATTTATGCTAATCTTAATAGACCTCTTCCAACTGTATTCCAAAGACAAGATGGTTTGCCAAGCAGATGGCAGAGAAAAGTTAGGCTGGCTGAAACCCCCCAAAAATTATATTTAATGACAAATTTTGAGATTTAAAGACCTGTTTTCACAACATGCAGAATGAAACCAAAACCCCCAGTAATTATTTACACACACTAGCAGTGACTCCGCAGTAGTCCCTATCTTACCTATTACAACTCTCAGCTGAGATGTGAGAAATAGAAATATGAAAAGTTGGGGGCAAAAAGCCAAGACAAAACAGTGTAAAGGTACCACAAAAAAGAAGAAAGTAGTGTCACAATATCTTATTCATCACTCTGAGATTTATAGCATGTGGTGGCTGCTGAATGCTTTCTGGTCGAGAGCTGTCACAACCTGAAAGGTAGTTTCCAATAACTTTGTTTAGAATTCAATCTGTATGGATTTTAAGAGCAAACCAAACATGTCTGGCTTCAGGATCTGGGTTTGTGATGGTATTTTACCACTGTTTTTCTTAAGTTAGGATTTTTTTAGTTAAAAATTCAATCTGCAGGCCTTGTGAATATATGCGGATGGCACCTTAGAGCACACTTGGTGATCTGTGGTCTGCAAACTTATTGTAATTAGCGAGTCATATTTTTAAACAATCCTGATAATGTGCATCCTTGGAGATTCAAACAAACTCTGAGTTTCTGGTGAATTTATGAATTTCTGACTTCAAGTGCCAGTAAATATTTATGCTTTCTTAATATTGGGTAAGAAAAGAAATTTCAACATAGTATTAGAAAAATGCATCTTCCAACAAGAAAAAAAGTTTTATTTCCTACCTTATCCAGTTATTTCGTACTATGTTGGTGGAACTACTTTGCTTAGAGATTGTTTTTCCTCTGATCTCTATAATGTCCACCACAAGATAATCCTCATTTGAGCCTAATGACATAATTGACATCAATGGCATGCATACAGATTTGTAGCGTGAAAGAAAATTGCCAAGTGAATGTCCTGGTCCCCCAGGTAGTTGTACATATATGTATAGGGACATACAGATGTATGATTAAATATGTACTTTGCATCTGCATGCACATTGGAGAATTTCTGCATATACTTT
Source organism: Passer montanus (assembly GCF_014805655.1). Lineage (NCBI taxonomy): Eukaryota > Metazoa > Chordata > Aves > Passeriformes > Passeridae > Passer > Passer montanus. The sequence goes on along the minus strand of NW_024367261.1, from coordinate 2,474,591 downwards.
GAGAAGCAATTATGCAGAAAGAAATGTTGCTACATGCATTTGTCTCTGGTGGAGAAACACTCTAAGAATTTATAGAGGGAAAGGCAGGCATTTGAGTATCTTGCCCAGTTTAGAAGAAGAGAGAAAAGTTTCAAATTAAAGTATTGGCTCTAGGAGAAACACTTGCTACAAGTCAGAGGAAGAAAGAGGACTGTAGAACATGCCTATATCCATCCAGTCAAAAGGCTCCTTCTGGCTACATGTAATGGAGACAGAACCCGTTCTGGAGGAAGGGAATATCAAATGAAAATACAGTTTGCTTGCTCATCAACATTGCCCCATAAACTGGGAGAGCAGAGGTGCGGGGGAAGGTGAAGAAGAGAGCTTTGGCTGAGCAAAATCAAGGTGGAAAAAAATTAATTGAATCAAGTAGTTGACCAGCTGTCTTCACAGCATCTTGGCTCTGAAGTCCCTAGTAGAGCTAGGATGCTGCAGAACCCTACAAAACACTCCCTCACCTCGGTTTTGAAAGGCTTCATTGCACCTTATCACATCAAAGCAAAGAATCTGCATGTTTCAGTTGCGGGGCATCATATGTCTGGCTCCCCTCTGGCTCTCACTAATCCCCTGGATTATCACAGCTCTCTAAAGCGGCTCTTAAAAACCCTGTGAAAATAGGACTCCAAGTGGGTGTGTGAGATGTGGGGACTGCAGCAATAAGGCTGCCTGTGCCTATGGAATTCATATAATCACAGCCTACATTACCCAAAAATGATGTTGAAAAGTCTGCTTTTGCCCCAGCTGATCCCAGACAGCACTGGCTCTCAGTGAGACAAAACAAGATTGAGTCTGGTTCCTGCTGCTACGCATTATAGCTCCTGCTGAGCGCACGAGGCAGTGCTCCTCAGTGAACTTCCATCATTCAGGTTTTTGTGTTCTCTTTTTCAAAGTCGCCATCTGCAAATCAGGGAGTTCGACAAGGTGATGATGCCCTCCCAGAGGGCCTGTGGTTTGTGCAAGGTGGTTTTTGGCATGGGCTGCAAAGAGAGGAGACGAGTGGGAAGTTTTTGCTATGGAGGTGGCATCTGACTCTTCTGTAGTTGGTGTCTGTCCCTTCAGATCTGTGGGGAGGAGATGGTCTCACAGGGCTGCTATCCCAGCTGTTCAGGTGTGGAAAAAAAAGAGAACTCCAGCCTGTACTGTCAGTCCAGTGCCTTTCATAATCCTCAAATCCACTTCAGAGAAAAGAAGCCAAGCAATGAACACAAAAGGAAAAGGTTTCACTGTGTAAAGGGGCAAGAAGTTTATGCTGAAAGGATGGCTCTCCCCTTCTTAGATCTGTTGGCTGCTCATTCCCAAAGGAAAATATAATAATCCCCATGAAAGTCATGGTATTGAGAACTAAATGATAGTAAACCCTAAAATCTTCAGTAGTTCATGAGATTTTTTTTCCTTTTCTCCCATTTAAAAATAAAAAAGATTATGCATGTCTGACATTGACACAAAGTCTGGAGAACTGACCCATAAAGTAATTAGAAGAGGAATTCACCCTCTGCTCTGCCCCCCTCCCCAACCTTTCCCATCTCAAAGCCAGATCAGATGAAAGGCAAGCTCTGTTTACTTCCTGATCTGTCTAATTTCAGTAACGAGGACCATCCCGACTTCATCTTCCTGCAGCTGCTAGGAGTGAAACTCAAGAGGCTGCCCCAGGCACTGCAGCACCTTCTCAGAACTGCTTGACCTTAATGGATTAGCGTTTCCCTGAGCAGGTGGCAATATAACAAGAGGAGACAAACTTTTACACTTAGGAGACCTCTGGTGAATGGCATCAAATTTCAGAAGGTTGAAACAGAGCAAAGAGACTTCTGATGTCTTCCCACCTTAACCCTGTGCCACATTAACCCCCTTGCTATGCACATAAGTTACAGCTTTCCAGTTGGGAACCTAAGTCCATTTATTAAGGAATCAAAGTAAAAACAGCCTTATATTCTTAACATGTCCTACTCTCACAAATCCTGTTGAATTAAAGGAGAGCAACGAGCGCTTTGATTTCAGTCTGCTTATGTCTGAGTGTCTGAATAGGGTGTTAGGAGTATTACTTTAGGCTCTTCATTTTGCAAGTATGTGCCACAGTAAATGCATCATAGTCAAAGCAATAATAGCATCTTTGCTTTGAGGTTCTAATTCTACCAAATAATTCAGAGTTTAAACAGGCAATGCCAAATGAATTGCACTGTATGCTTTCAGTAGGTAGAAGAGCAGAAAAATTGCTGGTTTACTTAAAAAAGAAAAAAAAGTATTTGTTGATTCCTCCTACACACATCAGCCCTAGTAATAGACCAGATTCTACTTTATCCTAGCGTACTTTCCACTGTCTACTATGATCTGTTTGTTTAAGGATTCATCATTATAATTACAAGTCAAAATTGTCAAACAGATGTCCAAGATCTGACAGCCTGGTCTCTGTTACCATATTAAAACCTAAAGACAGAGTTACTTCTACTTAGGCTTCTTTACACTAGCCCTTCATTTGCTCAGCACCTGCAGCTCCCACTATGTTGACTTACGCTTGATTATGCATGTTTTCAAACAGGTTAGTTGCTAGATTTTCCACTCAGCAGCTAAGAAATGTGAGATCGGTTTTTACCAGAATACAGAGGAAGATTTCAAGGATACAGACAAGGCAATAAAACAAGAGCAAATAAAATGTAGTGATAAAATGCCTTTTTTTTTGCTATATGTAAACCTACTACCTTATGAATAGTTTGTTCTTGTCAATAATGTGTAGGAATCTTACATAAATATGCATATGTTTATATATTTAGTTTTCTATATGCCTTTGCGTCTACTATTACATATACATGTGCATATATTTGTGTATTTTTAATCTACATAAGATGCTACCAGATATTTATTTATGAGGTATTTCTTTTTGGGCTCCAGTAGTTAATGAATTTCTTCTTCAGCAGAATATGTTTTGTGTATTTTAAAGTTGTCATGTAAAATTATTTCAGTGGAAAGTACTGACATACTATTCACTTAAAACCTGCAGTCATTCAAGATCAAGGACGTTGCTCCTATAAGAAAATGTCCTGAGAATCATTGCTTCTGGGATCACATCATGTGTTTGTCCAGTGACATCCAACTTTTCTGAGTGTATCTGGCTCTGCATTGTCCTATCCCTAAAGACCTGTATTGCCATATCCCATTCATGAATATTAAAAGCACGATTATACTTTTCACCCCAGCATAGTTCATCTGTCTATCCAGATATGTATGTCAGCTATTTTAACTGAAACTGTCTCTCTGACAAGTACCTCACATACTTGTACAGTATTTGCATGACTTTATGAATACATCAAAATTGTAAAGCTTCATGTCCTACACGCGCATTTTTGAATTTTTTTTAGTAAGGGTGAATTCCCCAGGGCCTGTGCAAAGCAGGAGGATAAGTTACTGTCAGACAGAAAGATCAGCAAAGACAAGATCAGTGGATTTCTCCCCTAGTCTGGTGGGGGCTCCTCAGACAGCACTTGCTGATGCTGTGTCCGTGTCAGTTTTGAGGGCAGTGATTCACAGCTTTGTAGGTATGTCCACCTAAAAAAACCCCTCCTGTCCTCTGGAAGAAAAACCTACTGTAGAGCTTAGCAGTAGAGGCCAGCAGGTTTCAGCAAGTGGCTTGACTTTACTCTCTGCACAATGGATCTCCATGTCCTCAGACCTCCTCTGTGGACAGCCCAATGGGTGCATCTCCTGCCCAACACAGTCAGATGCTTTTTCTGCAATAGATTGGAAAGAGGAAGATATTACATGAGTGAAATAAAGACAGAAGCATTCAAATTAATACACAGCACATATCTTTCAACTTCATCAGGAACCTGACATATATGTGAGAGGCAGGGAAATCCTGGGAATTTCTGGCATTCCCTTAGATTTGGGGATCTGTAAACTAATTAATGGATGGCATCATCTTTACTATGCAATAGGTAGATTTTTTATTTGTGGCAGATATAATAATGATAGTTTCTTTCATTAAGTTTTAGTAATAATCTTTATTTAATAATTAATACAAGTATAATTTAATACAGTACAAATTAAAAGTATTCTTCATTTCTCTGTAATGTTTCAGAAATCCCTGTCAAAGGACAAACGATAGCAATTGCTTACAAAATACATGCATTAGTCAGATTATATGTAGACATTTACATTTCAACACCTAAGGCCCTTATCCCAATGACAGTTTACAACACTGTTACTATTCTGAGTAGTAAACTTTTGATTTGTCGAAAGAAACCAGTAAGGTATAGCCCATATTCTTTCCTGTTATAGCTATAAAATATGGGCAATCATTTTTGCTTGAACACTGAATTTCATGGTAATCATTGGTCAGATTTCACCCAGAAATCCTCCAGCTGTCACCATTTAAATTATGGTATCAGTCTTCCTGAATAAAACGATATCTCTCTTTTCCATAGTTGGATAAGAAGTTAGACTTTTTCCATTAAGGCCTATGCAGACAATTCCCACCAGCAAAGGCTCTGTTGACTAACGAGTCACGTTATTAAGTGGGGCACGTGTAATTCCCTGAGTATCTCCACCACAGTATTACACTGACATGTCACAGTCTTGTGGTATTTAAATTAGCAGTGCAGATAAGCCATTATTCTGCTGTGAGGTTGCTGCATCTTTCAGAGGCTATCCCCAGGCCAAAATGAAGCTTCCACCTTAAACTAAAGCCTTCAGCTATGCCAAAAGTCTGCAAAAAGAAGCAGTGAAGTTGTTCTGACATGATCAGTTAATGAGGCCTATGTATCTTTCCTTAAACTATGGTTTGGTACTTAACTCTTCTTCCAAAATCATAATATGATAGCAGTTATGATTTCTCAGCACTTTATGATTTTGGTAGGGGAAGGCTAAAATAATTTCACAGCTAAAACTTAGCATAAAGAAAGTTAAAGATTGTTTTACATTCATTCCAGAAGTTAAAAGGAAAAATATGAGTATTTTTCAGTCTTTATTGGAATTTCTCATTGTTCTGCCATATAAAGGACTCTCAAGAATTGGTGTATGACTACATATATAATATTAGGATGGATCTTCCACTGCAAGTGTGTACTTGCTGTTTTTAAAAGAGCTAATAATTAGGCTGCGTGTATACCAAAATATTTGGTTTTCCTCGTAACCATTAGAGACCACGGCATTTTCGGTTCAGATGCTTCCTACCCACAGATAGTATCTTAGTTTTGGCTGACTTTTCAGTCAAAAACAGGAAAGGAGTGGCACAGAACACTGAATTTTTAATAAAGCAGTAATGGCTTTAATCTTCCTTGCTCAACAGTTGCAAAAGACTGAAACATCAAAGAAATAAGGGTAAGAGATGAAGACTATATGGAAGAAAAAAAAAAGACAAAAGTTGTCTCAGCTGCTTCCTTAGAGTTGTTCTGTTTTCCAGCTTCAGACCCAACTCCACAAGTGGTCAAAGATAAAGAAAAGACTGTGAGAATCAAGAAGAATCAATTCTGAAATGAAAAAGAGATTGGTTGTTGGTGGGGATCTTTTTCAGGACAAAATTGTGTAAATTTTGCATTATGTAGACTTTAAAGGTTGTAAAGCTATCTGCAGAAAAGGTATCTGTGGAGAAAAGGCATGACTTGGGTAAAAAATCAGAGTGGATAGAAGTTTTGTGAAAGAAACCTTCTTCCTTACCTGAGGGAAGATGTTTATTGTGACAGGAGCTGGCATTTGTATCTCCTGTGTGTTGCACCATATTCGTGCACCTCTCCTGACGGGAAAAAAAAAGAAAGATATTTGCATGAAGTTGCTAAGTTGCTAAGAAGCTTGGTCCCAGGCCTAATGAAGATAGGAAAATACTTGCTTTGATTACTGTGCATGCAAATTTAGGGTCTTTATGCCCTGTGGATCAAGATAATCAACTCATGGATGTAATGAGCTTAAAAAGGAAACATCACTCCTGACACATTTAATCCAAGAGATCTTTATTGGTGTTGTCAAGAAGCTGTGTATTTTTATAATGGTCAAGATATTCAGATGTTACAAAAACCATCTTTTTGGTGAATTTTCAGAATTAGAGATTTTAGAAAACATGATTGTTTTATATTTGTCCAAAGTAAACATATAGGATTTGTAACTGGAATGTATACGAGGCCTTAGACTACTACATGTAAAAATACCATCTTCTATAAATCTCAGGACATTTTTGTTGCTTGACATGTTTGGAGAGATATAATACTCACTTTTGGGCTTTTAATTTTACTTTTTTCCTTTTTTTTTTTTTAATTACTTGTCATTATTTTAGGAAAACATTTAAATAACTTAATGACCATCTGCATCCCCAAATTCTCTCATTATTTCCAATCAGCTGCAAATGCTTTTTTACTTCCTTCCCTAAACTACCATATAAAGTCACATCATGGTCTGTCCATCAGCTGCCAGACTTGTCCTTGTCCCTGTGTAGGGAGATAGGAGACATCAATACTCTGTACAAGACCCTGCAGGGTGCCTATCACATCCCCACATGAAGGCATAGGAATCAGGTTTCTTGCTGCCAAATGTCAGCTGAGAAATTTATCCTGCCTAAAGATCGGGATTTATTTATCACATCTAGCATTTGATTTGGAAAGCTTTCAGGGAAAAAAAATCATAAAAGGACCTCTTACCATGCCAGTGGACAGAAACACGTTCAGGACTCTTTTTTTCCCCCCTCTTTTCAACATTTACCTCTTGTTTTAAATTTAAATTTTCTACGGCTTCTGAGCACACAGCGAAACTTCTTTTAAAGAGATTTTGCTTGCCTTGTGTTTCTCAAACTCTCTACTCCATCTCTGACTCATTCCACGTGGGAGTATTTGCAAAACTCTTTGGCTCACCCAGTCTTTGATTGACGTCACCATTGTCTCCTTACTATTTTTATCCACCTTGTCAGGGCTAGTAAGCACAGTGCAGCATGTTGATTCCGAGTCAATTTTTCATCAGTGTTATGCAGCTTGAAGGTTTTAGTGATGTATTTAAAGCTGCTTAGTTGATCTTTATGTGGAAGCTTAAATAAATGCTGTTTGCATTTAGGACTAGTAAATCTGGAGGATTTCTGTTCCTCATTCGTTGCCACCTCAGCAGCAGTAAGGTGCTTTGCAGAATTTCAGCCAGTGCCTACATGTCATTTATACTTAGTTATGTATTGGTATTCTCATGATTCATCACAGAAGAGGGAGGGTGGCAGGGAATTTGTGAGAAAAAAAGCGGATGAAATAATACAACTGCACCTTGCCACAGTTTTCACATATAACCTCTGGCAAATCACTCAGTCTTTCCACCCCTGTGGCCCATGTCTGCAGCTGGAGATTCAGCACTCATTTCTCTCTGACTTGCAGAACTCAGTTCATACCTGATGGAGAGGTGCAAGAAGAGCAAAGTTCAAACAAATCCTGAGGGAGAACCTGAAAAGTGGGGTTAACCTCTATTCTGTTGCTGTCATCAAAAAGGGACCTCTAAATATATAGGTTACTATTATGTTTAATTAACTCTTGAAGGCTCCAGGCACTATGGCCCAAATCCAGCTTCCACCTCTGCAGGCTTTGAAGTGCTGGAGGAAGCGTGTCTATGGGAGCGTAATCAATTTCTTCTCACAAGGTGAGAGGACTTTAATGAAGGAAAGAATGATCGATGGATGTTTGCCAGCATGCTTGGCTTTGCTTCACAAATGCTCTCATTGCTGGCATTAAACCAAGCCAGAGGATACACTTATCCACCCACATGTTACTTACTCGTGGTGGGAGGTAGGAGAATGTGGAAGAATGAGCAAGAAGGATCACATTTCCTTAGCTTTCTATCCCACCAAGTAATCCATTCCATTTCCTAATATACAGGTCTTACCAAAATGTCACCTTTTTTTTGTTGAGACACTCTCATTTATTCCACCTCCCAATCTACTTGCATTGTGGTCCTTGTATACCCCTGCAAGTAGCTGCAGGATTTTCCCCAAAGTGTAGAGCCGCTGTCAGGGCCGGTGGGATCAGATGCACGGGCTAGTCTAAAACAGCGCAGCAACCACTTGCTGAAATTCCTGCTTGTTCAGCTGGTCTGTGTGCTCAGATAGCCTTGATCAGCTGCTGATTGCTACTTCAGCTCTACTCCCTGCTCATGTGTGGAGGACTTCCTATTAGACAGTTTTATATTCTTGGCACAAGAGCCAAATGCTGGAGCAAATCTCTTCCAACCGATCGTACTACACTTAACAACTTCCGCCCCTTGATTACTGAGGAAATTATTAGAAGAAGAAAGTGTGTAGATCTTTCATCATGCCTGCCTTAACTTAAGGGAGGTCAGGAATGGTAAGGGGAGGAGAGATTTGAGCAATCATTTAACTTTCTTAAAAGCTCTTACTCCTCTATTTTCTCTATTTTGTATCTTGTCTGCTCTCTGATTATTTCCATATCAAGTTCTTTAACTCAGCATGCCACCTCCTCTGCAGGCTTTTAAAATTTCAGTTTTCAGATCTGTGTCTGAAAGTGCAGTTGTGAGACCCTCTTTTCTCTTCTCACAAACCTGGAGTCTGTAACTTTCAAAACCAGATGCATTACAGCTGAAACTTTCAACCACACTTGATGTGTTCCACCCTTGTCCCTGTGATGTCAACGAAACTGCACAGCATACTCAGGTTCACTGCAAACACAAGCCTTTTCTGAAGCTGGTCCCTAATATGCTTGTTTGTGATCCTCAGTAAAATATTTGAAACTAGAATAACTGGAAAGGGTTTAGGTAATTTCAAGTACTTATTACTGTGACTCGGGCATTTCTGTGGTATGAGGTAAGAGTCAGGTTAAAAATATTATTTGATGCAGAATGAAGGAAGCCCTCAAAAAAGAAATGAAAGTGTCTTACTCATACCTGCAATACAGCATGGTGTTTCTGTTCTTCAGAGCAGATTTCTGAAGCAGAGAAATACACGTTCCTATTGCTATATTTTAATTAATATAGAAGAATGAATTAGCTGGGAAGTGTATGGATAGTAGGAGCTTTGTTGCCATGGAAATTACAATGATTTTTAAACTGCTCATAATGGGAAGAAAATCTCTTTGATGAGGACTAGGTCTCTTAAACGATGCTGGATTTAGACACCTTAATTGTGAAAGAAGCAGTTAAAATCAGTGCTGTCACATAACAGCATTTATTGGGCCAAACAAATAGGACTAAAATCAGTATTTTAAAATATATTTCTCTTCAACTTCCAGTGTCTTTGACTTCAACTTTAAGTAGGCAAATGCTCAGTTTCCTGAAGGCTATTTGAGGTATCAGAGCCTGATCTTGTATGAGAGGTTTTGTGCTGAGTATTCAATTTGGGCAACACCAGAAGATCCAAAGCTTATAGGTTAAAATAATCTTTATACATGCAAATCAAGTAGTTTGATAGCTAAATGCCAACAACTGTATCTGTAACTGATGACACCTACATTCCTTTAGGCTAAGACTGACAAGTCAAGCCTTTGGGCTACATTTTTTTGAAAGCTTAGGGATTTGTATGCATACTTTCCAGAAAGAGAAAAATAAACCAGGCACTCAGGTCCTAGAGTCAGCTTCAAAGATGACTTTCCAAATTCACTCAGCCTCTTCCTTTCTCTACCAATACAGGGAAAGCTTGGAAGCCTTTTGGGAAAAATTCCTCTGAGAAAACGACCATTTTAACAAAACTGTGCTTAGATGAATGAACCAGCCTGGACAGCAAAAGAGGCAAAAGTTGCTCTCTGATCCTAAAGTGAGGAAAAAGACTGATCTCGAGGAAGAAGAAATGAAAGGATAAGCTGATGAGTTCTTTGCAACTCCCACATACAAGCTAAGTATGATGATCTGCCTCACGGCCCTAGAGGACTTCCAGTAGTTTCAGGGAGAAAGGATGTTCTGTTTCTTTTCTCCACAGCAAAGTTTACCAAAAGCATAGATAATGCTCAAAAAATGAGGATTTTTCCCCCTGACTATTGGCTATTACAATATTCCATTTTATTTCATATTTTCTGTACTATGTAATTTGGGCCTTGTACACAGTGTTAATACATGCAATAATTATAATTCTCCTTGACTGCATCATATTTAAAGGTGTAAGCTTCTCAATTCATCTCCTTGAGGCAGATTACCCAGGAGACAACCCGCACATTACAGATGGAGCTACTCTGATCCCATTAACTGAACAGTGAGGAGAGCATTTGAATCACAGACTCCAGAGCCTAGTGAAACCCTGATCTCATTAAAAGCAAAGCAGGCAAGGCTGTACCACTGGGGTGCCACTTTGGGTGTGCCTTTGAACTTAAGACTGCATCCAAGGGGCAAGTGTTGAGTGGAAATGGGACTGAGACATCAGGATGGGGTCCCTCACACCACATACACCTGTGCCTGTGAACTTCTGATCCTTTCTACCAGACACCTCTCGGCAATTTCTGCAGGTGCCAGGGGGCTCAAACCACCAAAGTGAGGCACAGAAGGAAAATAAAAGAGCAGACAACTTAAAACCAAGTGGATTAATTAAATAATCTATATATTTACCAGTGATAATTCTACAGTAAAAAGCCTCCGGGGTTAGACATTTTATAGGGATTTCAATTCCTTAATTTGGAAGGTTTGAAGCCCTAAGGATTGTACTCTTTTTGGTTTTTTAAGTGATTTTGTGGAATTATCATGGTGCAGGCTTTGTCTTTTGGGTTGTTTGCTGTCAATACAAACATCTTTCAAGGACAAGCTGTAAGACACTCCCACTGTCATATTACAACATGTAGTTCATTGATTTTTGTAGTGCTTAATGGCCTATAGGTGTACGTACTGATCTGGAAAATTAGGAAATCTGGACTACATTTCCCGCCTTACCAAAAAAAATTCCTTTTCTATAACTAGGATAAGAGACTTGTTTGCCAAATTTTGTATTTTGTTGTCTGACCTACTGCTATGGTGAAAAATATTCTGTGTAAGAATTAAGCACTGATTGTTGCTATGGTCATGTGTTAATTCTGGATGTGGGTAAATACATTCCATCTATACATTGAGTACCACTGCTGAAGATGAACAAAAAAGAAAAAAAAATATGTAGATCTCACTCTTACTCTCTTTCCTTCTTTATCCCAAATGATCTCCTTAAAATCTCACAGTTTTACATCTTTATCATTGGGAAACACAAGCCCACATATATATTTTTGTTTTCATCCTCGCTTTCTTTTCCCATTCATACCTTTCCTCCCACCCCTTTCAACAGAGCTAGTCAGAAATGAGAATCTAATATCCTGTTTGACTGGTAGGCTTTGGAAAAGCATGGCTCTGGAATTGTAACATAATGACAGTGGATACAGAGGTATAAAACTCTTCTTTCTCCTGCAAGGAACCTGAAAAGATTTAAAATGAAGATGTCACCGAATCAGCTGTTAAAGTAGAAGTGTAAGCTGTATTCAAATTCCAGCTGGACATTTCTGTACGGAAAAATAATGGCAGCAAGTTTAAAAACGGTGTCATTACAAGTGCACCTTGAGCCTCAGGAAGTTCATTTTTTTCCTTGTTATGATACTCTTGCCAGTGTCCCTCTTAGTTTGAGTCTTCCAGTACAATGGAAAGAAATCACAAATCCTATAAAAACTCCAAACCAAAACAAAACCACCCAGTTTTTTATTTCTATTTTTCTTTCTGGATAAAGATGCTGAAATCTTTCCACACCAAGAGGGAATAGGGACACAGCAATATGTTTTGCTTTTAGGCACTTTAGGGATGGAACAAAGCAAAGGCAAACTAAATGCCTAAACTAAATGAGAGTTAAACTTACCTTAGGGAAAAAGGGAATCAGAAGCTAGAAACAATATTTGCTTTCAAGCAGTGATGTGCTATAGATAAGACTGTTTTGTCCCAGCCTCCAATAAGTACTGTGTCCTTGAATGCTCCCACAGGAGGGGAGGAGGAGAAATCAGACAAATAAGTAACATCTCCTGCCATTTAAGTCATAAAAATTTTGCATAGCCAAGGTGAGGTGAAAGCACTGCTTAGAAAGATGGCAAGACTGCATTGCTGTGAAGGGGATTTATCTGTACTAAGTTATATATTCCTGGAAGAATAGGCCAGACGAGCTCTGGGTGGGTGGGGGAAATGGCTCCTTCCTGGAGTGAGGTGCTGATGTTGCTCAGAGGAGCAGGAGAACCTGTGTGACAGATGGGAGCAGCTGCCTCAGAGGTGATGGGAAGGCTTTCCCAAAATATCAGGCAGGTTTAGCTGCTGGACAGTGAGTCATGGCAAGCCAAACATAGAAATTGCAAAGACATAGTGGGCATGACTGGAGTTGGATTTAAGCTTTTTCTTTTCTTTTTCATGAGGAAGTTTAGTGGTAGGGTTTTTTTGTTTGGTTGGTTTGGTTTTGGGGTGTGTGTGTTATTATTTATTTCTTGAATCTGCTGCCTATTTGGCATATGTGTTTTTTAACAGCTTCTAGTTTTTATTCAAGTAAATTTATGACTTTTTTTTCCCCAACTTCTTCATGAATCTCCTTCAAAAAATGGGCAGAGCAACCTCAGCTGCAGCTTCAGCTGCAGTTGTGTTCTCTCACAGTTACACTTTCCTGGAAATAGGTAGGTACTTTTTCCTTTAAAATGTACTCTCTTTTGGCAGGAATTACTGTGTTATCTTGACAGTGTTATTGTACAATGAGTGTTAGAGTTAGCAGACCCAGTGGAACATGTCACTATACCATAAAAATACCTGCTATCTTAATAAATTAAATTAATTGCGGGGACAAAAATTATTCTTATGGAGAAGTATTGTAGAAAAATAAGGGATAAGTCATTGCTCAAAGCAATGTTTTAACCTCTATCCAGATAGTCAATATATGTGGGAGAGGTCTGAGGCAAGGAAAGCATCTCAAATTTCCCTCTGCTCTGGTTGTGAAATTTTAGAGAGATGCTTCCCAGATCCACCCTTAATATGTGAGGAGTCCTGGAGTGTCTGTACCTGCATAATGGTTATTTTATCCCTTTTTCTAAGAGAATTGCTACAGAGCTGGAAGACAAAGCTTATTACATTGCTTCTGCCCATATCCCAGGCAGCATATCAGTTCAGCATCTTTCCTGAGGTCTTCAGAGGTCACACAGCAGAGCTTCTGTGGAACTGTCACCCTCTGTGCATGGTAGGGTTGAGTTTTGTGGCAAAAGACTACTTCCCTTTAAGCAGCAGAATGGACAATGCAGGCTGATAAAAACTTGCATCCATTGTACAGCATGAAAGAGGCTTCTCTGCAAAGACTGTTGTTTGTTTTCTTTTATGTCCTCTCTGCTGCCAAACATGGACTTCTGCTCCTTCTCTCTCATCATCAGCTCCCACTCAGTGTGCCTCCTTAGCATGCTCTGTGATGCTCTGTGATGGTGACACACACTCCATTGAACCCTGCTGGAGTCTGTAATTCCCCAGCATGAGACAAATAAACAGCTTTTTGTATTTTTTTTTTGCCTAACTTCCCAGACTGACATGCTGTAAAATAAAATAAACAAGGATTTTGAAACCTACGTTGATCAACACTGGTGTGGTATGCAGAAAATATGTTGTGAAACAAATGCTTTGAATTAGGACAAATGCAAAGGCTTAGGGCTGATTAATAGCTACTGCAGTCAAAGACTTCTGAGATTTTTTTCAGCGCTGTGGGCCAGGATAGAATTTCAAATATATTAATTAGCAATAGTGTGCATGTTTGTTGCTGAACCACTAAGCAAAGGAAAGTAAGTGCTAGAACAAGCCAAGAAATACTTTTGGATACTCTGTCACAAAGAAATCAAAGCAAGAGTACCACTGTCAGCCTCTGCATTAATTGGTCTTAGGAGTGGGTGACTTTGAAGATAGGGAGGAATGAAAGACTGATAGACTAAGGATGGATTTCACTTGCTAGTCATGCATCAATATTTGATTGATGGATTGATTCAGTCTGACGGATGAAAAGCTCTATCAGCCTTCTGCTGCATCAAGACACAAACATGTCCAAACAGGTAAAAATGTTCATCTGAATAATATAGTCATCCTAGTGGTGTATGAAGGGATCTCTACAGCAGCTGAAAGAATCCCTCACTGTAAAGATAATATTTTCCTCTTTGATATGGTGAATTTTTGCATAGAGATTGAAGAAATGTGGATTTTTGTTTTTGTTTTTTTTTATCAAACTATCCATAAGGAATGGGGTGATCAGACAGCCTTTTTACCTCCTCCTTGGACTGGGATTTCACATGATGAAGACAGAGGCAACAACAGAAAGTTATTGAGCCTCTATTATCTCTTCACCCAAAGTTAGTCACAGGTGAGGAGCTGGCTGCCAACCAGAAAAATCACCAGCTCTCATAAGCTGGTAACTGAGTAACTGATTATCTGATGATGAAATCTGATGATTACAAAGGAAATGGTCTCAAGGTCTTTTGTCATCTCATTTATTGGGAAGCAGAAGTGCTCTGCTACGTCAGTGGCTGAAGGAATAAGATGGGATGCCAGGCACTTAAGGGAAACCAGTGCAAGTCTATATGCAAGGAGAAAGGCAAGATCCGAGAACTTAAAAAGACAGATGAATGCGCAAGAATAGGGGGAAAAACTTAGGTAAGTAAAGGCATATACTTATATCACTATTTCCTTTAGCTCCATTTAGCTTTTCTCACAAAGTATGGGCTAATGGCATAAAAGCTCTTGGAGAAGCTGTTATGTTACATATTTCACAGCATGTGTGAAGAGGTGAACTGTGATCCAGAGCCTTGACAAAGCTGGTGAAAAATGCTCAAGCAGCTGTTACAGTGAGGGAGAAGCGCAGGTCCTGGTTCCTCACTCTAGCAGCCACAGTCAAAGTGCCCAAGTTGAAAGAGTACCGAAAAATGCTCTGGTTAAGTGAAGCAGAAGACCTTTGTCCACTATGGTGGGACCCACCACTGCAGACTTGAATGTCTACAAGAGACAGTTATTAGGCCCTAGGTCTCCATAATATTGACATCACTGAGAAGTTTCTCCACCTGATTTCTCTTGAGTCTAGAGCAGAAGCAGATATTTAGAAGTCCTCTGAAATTTGTTAAGCACAAATTCAGGGCAGGAGATCCATACTGGGGAAAGAAATATGTGCCTATAAAACTACTCTGCAAGGCAGTCAGGCAGGGAAATACTTTCAGTTCTGACCACATGGTGCTGCTTGATCTGGGAAGATGTCTAACTGTTCAGAGTTGTAAAAAAATATATCTTTGGCCTCCCCTGGTAGAAGAGAGCCCAGCAACAAAGATACTGCCAGTTTCAAACCAAGCATAGTGAGAGAGGCAGAAGTTAGTACAGATACATCCAGAAATGGTATTGTTAAGGCTCCATCTCCTGGAGTCATACAATTATGCAAAACTTTCATGGTTCCATGGTTTGTTCTTTTAATACCTTGTCTTATCATGGTTGAAAAGTCAAGTTGGAAATGGCTGTAGAGCACAAGGCAAGTAAAGGCAACCACAGAGTTGGCTGGTTGGTTTTCAATTGCATGATTTGGGTAAGGGATTGGGAGTTCAGGAAAGCCTCGCTTCAGCAGTAGTGAGAGCTTCCTCTAGACGATTCTGTATCAAGCACTAGCAGCAACTCTCATGAGGTCTATATCTGACCCCTTGCTCCTGTGATGTTTTTTACTACATGCTAGTCCCGTGTGAATGATAACACCATCTGGAGGTGTTCCAAGGCTGGCAGAGCCCTGTGGCACAGGACTGTATTGTACCATATGGAACTTTTAAGTGTTGATTAACCACTGCCTGAGAATCCACCTCTTCCCTTCTGGAGAAGCTGGTCACTTCTGGGAACCAAAAGTCAAAATTTGCTTTAAACCACAACTTGCTCCAGAAACCTCAGCCATGCAGCACACAAGTCCATCCCCACCAGAGCAACAGTCCCCCATAGGTCAGACCTGATTCTAAGTCCCAAGTGCCACAAATGCCTTTCGCATCTGTTAACACCACACCTGTCAGGAAACTGGACAATTACCTGTGAGTACTCCAGCTGAAAATAAAAATATTTTGGGGCTCCATAAGTAAGGACATCAAACTGGTAATGAAATCTATGGTACTCGAGGAAGTCGTAACTTTATCATAATACCAAAGGTTTCTCATATTCTCTCTTTTAACTGGTGGCTGATGGCTGGTGCTTTCCTAAAGCTTTCTTTTATAAACAAATAACATGCTGAATTTTCTATTGTGAAAACTGATTTTGCTAATTGTAATATTTTCTTCCATGAACCCTTGGGCTGTTGCTGCAAATATTAATCAGGTTGATTTTTCCAGTAACAATTTGCATCAAGGTATTAGAGCCCTAATCATGTCCCAGACACATACACACCTATCCACTGTTTTTGAAGTGGGATGGCAAATACAGTATTTTGCTTTCTAAGCTATAAAAACATTTTTTAAAAGTTCAAATATACTTAATCCATAAAACTAATTTATGCCTCTGCAAGTAGGAGAACAAAGGTTACCAATTAATGGCCTGAGTTATTTAAAAATTACTGAGGTAGGCACTTTTCCTCCCGATTTTTGATGACTTTTCACATGCAAATGTGGCCTACATTGTACATGTGCTTACTAAAGGTAGACTAATGCAGATATGGAAATCATTGCACAGTATTGAAAAGATAGATTTAATGTGCACTCTGACTAAACCATAATGTTGTGGTGGCATAAAGTATATCTGTTATACTTGTGCATTACTCTAATCACATGAATGGCTGAGAAAAAGTCATGGGAAAAAAATTCTGGGCCCAGTAAAGTAAATGCCAAAACTTCTCATTGACTTGGGATTAGGAAGAGGTTGTCACTGCCTTGCAATGTCTCATGGCTGGCACCATCAGCATAAGATACAGTAAAAACTGTTTTATTTAATCAATAGTGTTACTTTAGTCTCCTGAGGTTTCCTACATTTCTTTTTATTTCTCTAAACAGTCACTTTCCCCCTGTGATACTGATTAAGTATATTGTTCTTCATGGGACCAAATTTAGTAAAACACCTACATGCACGTTTAATATCAAAGACCTCTGAAGCCTATTTACTGAATAGCAGTGTGCTGAATGATTGGCAGGTTTTAATTAGACACATATTTAAAATTTGGTTGGACCATGTCCTTATCTATCATAACAGCAATAAAACACAGCAGTCTGTTGGTTTATGTTTTCTTGATGATTACTAAAACTGGTTTAAATGGTGTGATTCTACTGAGATGTTACAAAATATCATCTCAGGGAGCACAGTGAGACAAAAACACTGCAAGTAAGAGTGTGGTAGGAGCTCTGGGTCACCCATGTCCTTCCACAGGATGTTTTAGTCTGGACAGCTAGACTGAAGACTAGTCAACAGCACATTATGAAACAGGAAAATAAATGCCTTCTTAGAGGTTTTCACAGACACATTCAAGAAGAACATCTGTGGATCCAGAGAGTGGATTAAGCCCTTCCTAATCATAGTATTTTATGTGAATAACATTGAAGACTTTAGCCTTGATCTGGTATATACAGGCTCAGTTTTATTTATGCAAATACTATTGATTTATTAGATCCCCTTAACTCTACATCACAGACAAGGAAAGGGGAGGGAAGGGGTGAAAAACTACTGCTTATTCACAGCTTTAAAGGAAGTCTTTAAGGCATTTTGTTCTGGGAGGTGAAATTATCTATTCCCCCAAAGGTTCAATGCAGAGTAGCTGAGATTTTTTTAATTGGTTGAAATTACAATTAAACTCAAAGGTTTTTCTTTCCTTGTCTCACTCTCTCACTCCTCTTTTATCAATTTCTTTCTTTCTTTCTTTCTTTCTTTCTTTCTTTCTTTCTTTCTTTCTTTCTTTCTTTCTTTTCCTTCCTTCCTTCCTTCCTTCCTTCCTCCCTTCCTCCCTCCCTCCCTCCCCTTCCTTCCCTTCCTTCCCTTCCTTCCCTTCCTTCCCTTCTTCTCTTTCTCTCATAGGTTTGTATTTTTTTTCCTTGTGCATCCTACTAGAAAGACTCAAAATATTCCTGATAGACTGAGGCTTCACAAGGAGAATAATAGGCATAATAACTATCATACAGTTAGAGTGGAAAAGAGGCATGCTGGGTATATCTGTCTCCCTATAGATGCTGTTCCATTTTTATTCAAGTGGAAATTGCAAGAGTTGTGTAGATGGGTCCTCTGAAGATCTCTGAATCAAAGCAGTTTTAATTAATCTTATCAATCATTTCAGAATAATCAAATTAATGAAAAAAATGTGGTTGACTCTTTGATTCCAGCAGCAGCTACATTTTATCATATGAAAAAATGGCTTTTTCCTTTGTATTCTAAATGACTGAAATTTGAAAAATAGATTTGTTAACTTCATAAAGGGCAGTAAATGTTATTACAAAAGTGGTTGGTTAACTTGTCACTGTTCTGTTCTGAGGTTTGGAGTAACACTCACAATGGGATTATTGATATAAATAGCATCTTTTTAGGAGGAGGAAAGCAACATGTTCCTTTGCAGCAGTTCATTTATTAAAACCTCAAGTAATCTTCACCCTTTCAAAAGATGGGAGCTCCCTGAAAATAAAGGGTATATTAATGAGGGGCATATAACTCACCAAGCTTGGAGATATTCTATCACTCTTTAGGATCATAATATGGATTTTGATATAGTCAGGTGTATGATGAAGAGCCGTGGTTGCTACGTGGCACTCTGCAAAAACAACGGGAGTACCTAGTCCATCTGCTAACTGCAATTTAATAGCCTGACTTCTGGCACATTGCTGGCAGAAAAAGCAACAAGAACTGCTTTATACACTGAGCAATGTGCAGTCTACACTAGTTCCATTTTATTTAGACAGTAAACTCCTTGGGGCAAGGTATCTTTCTGTTCTGTGTTTGTCAAATACTTTGCACAATGAGGCTCTAGGTTTGGGACTGGATGTTTTTACACGGTGCAGAGATGCTCAGGCCAGCAGCACCTGAGCTCCTGCTGGGAGCAGAGGCAGCCCAGCTACAGCACTGGAGTGCTGTGCTTGCATGGCTGAGAAAGTGCCAGGCTCTCACTTGTTTCTGACAAAGATGGTGCTGTGCCATGCCAGCGCCACCACGCTGCTGTGGGATCCATGTGGGTGGAGCTGTGCCCCTCAGATGTACCAGCTTGGATCTCCCCTAGCTCAGGCACGTCTGTGCCATGGCTTGTATCCCAGGACAGAATGGCACTTAGTCTGCAAGGCGCAGTGACACTGCTGAAAACCACAGCCCTGCAGACTCTGCTCTGTGACTGGCGCCCCAAGCAAATCTGCACAAAAAGCTCCTTTTGCCAGACACATCCAAACCATTCCAGGTCTCCTGCCTGTTTGGGACTCTTGGTTCCACCATGTGCCTGCTCCTGTGAAACTTTCATGCATGGAAGTAGCACCAGGGACTTCGTATCGTATTACCTATCTAATCTATTTAAACTCAATTATGGTGCTTTCTTGATTGTACGTCTGAGCATTCTGTGCTTTATAGGGTGTTGCTCAGATTGGTTTTAATGGGATTAAAGGTCTTTTAGAAGTTGTTTCTATAGGAATTTTAGGAATTTGACCCTTTTTTTTTTTATGCTATGAGATCTACTCTGGTCATAGGAATTTATTGATCTTCTGCAGATTCAGGGTGTGTTGGTTCTCCTCTCTGTGAGAACCTCTCTTGTGTTTCAGTGTTGACCTGCATGTTTTCAGTGGCACATTGTGGATTTATTTTCTCTGCTCACGTTTCTTCCTGTACCTTGCAACTCATCCTTGCTTTGGGAATATCAGTGTAATTTGGGCAGTAGTGACAGGTGACAATAAATTGTCTTTCTTGATTCTAAGCACTGATGACATGCTAATACTACAGCAACATTCATAGCATTAGTCTTGAGTCCCCCTCTTTCTATGGACATGGTGTTTTTCCATCTCTGGTTCTCACCTTTCATAGTATCTTTCTTTGTGTTCCCTTAGAGCTGGGAGGCTGCTACCTGTACTTTTCCCAAATGAGAGAAGGAGAATGGAGAGGAAGGAGACCAGAACATGCTCTTCTCTGCATGGCTCTGCAGCTGTGCCAATTGTTGAGCTGCAAACAGGTTGTAGCAAAAGAGCAGGAGAGGGAAGGAGGCCATGCTAGGGAGAGAAATCCTGTATCACAAGAGATTTGGGGTGAAAAAGGGTCCCGGTACCTCCGGTAATACCTTGTTAATATCCTGCTAAGTGATGGATGCAAGAACTCAATACTTAAGTTGAACTATTTTTTCTTTTCTAAAGAACTTTTTAAATATAGCTTAGAAATGGAGTGTCCCACAAACATCAAGCAAAAGTAAACTAAATATTTTTACCATTTCAAATCACCCTAATTGAATGAGAAGGCTGTGTATAGAACTGTAATTCTGTCCAGAGGCTGCTTGTCAAGTCATGTTTTTATTGTAATTACCTGATTTGTTCAGCTTTAATCGTATTTACTTTCGAAGGTCAGCTGTCCTGCTCTGAAATGGTTAGTGAAGGCTATGAGAATACATAATACCCATGGGGAGAAAAGCAAAGACCACATGTGCTCTTTTAATTTTTACTTCACAGCAGAAGAGGTAGTATTTTCCTTCACTTCTTAGCAGTCCATATTTCTTCATCAATACTATTTATTATTTGGTACATAGTAACTCCTAGAAGTGCTGCTTGTGTCTGGTCTCCAGTGAATGCTTTGAAATATATGTCCATCATCAGCATCAACCCATACCTCAGGGACCTTATAATTTTAAGAGGCAAAACAAAGCACAAGAGAAACAGTATCATTATCTTCATAGGGAATGGAAAAAGTGCAAAAATGTTGTGCAACACCCTCCAAACTTTGCTTAACATCATAATCACAGAGTTGTCAGCTTTCTCTATGTCACGAGTGAACAAATCATGTTCTGTCTTCCTGTGTGAGTGATAGAAAAATAGTCTCCCTCCCCAAAATCATTTCTACAAACTGGCAGAAGACCAATAACAGAACTTAGAAGTACTCAAATACACATTATCAGTTTTCAAAGTTGCTCCAAGATTTTGTTGTTGTTTACCATTTGATAATGTTACAAACTTATCTGTTAAAAAAAATTTTAAGAAGAAAATAAACCTGGTCCCCTAGGAAGATGAGAGTTATTCATATTATGCTTCTACCTCAAAAACAGTATCAGGCTGAAGGCTAAACTTTGAGCCTCTAATCATTGGTGTTGGAATACCCTGCAAGGCAGACCTTTACAATTCAATTACCACTTATAACAAAGGTAAAAAGAGCAGGTTTAGTCTTTCTTTTTAAATTAAAACTATTAAAAAATATAATGCTAGCTCATTGTATTCTTTGTTCAGCAGTTCTTGTTTCGGATCATCAGTTTAGTCTTCAGTTTAGTTTCCAAATGCTGGCCATGCAATGGAAGACCACAACTGCAAGGAGAGCTCAGTGGCCTGGCTCATGGGTTTTTCCATGAACAGCCATTTTGTGTGCAGCCTGCTGATTAACCTGCTACAGCATAAATTCAGCAGAGGAAAATCCCCAAAAAACAAAATAACCTAACATGTAAATCCAGCAGTAGACTTTTAAGTACACTTCATTATTTGTAAAGTCTTTGTGTTCCTTACATTTTGAAAGGAACGTTAATATATTCATAAGCACTAACCTTAAGTCAGTGCTGCGTGCTCAAGCATAAATTCTATTATCAGTGGATCTACTGCAATTCCTGGAAGAGGGAAAGTTGCTGAGTACTAATGTTGTTAGCAGCTTCTTGTTGAATATAAGAACCTTCCTAGAGCTCACCTAAAGCAAAAGACTTCTGTAACTCCTTTCTCACCTTCATCTCTTCTCTATTCCCAACCATATTGAATCTCTACTTTTAAGTAAAATCTTCTTTATTTTAAGCAAAATCTTCTAACAAAGCTAAAATTCTATATTAAATTTACCTTTAAGGTGTGAGCACAATAATTTTCCCAAGTAGATAATCTATACTGTTTCCATTTTTGCAGAAGACTGTTTTTTTTATTCCAAAGTATGTTCCATTAGAAAAAAATTTCTAGTTGGTTATTCAGCTCAAGTAGTTGGACACTGTGTTACTCAGCGGTGTAGTGAAAAAGTGGAACAGAAAAACTCACCCATTTGTTCTTCCCAGGTGGACAACATAGGAGTAATCACTCTTCTACCTATACTAGAAACAGCTGTATTAAATTTTCCTATGTTTACTTATAACTGCATTCTTCAGGTGAGTGGTCCTTTCTGTAAACTTAAAAAAAATCCACTGTAGTATCTCCATTTCTGGGCTTGCATGAGCCTCTTTGACCCTCTGTTCAAGGAGATACATTTCCAGTTTCTTTTCCAGTAAGATTCTCAGAGGACTGGAATAAGGATTTTGTCAGTTCACATTAGCAAAGCTCTGCAGAGGAAATGACACCACACCCGCTTATGCAAAGCATATTATATACCCATAGGCACACCTCAACAGCATTAAACCATAATCTAAAGAAACCAGAGGAAGTGTGGGACAGGGAGAATTAGGTCCATCACAGGTTTTATCCTGGTTCCCCCAGGTCCTCACAGTAACTCCCTGTGGCAGTTTGAGGTCTATCAGCACAGTATTTCCTGCAGCACACGCCTCCTCACCTACTGTTGGCTCAAACCATGACTAGAAGAGCCCTAAAGGATGCAGAAACAAGGTAAACATGGTTAATCTCAGCAGTGGTCTCCTCCTGCGCATGAAAAATGCACCCTGTTGAAATACTGGACTCTCTCACTTTCCATTAAAGAGTTGTACACATCAAAGGACTATTTACACAAAAAGGAGACGAAGTCTGGACTATTCTATTTACTGGAATATCAAAGGATTGCATATAGAACTCCTTTGCTTAGTGACATTTTAACATCAGCCCAAGAGACACAGGAAGACACTGATTCCATAATAACGAGAGCTAAAATGTTGGAATAAGGGCTTTTATCACTGTAAGACAGGAATTCTGGAACTACACTTAGAAAAACAAACAAACAAAAAGGTCTTCTAATTAGAACTGAGGTAAATTATTTCTTTTAGTAAAATCTCTTTCCTAAAATTGACCTGTGTCCATTAGTAGTGCAAATAGTGACAGCAGTGCCAACACTCCACTTTGACAGACATAATTTCATACCAAAATCAGACCCAAATCTTTACTTTTATATGTGAATAAAGAGCAGCTTTCTTCAAGTAAACTGTTCCAAGGTTTACTCACCTTCCCCTGTGACTGCTTTTTTATAAAGGATATGCTGTAATGATGTGCTTACATATGGGATTATGGCGTTAAACTAGGCAAGCCCTTAAAAATAATAATAATTATATTGTACACAATTCCATACTTTTTTACCTTCCTTTCAAACTGTAACCTTATATTTTGTTTTCAAACTTAGAACTCTTACTCTTTGTTATATTGTATGATTAACAATTCAAAATTGTACCATGCCTCCTCCCTCACTTAGAAAGCTTTTGTTCACTGCTTCATCACCATCTGCATGTAGAGACAGGCAACCATAGTCTGTAGGCTACAATAATAATGGCACACTAGATAACATCACTGGATCAGCTTCGTGCTACAAACACATCTGAAATTTTCCATGCTTCAGAACTACTAGGAGGCTCAGTAATCTTATGAGTATTAGGAAACTTCTATTTATTACAATTGGATCTAGTTATGCCAAGGAGAATAAATGTCTTGCATGGATAACTTGACACCTGAAATATATTTTTTAAAAAAGGGGGACTAGAAGTGATAAAAAAGTAAGAGCAGAGATAAAAATGGCAACATGAAACTAGGCCCAAAAAAAAGAAAAAGAGAGAGAGAGATATTTAAGTACATATTCATATTACTAATCCCTTCAGAATGCAGAATTTCACCAAACCCTTACTTTTCTAGGTTCAACATTTCTGCCAGAAACTTCCCCAACTTGAATTTGGAGAGAGTACTTAGCATTTGTGTGGTACAGGGGATGGAAAAGAGGTATTATGTCTTTTAAAAGTAAGGAGTGGCCAGTGGGTAATGATGCAGTTATTTCTCTTTTCAGCTTATGTTTTTAAGATCTTACTAATCATGACTGGGATTTTTTTAAACGTGTGAGCTAACTGTTTTGCACAACATAAAAATAGAACCAAAATCCAATACAAATTCACAGGAAATTTGCAAGAGCTTAAATTCTGGGAACATTAAGTTACAAATTTATTGAGTGCAAAGTCAGACAGGCCACTAGAAATCTGAGTCTCATTTCTCAGTCATCTAAGCCCTTACAATCCATATGCATTACTCTGTATGATGATAATTTACTTTTTTTTTGTTAAAATACCTCTTCAAAGAAGACATAATATCTTGATTTGGTGCTTTGTTATGTCAATTTATCCTTTCCAACAAGTACTGTTAAAGATGTGCACTCTAACTTCTATCTGAATGGGACTCCTGCCTTGTCATGACCCCTATTTTTCCTCTTAGGTAGGACTAATTAGATGTACTCAAAATAGTTCATGTGAACAAGCTTAGCTGCAACTGATCCAGATCAGTTTGTGTGCCTGTTTCCACTAAGTCTTGGTCACCTAGAATCCTCCACAGCAGCAATTAATTATTTCACGGTTACTGATTCCCAGCACAAAAATGCTGGCCCAGTATTGACGCTTATGGTAACTTCCTAATGTTAGGATACTACTGTTCAACAGGAAGTCAGTGTTGCCCATTGACCACTGATGACTGTGATTCTGAAAGCTGTCAGGTGGCCAACTTTTAATCCATTTAACATGTTCTTTATTGGTGTTGCGTAGCATTGATTCCATAATCAGAACATTATGCACCACTGATTCAAAGGTCTTTGAAAAGCCCATTACATTTACAGAATATCCCATCAATTAATCCTCAAAAAGGATCAGTGAAACTATACTTTCTTCCTCAAGTGTAAAAGATGCGTATTTTCTGGGAGTTGTTTCTGTTATTCCATTAGAAATGAAGAAGGCTGGTAATATACCTCATCATCAGATAGAAGGATACTATTCCCCTCATCTCTAAACGCAGGGAATAGAAATATTTATTGAAGTTTTCTGTCCTTTTTTGTATCCTGATTAACACTGCCATTTCCCCTCTACCATGTTTTGTTGCTGTCTTGATGGAAAGAAACCTTCCAACATGATCATCCAACATCTATTTGTTCTTTATCCTATCATATGTTTGTCTATTATGACAAATATAGATTGGTACACTTTTTTCTCCTTCTCTTGGATCAAGATATGATTTATGGCCATGGAGTTTTTTTTCAGAGAATTCCAAATTTTCATTAATATTTTTCTTTCTGGATTTTGTTTAGGATTTTACCAAATTTTTCTTTTTAAATCACCATGTTGTGTTCATACATACATCATTATTATCAATCAATGTCAATGAGAGAGTTAGTAGATTGATAAACCAAATTGCTTCATTTTGCCTCTTACTAAACTTGTTACCCGATTGACTCAATATTGGAAAAATTGGTATGGCAAGAGACCCTGAAATATGGAGCATGTAGTTAAAATGACAGTCCCACAGAAGAGAGCTACTGAGGATTTATGAAAGGGAAAAGAGTTTATGTGGTTTATGTGCATGAACTGGGCAAGGGACACAGAAGAATCAGCAGAATGAGAGCCATTGTGGTTTTTTCTTGCTGCTGTAAAGAGGGAATTTTGACAGTCTATAGGTTCTTTCCTAGATCCTACTCTTACTTTTGTAAATGGCTATTCTTACAATTTCTCCCAGCAAAACTAATTGCTTTTGTTATTTGCTTTCAAGCTGAGCCTTCAGTCCGTAATGAGTCTTGATTCATAATGAATTTTTTAGGTCTGACTTTTCAGGACTTTTTCTGAAAATCCCATTCACGGAAATTATCTTGAATAAAACTATAATAAATTACCTCTTCCATTTATTGAAGCTTTAATTCCTACTAGAACTTTTTGTGTAGTATATGCCTGCCAGAGATACAGTTTCCTGCCCCAAGCTTTTAATTCCCCTGTGAATGGGGCAATCAGTACTTTTCCTTAAATTATTAGTAAATCTAATGATTCACTTGATTTCACTATCTAGAATCAATTTATGGTCATGTGTGTTAGTTTACTAAAAGATAAAGCAACAGCAAACCTGCTACTTCATTCTTTTCTGGAATACAAACCAATAATTCATAAATTTCGTAACATTTTTTTCACAGTAACACATCAATTAGCATGTAATGTGTCCAGTGAACATGGTAGACATGCCATCATCAAGTCAAGCTTATTTTCTCCTAATCAAATCCTTTAAAAGGAGCTAAGCAGACATACAGTTGGCACTAGTATCCCATCTCGTGATCTCTTGTGCCCCTTTCTAGATGTGACCAGCATGTGTTTGACAGCTGTTTGTAATTCCTACTTCTCTTTGGCCTTTCTTTCGTAACAACTGAGGGAACTCTCATTCCCTTCTCCTAGCTGACTTACTGAGGCACCAGCATGTGGAATGATCCTACCTAACAATCTCATTTCATCATATATAACGTAACTGTGCTTTGGACAGAGGCTACCCCATATTCAACATCATCAAAACAGGCTCACTGACCCTTAAACAACCACTGTTGTCTAGTTCCAGCAATAAAGGAATTAATTTTTACACTATAAAGAAGTCTAGTAAGTCTATATATCTGGGTTGTAGTTCAAAAGAAAAGCATTTGGAAATATTTGTAATGAGCATCCTTTGATTACAATGGGACCAAGATTTTTTCTTTGACCAACTTTTTTGTTTCCATTTTGAAATTCTGAAGAATGGATAATCCATCAGTACTGTCTACACAGTTCAAGAACTATTGTCAGGACATATAAAAAATGCCTGAAATGTGAAGGCCTGACACAATGCACATTTATGTCAATAACAGTGCATTTTTCTACAGAACTCATGGATTTGCATCAGATTTCATCAAAAAGGAAATGATAAAATGCTTGAGAACTCCAATCCTGTTCTGTTAAATTAAATGAAATTGTTATAGATCAAAGGAAAGTCCAAATAGTTAGCATGGAGAAACAATAGGATCATGCATTCTTAAAGAAAATGGAAAATAGTAATCATATTCAAAAGAAAAATGCAATAAAGAAAACAATTTGACGTAATATTCTGTTGGCAAAAAAGATATCTCATTTTCAATTTAATATTAAAAAATTGCTCACATTAATTCTCTTCAGTTTTCCAATATACATGTATGAGCTGCAGATTGAGCTGTGCAATTCATCTTAAGTGTTATTTGCCAATATAATGTCCAGACTACTGACTCTGACAAGAGGGAACAACTTACTCGATACTTTACATCCTTCATATTCTCAGTTCCTTACTCCTGTCAGAGACTGAAATAGTTCATGCCTGAAACACTGATACAAAGTTTTGGTCATTTTAACAAAAACTGTATAAAGAAGCAATAACCAAGGAAGCCTCTCTGAAGATATCTGACTGGGACTTTGGACTGAAAGTCAAACTGCTGAGATTAGATATTTATCTAATTGAAAACCCATTTTTCAATCACCTGAAACAAACAAGTAAACAAGGAAAAGAATGTGAGTCAAACCCGGCAGCCATGTAAGAATCATCTCTGGCTTTCTTTGAGGTGGAGGAGACCATAGCCCACAAAACCATTTGCTGGAAGCAAGTTTGTAGAGATTTTCCTCCAGCTGAGATGGGTGGAGGAAGTTTTGGTGTGTTGTAAACTCTGCTCAGGGGCAGTGACCCCATCTTCCCTTACAGAAACTGGCCATGGATCCCCCAACCCTGGGAAAGCCACATCCACAGGACATTCACATGAAGGGCAGCTGATGGGGAGCCTTAATCCCTCAAAGGCTACCCCGAAGTGCCCCCCAGAGTAATTCCTGAGGCCTTGCACTACAGGACTGCACACAATGCAAGAAACCCAGAGTCTGTTGTAAGAGACAATGGCAACCTCCCGCCTCCCCTCCACCAGGGAAATGCCTGTATTTCCCCACCTGGCCTGAACATATACTAAGCCATCAGATTCTAGGCTTTTTGGGGTGACCAAGAAGACCAGCTGGAGAGAATCAGTGGAGCATTGTTGGAATTCATGAAATGGTAATGCTTTCCTTACTCTCTTTCTGTCCTCCCCACATATCAAATAAAACCCATACTATTGCCACTGGCATATGTTTTACACTGCCTAACATCAGTCCACAAAACGTGTACACTATTTGGTTTTCATCTGGTAATTTTATTCCTTTGCTGAAATAGTTCTATTCTTAGTATCATGCAGATAGATAGGTGAGAAAAATAGAAGCATTGCTTAAAAAAAAATTACACAAACATGCCTACAGTGGTTCAGTAGACTTCTGCCCAAATGGAAGAACATGGAAAAATTATCTCTTCACCAAACTACAGATGTCCAGGATGTCTTCTATCTCCAGTTTTTTCAAGCAGTGTCCAGATTCCATAGCCTAGCTTAAGTCCTAATTCTGCTGCCTGTGTACTTACAGATTTTGGGGAAAACCTGAATAAAATTTATTTCTTGAAAACCCAATCTGCAGAGTGCCAAAATCCAGTTTCACTGAGACTCCTGCTCATTTCCATAATGCAAACTTATATTGCATGTCAAAATAGTAATGGGAGAGTCAACATAGACCACATTGAAAGAGAGGATTGTTGTTTTTTTGAGATTTACAGTGTATTTGCTCTTCCATAGCCTGGCTGCATCATAGGTCCCTTCCCTGTGTGTCCTTTAGGTTAATGTGATCCCACACATTGATGGAAATTTGGCTGTAAATGAACAAAACTGACTTTTTTAAGTCTCTCAAGTAGGAAAGATATTCAAGGTTACAATTTTGGTGTAGAATAGCATACATTGAGATTTCAGGCTTCACAGAATGCAAAATGTAGGACTGGCTTTGGGGCTGTTTTTCTACTCTAGTGCAATTTTGTTTGGGAGAGCCATGGCTTGAATTTAGTCCTCCCATCACAGGCAGTATTGTACCAACACAAATATTGGCCTGTTGCAGTTAAGACCACAAATACAGCTCTTAATTGGGCTATAAAAATCTGTTCAGACAAGAAGGAAGACACGCTCTAGACATAGGTTAAAAAAGGAATTTTTCAGGATAGCAGGCTGCCATGGACACAGAGAAATGACACAGGCCCCATTGCCCATATCCACCTGTGCCTCTGTGCATGGCAGGATGGCTGAAGCTGCCACCTGAGAAGTAGCAACCAAATTTATGATCCAGTCATGCTTCTCTCAAACAGGTCCAGGTTTTCCCATCATACAGACATTGCAACCGTTCTTACACCTCACTTCTGGATCAATAAAACTCATTTTCTGCCTACTCTACTGAGAAGCCCTGAGTTGGGCCTGCCACCAGCTTAGTTCTTACCACTTCAAAACAATTATGAATAAATAGACAGCCATACAACCCAGCCTACAGCCTGAATAGCAATTTGCCTTTCTTTTTTTAGAACTAAATACCAAAGAGATTTTTTTTTCTCTCCCTGTTTGTACCATATCCTGGCTTCTTATACACAAAGCAATTCACTGGAAATAGAACTCATCTCTTTTTTTTAAGCACTTTCATTCTTTACATTAATCAGAACTTAATCAGAGTAAGTGGGAGTCCCAGGTTCCCAGAATAGCCCCAGAAAGCTTTCAGGAAGCAGGAGCTACGCTGGTACTCTTACGCAAAAGGTTGCCATGACAAGAGAACCGTTCCGTCTTCTCATTTGATTGTTTCTGAGGTCATCTTGGGCAGCCAGCACTATGTGAGAGAAGAATGAGAAGCTCAAAATCATCATAATGATACTAAAATAGGCTAATTTTCACATTATGTAACTAAATGGGAAAGGAAGGAAATGAAGATAGTATTGGTTTAAATTAATGTAGTTGCAGATCACTGTAGTCAGAGTAATCATCTTGTGTATGATTTAAAAAGGAGAGGGTGTTTTATTTTTTTTTAATGGATCCAGCTGCAAGCAATTGTGAAGGAACTAAATAGAATCAGTAATGATGGTCTAAGAAAGAAGCAAATGTTTGTTTGTTTGTTTCTGGGGGGAAATGAAATAAATAAATGACTCAGAATTTAAGACAGATTCCACAAACAGACCATTGATAGGCTGTCACAACCCAAAAGACCGGCTCTCCATGAGATGTCAGAAAGGTGGTGTACAGAAAGATTAACTTCAGCATCCCCCAAGTCAGTGGGAAATGTTCTTTCAGAATAGAGGTTTTATCTGCCTGCTGAGATGTACCTCCTTGGGCAACCCATGTGTCTCCAATTTCATAATTTCCTCACTAATTTATCTATCCCTGGTGACTGTCACTCCTTCACCTTCAACTGTTGTAGAAGCTAATTCTGATGATTCTCAGATAAACCTTCCAGTTTATTAATCAAGCCACTCCTAACTTTTAAAAAAGATCAAACAATATAATCACTTAGCAACTAAAAGCAGCAGCCACCAACCCCCAAAATTTAGGAACAAAAGCAGGTCCTGGTCAAACTTGCGAGTCAGTAAAAGGCTGAAATATACTGCTTGTCTAACAGAGATCCCTGGCTGTTCAAGCAACTGGTCTCCCATATCTCATTTTCTCACACTGAAGTCTCCTTGTGATCCACACACCAGGGAATTATCTCCCATCTTGCCAGTAGTGTACTCAGTCCTTCACAATGTATTGGCATAGAAGGAGGGGGGGAGGTGAGAGAGGAAGGGGGAGGAGTTGATTAATTTTTCCCAAAAGCTATAGAAAATTACTCCTTTTACCCCTGCAACTGAAATAATTTCAACCGCCTGGTGTTATTTACTGCATCAACCCATCCTTAAGGACTACAGTAATCAAGCTGTCCTTCAGTAACATGTAATTGTCACCTTTACTCCATTGTCTTGCAATACAGGAAAGACTACCTAAAGCCATAAATGCTGGAGAGGGTTTAAGGCTATGAAACAAATCCTGGGACAGCACCAGGTGTCTAACTCTCAGTTAAATAATTAAATGTCTCTTTTCTTCCCTCAACAAACTGGTCACTTCTGAACATTTCTCAATTGCCTCTTGCTGTCCTTGTTACAAGGCAATGATGTGACTTTCATAAGGAGCAATCCCACCAATGGCAACAGGACCACTCAACTGCTTGTACAGTCTTTGCAGAAATGGGCTTCTTGACTTGCCCAAATTCCCACATGACAGAGCTGTCACGTACTGAAGAAGCACAATTTACTTTCTAAAGTGCAAAATGAGACAGAGAATGGGAGAGAAAGTAATTATAATGGCAGATTAATTTCCTATCAGAGAAGACAGATTATAAAGGGTAATGTTTCTTGGACCTTTTTGAATGCACCACTTTGTAGCAGGATAAATGTAAAATGATATGAGGAAATACAAACTGTTATAGACAGTGGTGCTGATTGGCCTGCCTCTTCAACGGGCTCACTTTTTTTGTTTTGTTTTTAGTTCAAGGAGAGAAATTTCATTGATTGCCTTGGAGATTATTCATTTTACTCTGAAATTTAAAAATCGTGTAGGTCAAAAAATATTCTGGGTTTTGTAAGTGTTAGACTGCTTGTATTCAGAGAAATTGTGACTTCTCCAAACTATTCTGCACATATAAACACTTGGAAGGAAGAATAGAAATGTTTTGTTGATTTGTAGCACTGCTAGCAACAGTTTAAATGTCACCCTGCAAGAGCACTCATCAGTAGAGGTATCATTTCTCTTTCCCATTTTAATAATAAGTCATCTAAACAAATAAGCCATTTATCCATTGGGAATTACCATTCTGAAATTAAATTTAGAGAAAAACACAAGTTATTCAACTGGAATATGTTATGGGTAACACTACTTTTCACAAACATGTTCAGTCCTGTGGATAAATCAACTTTTCTCCAAAGGACACTTTGTGGATAACTGTGCATTTTCAATAGGTTGTTCTCCTGTTTTGCTCAGATAAAGAGCATTAATTTTATTGTACCAAATTCATATCCAAATAAGACAAACAGAATAAAAGACCAGAGAATTTGCAGGTGTCATATTCCATGAATTGCAGCTGATTTATTCTATGAATTGCAGCCATGAATTGTCAACTACTAGAATGTTGTTTTTCTCTCATTGACTACCTGCTGGGAATGTTCTGATGTTTTAAAAATCATTCTTAATCACTCTTAGTTTGCCATTTACTCAGGATTAGTTGACTGCAAATGAATTAAAGTAGAATAAACTTTATTGGACAATGGTTAATTTTTCATTCTTATGTAACACACTGACCTTGAGTTTACTTATGGTTTATAGTACAAAATTTTATTATTAAAAAAATGCAGATTTCACTTTTTAAATTTTTTTTTGGGGGGGGGGTTTTCGTTTGTTTTTAGGGAGTTTTTTTTTGTGGGGTTTTTTTTTCTTGTTTTGTTTGTTTGTTTTTTTTTTTTTTTGGGGGGGGGTTGTTGTTTTTTTTTTTCGTTTGTTTTTAGGGTTTTTTGTGGGGTTTTTTTTCTTGTTTTGTTTGTTTGTTTTGTGAGTTACCTGGACCTTGAAATCTTTCATTTGGACAAACATTCCTGCCAATAAATCATTCACTAGAATGATCAGATAAAGTGTACATGAAATATGCATGAACATAATTGAAATGAGTTTATTTAAATAAAGTGCTCAAATGAATACTTGTAGACAACTTTCTGAAGCATTTATCCAGCACTACTGAAAATAGCATAATTATTGAATAAAAAGAAATGACACCCGATAAATGTAGGGCTGACAGCACACTGGAAGAAAACTCCAGAAGATATTACTGGGAAGGAAAAACCTTTTATGGAAAAAAACCAAACCCACCAAACAATTAATTCATTCCATATACTTTACTGAAAATGTTCTTACTTGTCTGGGCAAACACAAACTTGTGTTGTTAAAAGAGAACTTAAAATCGGAAGGAAAAATGCCATGGTAGAGTCATCATAAATGCCAGTAATGCAAAATGGGGAGATTGAAGATTGTTTGATAGAATTGTGAATTACCAAGGTGTGTTCCAAAGCAGATTTATTCAGTCATTGCTTCTTTATACTCTTCAGCAACACTGATTTCACATTCAACTTGTTCGTTCTTGTTTCTGAATGGTACAAAAAAGAGAATTTTTCATTAATTTATATTATTTATATATTTTCACCCTGCATTTGTGATATTCCTTACTTTTAAAAAAATCCAATATAGTTATTTGGTGAGGTTCAAAGCCTTTTTCAGACATTAACTAGTTAAATTTCACAACACTTCTCTGAGGCAGAAAATTAAGTTTTAAAATTCCCAATTGTTGAATAAGGGAACTTAGGGACAAAGGTTAAGTGATTTACTGAGGCCACAGGAAACAGTATAAGTAGTGGAATAAGAACTTGCCCAGCCCATTGCTGTGGCTGGTAACATACCAGGGCACAGGACAATTACAAAATTTCACATACTTCATCCATAATCTACATTTTTTGCTCCTTCCCCTTTCTACCCAGCTAAAAACATTTTCAGCTAAGCATTACTCCATATAAAGTACTGGTATTTCTATTACTGTCATCTTGTTTCTTCAAACTGACTATTTTTTACTCTTTTGTTTAAAAGGCTTCATTATCTTATAGATAAGTTAGTCTCCCTCTCTCAGGAATAAAAAGGGCCTGTGGATACTGCAAATGTGACCACCACAAAAGTGTCCAAGAACCACACTCACAGTGACCACAAATGTTGGCTCCACACCTTTGTTGGAGCCTTTGGAATAATGCAAATCAATCTGTAAATCAAACCAAATGGCTTTTTTTCAAAGCTAAAATGTCATCTAATTGAAAACAGTTACTGAAATAAATTAATTTAAGAATATATTTCCAAATATTTTAGACTGGACATTTTGAAATCAGATTAATTTTCTGTTTTCTGTCTTAAATGCTTATTTACAGATATAAAAGAATAATATTAATATATTAAATCAAAATTTCCCCCACTCTTTATTTCGATTATTTTTGTTATGGTTGCAATAAAGAGGGTAAGTTGTGGATTTATTTCTGTTACTCTTATAATCACCTGTGTGCGCCCCTCCACCTTCCTTATATGTGTCCTTGTGTTAAATTTTCAAACCTTTCTTGACTTTGGAAAGCAGAAGGGAAAAGTGGAACAGTGTGAATAAGCTACCACACATCCTGAAGTATTGAGAAAATGGTAAAAAAGTAAAAAGGTGGAGAGAAAATTAAAAGCTGATGTTTCATAAATTAAAGGCTTTCAGGTAACTTAGAACAAAAAATTTCCCTGCAAGTACATTTGAAATAAGTATTTTTAAATTATTGGTGGAGGAGAGGGGGGAGGTCCAGTGGGGTCTATATTTAAAATTTCCCCTGAAACTTTCTTGAATGGAAAAGGTGAAGAGTATTTTGGGAAGCCTCTTCCATAAAGAAATCTGAGATTTTAGGTGAATGGGGCAAATTGCACAACACCTTTTAGGGCATTTTTATTGTGTTCACTTAAAATCACTCTCATTTTCTGTATTCAGGCAACTTTGTTTATGTAGGGCCCATCAAGAAAAAACAGTTGTCAAGAAGTTAATTGCCCTATAGTCTTTATATAAACTTGCTCTAACAGGCCAAGCTTACTCGAAAAGTTTCCCTCCCTCTTCTGCAAGCGTCCTTCAAATATAGTTTGTGTAAGCAGTGTGTTTTGTCAGAGGGTTCAGGCTGCCTAGAAACAGCCTTTCCTGAGCAGGAGCTGGGGACAGACCCTGACTCCTCAACTGGATGCATGCTGCACCAGCACATGGAAGCCTGCAGTGAGCCAGTGCTGTGTGGTAAGCACAGCAAACAGGACTGGAGCGAGAGGAGCTTGCAGCAGACATCCCAGGAACCCCTAGAACATCAGCTGGGCTTGCACACATTTCAGTAGTGGTCAGGGTTTCCCTCATCCAGGCAGAGACTTGTCAGGGCCTGCCTTCTCTGAGAGTCTCTCATAGGATGCATAGCCCCTCAGCTATTCCTCCCATAGCTTCCAAGAGATAGTGAAAGCCATTCACAGCATATTTTAAGTTTGTACTGGATACATGTGGATCAATCAACAGCAAAATGGGGAAAAAAATGCTTTACATAAAATTCCTTTTTATTTCAGTTAAATTGCAACGTTAATTTCTTGAATACCTTAACACAGCAGTATGACAAATGGGCCATAATGCTTTTGGTACTTGATGGAGCTTCCCATGTGATTTACAACAAAATATTTTAAATAATAGTAATTCCTTCAAAAAAAATTATTAATTTGGATAATACCACCAACAGAAGAATCACCTGAAGCCCACATGAAGCACTTGCTAATGAATGTGTTGGCTAAATCCAAAGATTTAGTTTTAAAAGACATATGAAACGTGTGCCAGAAAAATGAAGCAGGCTTCCATCTGTACTTTGCTTCGATCTGATACAATTAAATGGACCTTTGTGTGACCTCCCTGACCTATCCAGAACTCCCACTGGCTTTCAAGATTGACAGTAATGCCAGCGAGAAGCTTATGAAACAGGGCAAATCTGCTAAGGCACGTAAACCCCATTTTCAATAGTGCCTCAAGCATTTAGGCACAGATCTTGGAAGGGATCTTAGCAGTAATAAACTTCCTAAAGACCACAGCCTCAATGCCTAAGTTTTCCAGTCTTTGACAGAACCTACCCAGCCAGGGGGTCTTAAGAGTCCAAATGATAAACAGGCCTAAGGTGCTTTGAGATCCACAGACAGTGTCATACATGTCTAAACAAGTACATCCTTGACAAATCCCAAAAGCATTCCAAAATCCTGACTCAGGACTGTACTGAGCAGAGTTTCTAACTCACAGAAAATGGACAGTGATTGCAGTAGTAAGGCTGTGTTTTGTTTTGTTTCTCATAATGCTTCAGATTATGGCCTTCCATTGAGCTGCCTTGTGTCCTTAGAGGCAAAAAGCCAGTCTAACTCAGTATTGGGGAATTATTAATCCCAGGGCACCATGGAGTTACTGTGGTCAGTCAGGAGCAGTGACTATCCTGTAATTGAAGGTCTCTAAGAAAAGCTTTATATGGTTCTGACCTGCCATGAATGCATCTCAAGGGCAGGGTTATTATGCTTTAACTAAGCATTTCACTTATGAATGCCTCTGCTGTTATCTAAGTTGCTGATATCTTGTGGAGGAGTGAACCCAGAGGAGTGTAGAGCAAAGAGAACAACACAAGAATGTGGAAATAATGGTGAGAGATAGAAAGAATATTAAAACAGAACAGAGAAATCGAATGGCAAGAGATGAAGAGGAATAAAATATGCCTTGCAAAGGGCAAGTCACACAAGCCATGGAGAGGGAGGTTATTTTGGAAAATGCATCGAACCCACCTCCATTTCTATTTACAAGCTGATTCAGCAGTGCCTGTCATTCAAATCATGTCTCAACAGCAAAGGAATTGTTGTGAGAAGCAAATCATAAAACCAACAGGTGCAGAGAACATGCTGCTGCTGCTGTGTTTAAAAAAAAATAAATTACAGGTCTCACATTTAACATCAACTACAAAAAGTTGAGGTGGAAGAAACTGCTATAAGAATGTGAGCCAGCAAGCTCCTATCCCTACAGTGGTTTGGTGATGGGTTTTTTGGGTTTTTTGTTTGTTTGTTTGTTTGGTTGGTTTTTTAACTTATCACATTCTCTATGCAGGATCTCTGTGGATGTGTGTGTGTGTGTTTATGTGCATTTGTCTTTTGGGTTTTTTAATCTACACCAAATTTCTCACTGGTTTCTCTAATGAAAGGTCTACTTCTAGAAGACAGAATCTCCTTTCTTCCTCTTATTATTCGAGCTTACATTTTGTGAGCTCCCTAGGGACTTTGTGGCCGCAACTGTCCTATTTACTTCGCTGCCTTCTTCTTCCTTTTTTTCTTTACTGTTATTACTCTATATTACTATTATTATTATTAATATTATTATTACTATTACTACTACAACTACTACTACTACTACAATCCTGTGAATGCTGTGACTGAAAATGCAGAATGCCTGAGCCCACACATCTGGGGCAGCAGAGGTGTTGCATGTGAGGGAGCGCAGCTAACTGCACTAACTAGCAAATTTTAGCCTTTTCTACAGCAAACCGGTGCAGATTTCATGCGAGCTGCGTTTCTCCAGCAGCAACAGCAGCAGTCACCGGGTGCCAAACTGATATCGCCCCACAAGTCCCCGCCCTTCACCGCAAGCACCCACGCACCCGCACACCGCTCGGGCAGCAGGCGGAGGAGCCCCAGCCCAGCCCGCCAGCCAAATCCAGAGGTACCACGGCGAGAGGGAGCCTCGCACAAGCTGCAGTTAGCGAACTGCCATATGCCCCGACAAAGCTACTGACAGCAGTGGCGAGCCCAGGGAGGGCTTTTATCATTAGCCCCTCACCCAGCAGAGGAGGAAACTCATTTAGCCCCATGCTGGACTTTCATTAGGAGCGACTTGCATCAGATGGTCGCAGCGTTCTGGCACTGGTGTCGCCCGGCCCGTTGCTGGAGACGCGGCCATATCTCACCCCAGCAGGGATCCCCAGATTGGAGCGGCTCTTTGTCGACAGATGCCAAGACAGCAGCGGTAGTAGTGACAAAGGCAGCTTGGTTTGGTGTTATCTTTTATGCTGGCATGTTGCAGCCCTGAACTTTTCAAGAGGTGGCTTTTCACAAACTACTTATTAATGTTGCAGACAGAAAGAGTTGCAGAGTTTATACAGACGGGGAGAAATAATCTAAAATAAAATATGCTTGAAATTACCACTTGAAGCTGAAGCAAGCAGCAAAAAAGCTGTCACTGACAATCATTATTTCCAACCTTGGGACTGTAATAAAAAATCAATGAAGCAAGAGATGTCAATATTCTAGTAACAAAGATGTGATACCAACACCCTCTCCTCCCAACATCCTAGCTGTTTATAGTAAAAATATACAAAAGTGGAAGCAAAGATGTCGCAACAGAAACACTTTTCTCTTTCCAGAAATATCCTATCATTTTGGGACAGCTACTTGCATTGCTTGCAGGAGAGGATTTTCAAGAAGTGAACCAAAACAGTTTTTTTGACACTGTGCTGCGAATTCTTTGAAGAGCATAGTGACTCTTGTCAAATGCAATTTAAAAAACACCAAAACACCTGGACTGTTTCACTTCCTTCCTGCCTGCTTCCCAAACATGGATATTCAGTATTTAAATCCCTAACACATCTTGCAGCTGACTACCTCACCGTGCAGATACACTATAAACTGATACGGGCTGACAAAGAAACCCCTTAATAAATCTCTTGATTTTTATCAGTGCGTTTTAATGAACTTCTGTGTTTAATTAAAAACAAACAAACCCAAGGAAGAAAATGAGCTTTAAAAAAAAAATCTATATGTTCCTTCCCTTGCTCTTCTCATCACCATGATAGAAGGCTGTCCTACACTATTTAATAGGTTTGACTTCGGGGAAGGCGAAACATCAGTAGCTCCTTTTTATAGTCAGGGAGCAAAAACCAGCAGGAGAGACGAGGTGCTGGCTTCTCGAGTGGAGGCTGGAGCCCGATTGGCACTCGGAGGGGCTGACAGAGCCCGTGTGAAAGGCAGGCACTGCGGGGCGGGGGACGGGACAGTGGGCAAGCGGAGTCGGGAGCTCTGGGGAGAGGGTGCAATGGGCTCGCTTTAACTTGCCCTGCTGCCTAACTCTGCCCTGTTTCAGGTGGCGACCCACAGCCCTGATACAGCAGCTTCTCCTTCCCAACAGGGAGTGCTTCAGCTTTCCACTGAACCAGTTTTGTGCCACCACAGCCCCGCTGCACCCTCCGCGGGATCCCAGGGGATGTGAAAGGCTCTCAGTGACCGGGGCTGCAGCCGGGCAGGCTCTGTCAGCCCCCGCTGAGCCGAGACTAAAGTGGTTTCAATTCTCATTTTTTTCACAGCTCTTCCGTAAGCCAAAAGCCCATTGGGGCGGACAGCCGGACAAGCCGGACCGTGGCGCTGGTGTCCTCACGCCGGCAGCGGGCTGCAGGCCCATCCTGCCGCTCCGCTTTTCAGAAGAGATCGCGCAGTGGGAGCTTTGCTCATCCGCTTTATTATTTTAATATTTTATTTTAATATTTTATTTTATTCCGTCCTCCCGAGCAGGCCGGGCCGGGCCGGGCCCGCGCAGGTGGGCGGTGTCGAGGCGCCACCTACCGGGCGGCGGCGGCAGCGGCCCCTCAGCGGGGCGGGGGCGGGGCTGCGGGAGCACAGCTCTGCCCGTTCGCACGGACATTACCCCAAACCAATAAATACATCGCCCCCTTATTTCAGCAGAAAGACCCTCCGGGCCCTTCTGCCTGGCCGCGGGGCCCGGCAAAGGTCGGGGGCGCCGCCGCGGTAGGGGCTGGGCGGCGGCGAGGGGGGCGGCACACGGGCGACGTGGACCCCGGCTTTAATTGCTTCCATTTGGCCTCAGCCAGGGGTGGGCGCGACACGGACGTAAGCGATGTGTCCCGGCCACAGGAAGGAACAGTGTTAAACATTTTAATTATACGGGGAGCGAAACAAAGTCAAAGCAGAACAATGAACAAGAGCAAATATAAAGAAAGGGTGGCTAGTTAATGGAACATTAACGTAAGAATTTAATGCAACCAGGCTGAATCTGTTTTGCAGCATGGAAGGAAGGAAAACAGTGCTATTGTCCTGGAAAGAAGTGAGCGCAGCCTAGCTCCCAGCCTGTTGTACGTGGAAGGGCTGCCGTGGCCCTGAGCGGGTTGTTTCCACTGGAGAGATGCTTTTAACACTCAGCATCTTTAGGGATCTGGGAACCAACTATCTAGCCTTGAAACCCATAGAAATGCCAGGTACACAGACATTCATTCTTATCATTTAATCTCCATTGGCAAATAGCTCAGAGTATACTCTAAGCTACTCTTGCCACTTGCCACAGTCCTACCTGTACAATAAGACACGTTTTGAAAAGAGCCATCCATTTGCCAGGACACCATTTTTAGCACACACCACACTTGGTTATTCTTATACCCCAAATGTGGGCATTTCATAAGGGTCAAGTTACCACTCGTACCCTCTGTGGTCAGAGTGAAAAAGAGGCTGTGCTAAAGATACATAGATATAATTCTGATGTACTAACAATGCCGATGTGCTGGTATCGTGCAATGTGCTAATATGATTGTGGTAAATAATAATGTGATGCTAATGCCAAAATTCGCCTTCTCCTCTTGCATGGGGAAGAGCCACTCTCTTCCACTGGCCTGCTGACTACAGAGGGAGCCCAGGGTGACCACCTGGCTGGTTTAACTGCTCAGCATTTGATCACAATGCTGCCAGGAGCAAGTAACTTTCCTTAAAGGAGCCCCTCTAAAATCTGTTCAGGTTTCAGGTAAACTCTTTCCTATTCCAAACCTCTTTGGTTTTCCCACAATTAGTATGAGACACTTCAACATATGTGCATGAGCAGAAGAGATGGAAGTTAAGGATCCTTTGCTTATTTGTCCCAAATGCTGTCTCAGCTTGTGTGACTGTTGGTGCTGTGATGAAATTTTTATTACAGTCCCTGAACTTAAGCCAAGTTTTCAGACCTGTTGATGACACGTCAGAAAGTGCAAAAGAATCAAAGGGTTTTCCACAGAAAGCATTTATGTGTCATGAGATACATATTTTAACCATAAACTTGCAGTTCCTGGCAGACTGTGACTGGTTTAGTTAAGCTTACATAAATCAAAGCACAATGCACAGACTATGAACATCAAAAACATCAGAATCCCACAAACAGGTATGTCACTGCCTGGCAGCTTTGGCCAAAATTTGCAAAAAGGGATCAAAGAGCTTCTACTCAACATTTAGGACTTAATGTAAATCATAGTCATCCTAGTGGGGGTTTCGCAATTGCCTTTACTAGGAGGCAAAGTCATCCTTCTGTGGGGAGGCAGGAAGCAAGAAGAGTCATCCTTAATATGAAGGGGTATCCTAATATATTCTGCAGTTACTTGAACAAGTGGGCTTTTTGTGTGTTGTTTTTTAAAGCAGCTAACTAGCTAGTATCACTAAGTAGATATACAAGCAAGTCAATAAAGCAAGCCATATGTCATTTCATAGTTGTTTTTTAATCATCTTAGTATGCTTTTATGTAATGCATGTTCCTAGCAAATGCACTTCAGATTTGAGAAAGTGCTGCTAGTGAACAGTGAGATGGCAAAGAATAGAAAAATATACTTGCTTAAAGTTATATCATACTATTCCAAATTTCATTATGATGTTTGGACCTGAATGATTTCCACTGAATAGTAGGACCTTTTCCAAATGCCACTTCAGGGAGAAGTATTAGGCTGTTTATGCAATGAATGGATCAAAGTGTAAAGTCTCAAGTCTTCAAATTTTGAATTTCTGATACTAGACCTAGGCCAGGATCAAAATAACCTTCCCCCAAATCTAAAAAACTTGCAATTTTAAAAGCTGACTGTCGCCAAACTTCTTAAAATTTTAAATCCAGAAACATATGCAGTTCTGATTCTTTCAACATTATCACCCTAATGCAGTGTGTCTGGATCCCATGTTGTAGTTTATTGCATCATAAATGCCTCCATTGTGTAACACTCTATGTAAAACCTCAGTAAAATAAGCCATTGATCATGGGAACCAGAGTAAATGTGGATAACCAGATTTTTTTTTCTGTTTTTACTGGAATTCTTAATCCAGCAAAATTAATGTACCACCACAGAAGGCCACAGTTTGCTCTTCTGCTCTACATCTTCTAACTATATTTATAGCCCATTTCAGAAAAGAAACTAATTAGCACAGCCCTTGACTATTCCATTCCATCATCAGAATGAATGAAGGATGGTGCGTAAAACTGTTTGGAATTATGGCCTTTTCAGGAACATTTCTTGTGACTCAGTGTTAGAGGATATGCCAGTGAAAACAGCTGTTAAATGAACAGAGCTTGGGATCCATTCCTCAGAGGTTTGCCTGCTTCACCTTCTACTATCCTAGTATCCACAAATTTTCCCCTCAAGCCAGCCAGTGGGAGATGGTTTTGGCCATTCTTCTCTTCCAGGAGTACTTGAGAAAGTTGCAGAGGCCAGGCCAGTTATCCTGATGGCAAATGGAGAAAAATCTCTGGGTGTTTCAGAGGAGTCTAAATGGTAGTATATCTGAGATCTACAGTGTGTTGCATTAATGGTGCCAGGTCAAATCTTTTGGGCCCAAATGTTCTCTTGCATGTAAATACAGAAGTGCTTGCAAAAGACGGAACAAACTTTCTTCCTGGAGCTGATCATGTATATCAGCAGTAATTCAAATCACCCCTGGAAGAGCCTGTGGTATCAAAGCTTTCCTTCTGGAGCGGGTCAGACTCACTTTATTCTTCTCTGAGGATAGTTTTTCACACTATTCAGGTACATATAAAGCTGGCAGGACAGAGGGCTTGGCATCACTTCACTGTAGGCAGCCCAGCTCTAATGAGAGGCCCTTCTAGACCCCACTAGAAGCAAACTGGTTTGCATCTTCCTTAGTATGTGCTCTGTACCATAATGTTGTCGCATCCTCAAGTGCAGCATCGATGGAAGCTCTGCAATGGCCTTGTGGAGGATAATGAAGTGTCAGCAGTAAGAAGCAGGAGACATTCATGAAAATATTCATCTCTGGCCTCATCTGTTGACACCCAGTAGGATTGATGCATGAACACAGCAAACGAAGGACATAAACAGGCAAGAGACTGGCAAATATCTCATTAACAGCTGATATATGTGACATCTTCTTTTCGAAGACAGATGAGCAGAAGGTACTCAGAAAAAGTTCCCAGCATTACAGATGCAAGTAACAGCAGGTAAACCATAGCAAACTATGCAAACATTGGTGGTTAAGCTTACTTCAAGTCCAGAAAAGGTAGAAAGACTAGAGAGTGTTATGTACTGGAAATTATGTCTATGGTCTTCATGGCTTTCTCTCAAATGGGCCATTGACTCTTGAACATTAGAAAATATTGGTCTTCAGCCTAGCTCATCTTCTGAAAGTGATAATGGCCTCTGAGGCTACAATATTGAGGAGAAATAACAGATTTGCAAATCTATTTTACAATCCATCTCACACCTTTTAATGATGGGGAACATATACAAGGGATGCAGTGAAGTTGAACATATTTTTGATGCTTTTTATTGAAGTGCCACCTCCATTCATATGAATGAAATTTAGCAAAAAGACATAGGTGTGTATGTGTCTCTGTATCCATGTGTTTAAATAAGGTATCCTTCAAGAAGGATACACCGAATGGGCTTCCCAAGATGATGAAATAATTCAGTATTGTATCAAGATAAAAAATCTCAAGTGGTTATCACAAATAGAGATTCCAAACTTTTTTTTTTTAATGCACTAGAAGCAATTTTGTACATATGATTTCTTTGCAATTTCTTAATGGAATGATGTAATGCATATATTTTACAGAAAAATCAGAATATAACAAAGACCTGCTTTGATTTTTTTTTTTTTGTAAGTTTCTACAGTTTATTTTTAGGGATCCGTAGGGATTTGGAATACAATGTGGTTTTTCAGAGTAAATGAAAGGTACCTCTTAAATGATACGGGCAAATCTGCCAAATACTCAGTATCTTATCAAATTTTTATACAGAACTAAAACCCTATTTTTGGAAAAAAAAAATTTAAAAATAGAGTCTACAAAATTTGGGGACAACTTTGGAGTTTCTCCTTTAGTGTAGAAGTAGTAGCAATGGGAAAAATAACCTGGGGAAAAAATAGATGTATAGATAGAATGTAAATTCAGGACCTAGTGAGGAAAGCATCTCTTCGTGTTT
This sequence comes from Passer montanus, assembly GCF_014805655.1. Lineage (NCBI taxonomy): Eukaryota > Metazoa > Chordata > Aves > Passeriformes > Passeridae > Passer > Passer montanus. Next base: position 2,430,855 of record NW_024367261.1, on the reverse strand, counting down.
AATATGGTTCTAATGAAAGACAATTGCTAATAAGAAGTGACTGGTTAAATTGTGTCAATGACCAATCCTATTCTGCATGTTCTGCTGAAGCCAGGCACCCTCTGAGGACAGCTGGAGCTCAGCCAGAATGTCGTGACCGTGGTCAAGGTCATAGGTCCTCATGTGCCAGGCAATAGAGTCTTGCTCCTAATCTTTACAAACGCTTTTTTTTTTTTTTCCATGGGGAAACAGACTGGAATATACTCAGTTAGACACTGTCAGTATTTTTAATCCTTATTGCCTTTTGATATAAAAATAAAGCTACCAGTTATTTTTTGTTTCATTATTAAGCCCTTGGTTTTTACAAGGATTTCAGAACTTGCCCTAGATTAGAAACAAAAATAGTAAGAGCTCCTTTTCACAAGAAATAAGATTTGAAGGTATTAGGGGGCATATGCCCTCCTTTTTAGCACTCAGTACAGGGAGTTCTTTTTTTTTCACCCTGAAAAAATCAACTACAGTAGTTCAAAATATGTTTTTATTGTTTATTTTTGTAAATGCTGTTTGTAGTAATATTCCACTAACACACATACACACGAGTCCTTTCACAGCCTTTTTCTGGCTAAAATTTGAATTGCTATGAATAGTTGGCAGCCCAGTGCAGGGAGATTGGACTGAATGTTGAGACAGGTGTATTTTTGGCTCAGCCAGTGCCCCAGTATGTAATTGTGGTCTCTGTATCAGTTTTTCCTTCTACCCTAGTTTTTTTGTTCTACTTAAACAAAAGCTTTGAGTTTTAAGGCATGACATCTCACTATGTATTTGTAAGTAACTATACTCCAAACAATGGTTTATACTTGAATTCTTATGCTCCATTAATATTGAAATAACAGCAGCCTTTCAATGGTTGCCTCTTCAGAGGAGTTGGGCAGTTTTGACATCATGCTTTAATATTAAATGGGCTTTGTTTGGAGCTGTAGCAGTCAGGAACAAACTATTATGTGTGGGCATGTGAATGCAGGAACAAATGGAAATGGCTGCATCCCGGACTCTGGAAATCATTATGCTCGTGCCATCACAGGCTAACACATTGCACAGTTCTTTCCAGAATCAGAGCCTCAGCTTGAAGGGCCATTAGACTCTCCAGATTTTGCAAAAAAACAAAACCTAGCTATTTTTTTGGAGATTCCTGATGGTTGTGATTCTACATCCTGGATCAGTGCCACTGCTGAATATTCAGTGTCCTCATCAGTCTCCAACACTGATGCTAGCCAGGTCCCTTTTGTTCCTTGGTGCTGGCAACAATGTTCTGATGCAAGACTAAATCTCTGTCCTCAGTGTGAGTGTTTTTTGGAAAAGGATGAAGTGCCAGACAAGATCAGACTAGGCCTATGGCTCAACTACTGTAACACCTGCTCTCTGGCTCTCTGGCATGGAAGCAGCTCTCATCTTGATCTCTAAGTTAGAAGAATTAAATGTTCACACCCAGCTTTGTGTGGTTTAATCTGCCTCTCAGAAGAAAAGTGAAATACTTTTGCATATTTTTATTACTGTTCAGAGAAATTTCCTCCTCACATTCCATGTCTTCTGGGCCTCATTGCCTAGGCACATTTCAATCCAAGGTGCATTTTTTATCCTGCAGTTCAACAAGGGCCTTCCTTCTCCTTGCACTGTGAGACACGTTAACAGCCTTTCTTATGAATATACACTATATTCCTTAGTCTAATTTTAAAGCGGAAATTTTTTTTCCTCATTAGGTGTTTGAATTACCTGAAGGCCATTTATCATGATCCTCTTTCTTAAATATTCTTTAATCCTGCAGTATCCTTTTGAAGTGTGTGACCATATACCACAGATGAGATCAGGCATTGCTGGTGATTTATGTAACAACATTCCATTATTTCCCATATTACCGTCCAGTCCACCTCTAATTCACCCTGCTTGCATTAGCCAAGCAAAATGGCAATATTGATCATTGCTTTTCTAGCAATTGTCTGCATCTGTTTTGTGTCTCGTATAGTCGTTATTAAAGGCAGAAAACAAAGTCTAATGAGTTTCAGAAAGCCCAGTTTGGAACTCGTAGTACTTTTTTTGTGCAGACATGAAGAGTCAACTTGTCCACAGACTCAGTTTAGATGCACACAAGTAGATCATTTGCAAAAAAATTCTATTCAGACAAGCTGGACAGGTGACCTATGAAAACACTTTTTATGACCAAATTTCCTGAATATAAACCACATAATATTTTTTCTATGCCCTTCCCATTGGTATCCCTTAGAAAATAAATATTTTTTTTTGTGAACTTGGCCAATCATAGCGAATAAATTCTCTTTGCTTCTCTTCCTGCACTCACATCTTACAGTGTAGCTGATTCACAAGTAAAAAAAGGAATCCCAGCTAGAATTGCTACTGGTGTCTGTTCATTCATTCCCAGGTTTTTATGACTTTAAAGGCCATTTTCTTACCTTACCTGGACATGAAGGAAGCTGTGAAAATTGCCTCCATTTAATGAAATGCAGTGAGAACATGAAAGACCAACAGAAAGACTAGTTTACCACTAGGCTGGCAGTGAAAAAAGAGTATCTTACTTTTGTATTGAAAAATGTACATACCTATAGTCCATAAAAGTGGACTATTTAACCTACTCTTGAACTTCCCCAAAATGTTTCCACACCAACATCCATATGTGAAGGATTCTGGTTGCTTCATATTTGAATTCCGGAGTTTAAGCTTTGGTCTTTTGGGACAAGTGGGCACAAGCCCAAGAGCCTGGCATTTTATCCCTCTTCCCACATCCAGATAAAAAGCAACTGGGACTCCAGTCTTGCCCTGGAGACTCTTAACTGTTCTGCATACATGAAAAAGTGAGTTCCAAAAAACAAGCTGATAGAAATAAGCTATTTTGCCAACCATGCACAAGAGTTTTGTGCACAGTCAGCTGTGTGGTGTGGGTGCATGCCTGCCTACAGAAACGTGAGCTTGAGAGTCGTAGACCTAGCTAGTAAAAAGGAAGAGTTAAACAAGAAAAGCTTTCCAGACCTCATAGTTTTTTTCATAATCATAATGGAGTTGGCTTCTCTGGAGAAACAGAACTATTTGCCTCTTTCTCCTCAATGGTTAAAACTACATTTCTTGGGAAAGACTAATAAAATGAACAATAGAACCCTGGAGCCTGCAGAGCTTGGGTCCAGTTTGTACAAAGAGAAAACAAAAAAACAGCCCCAAAAAAGGCTGTCTTCTTAAATTTTGCCACAACAACCTCATGCTTACAACCACAGGAGGAGGTCCACACATAGCTTAGCCATTAATTACAATTTTTGCATCCCTTTGGTTGTATTTTTTGATGACAAGAGCAACTAGAGAAAATCAGAACAGAGAGTTGGGGATCATTCTGAGTAACTTCTTGCTTTCCCTGTCTTGTCTCAGGGGGTGGCAGCTCCTGGAATTATTTCTGCAATTTCCTGAACATTTTCCATGAAGTGCTGACTTGCAGTCTGCAGTCTGTATCACTTAGAGCAATATTCAGCATCACAAAGGATCAGATCCCATAGCAGAATCCAGCCAATCTGGACTTACAACTTGTCAGCAGTAATCCACTGTAAGCAAGGTGACAGTGTACCAAAGATCAGCATGGCTGGATGGTTGGCACATGTGTCCCACATTTTTGGGGACACATGTATGACTGTGTGTTACATTAATATGCTCTGACTTAGTCTTACGGTAAAGAACTATCAGCCTCCTTCAATAAATTCGTTGTGGTTGAGTGCTCACCGATTATCTGTAGGAGTGCAAATACAGCTGTTTGTTAGACATGAGACATTCATTTAGCTCTCTCTATTGTCAAATACATTATTAGCTAATTTATAGCAGGAGAATCTTTACCTCCAGTATGTGTGATGAACCTCATTTGAACCTATTTTGCACCTATTCTTGCTTTCTCTGGGTAATGGGTAGTGATGTGTGTGAGCCAGAAAGAACTGTTCAACTTTCATAAACATAATGAGCTTCCAAGAGTGGCAATTAAAAAAAAGAAATGCATACATTAATTTCTAATTTCTTACTGGCAAAGGCAGTGTATATTGTGTTGATTAACAAAGACACAATGCCCATGAAATCCTACAAAACCATTTTTCCCCCTATCATGTTTCAGAAGATAAATTTGCTTTAACACTTAGTTTTAGAAATAGCTCAAAAATGAGACATGACAGTCCTAGAAATCCTAAACCACCAAATATGAATTTCTCCAAAGGGATTTGATCTCAGTTTCATATTCAGCATTTTTTCTCACTGGTTTATTTGGAGCATATAAAAATATTAATTTATTGCTGCATTTAATATGGAGAGTGGTGAGTAGCTGGATTTTGAACCAACTTGTAATTGCTGAAAATGTCAGGGCTACTTCTTCAATACTCATTGAAATTTTTAGTTAATCAATGGCAGATATATATAAAGCAAAGAAGTAGTCAAAGAAAAGCAACCTTATGTCAATGGAACAGTGCATAACATTATTCTCCTGTGAGGACAGAAATTATCACTTTTAAAGAAATCACTCTGATTTTTCAGGTCTAAATCAAAGATGTGTGAGATGCCATATCTTTCCTTTGCCACCTAGAGGCCACAGGATATAGGAACATACTCCAGCCTCACAGGTAGGGAAAGATTCAGATCAGATAGATGGAGGCCAGGAAGAACAATGAGAATTGTGAGGAACTCAGAGCCCATGGGATGTAAGGAAACACTGCCAGACTATTGGTGGTCAAAAGCAACAGTTAAAGAAAAGTAAGCAGGAGAAAAATGGTAAGACTATGGCTACTTATAAAGGATTGGAAAACATCTTTTCATATACACTGAAGATCAAGAAAAAATTTATTTCAAGAGAGACTTAGGTTTAGATTTCAGGTAAAAAATTTCTAGTGATATAAGTAATGGAACACCAGAATACATTACCAAGAGAAGCTGTTAAATTTCATGTGTGAGTCAAGATTTTTAAGATGCATTGAGAAGGTGCTTTCTTGTATGGATAGTTATTCCCTTCAGAAAGGTGGAAGGACAGACCAGCTGTTCTGAAACACAGGATCTTACTATGAAGTCTGTTTTCTCTACTGTGTTATAGCTATTTTTTTCTATGGTCTGGGAAGAAGCTAACCAGCTTTAGACCTGCCGATGTTGGAAGCAAAAAAAAAAAAAAATCTTACTTTTCTCACATTTTCCTTCTTCCCTTTTAATTTTTTCTTTTCTGTTTGTTTCTTCTGGATCCATTGAATAGGGAATGGCTTTTGTCTCACTGCTAGACTAACACTCTGTAATCTTTCTTCCATATCTGTGCAAAGCTACTCTCTTTTTCTTGTGTGTTTCCAGAGTACATCTCTGCAAAGTTATACTAAACCCTTGCTTGATTGCACATTGGATACACAGTTTTCAATGACAGAAATAATCCTATTCCTGCAGACATTATCAAGATTTGTTCCCAGCTTCTGATCCTCAAGTTAGCAGAAGCAAAGTTTTTCTAATATGCAGATTTGGTCATCATGAACTTGGCAGTGAAAGCGAATTCTCAGTTACTGAACTGCTGTGAGTTTTTTTAAGAACCAGGCCTATACAAAAGTTACTTGCTGTTCTTCCAAAACACCCCAGAAGTTTTGTTACACATTTCAGTAGCAGTAGGACTACCTCATTATACTGGGAAGAGATTATTTACCTTCCTTTTTTTATTTTTTTTAATTTTTACTTTGCCTGACAGTTTTCATAGAATACTAAATAATGCCAGCAGAATTTAAATTTGAATTCAGAATTATTTCAATTACTTTAAATGTTTTACTTTTTTTTCAAACTAAATGCTTAAATAGGATCTGCTCAAACATGCCTAGCAGGAGGCATTTAAATGCCTCATGCAGATAGGCTGTTCCCTGCTTCCTTGTTTGGTTTGGTTTTCCCTTTCTTGTTTAAAAAAATCCAGTAGTGAATGAATGAAACATAATTATGCAAATATGCTAAATCCAGTTGACAGGCAGGATGCAGGCAATGCTAAAGCAAAACTGGTAAGCTAAGGGCAATGTCTACATTTCATTATTTATATGGGGCCAGATATGAAAAGGCATTTGAGCACCCAGAGAGACAGGCAGTCAGTAATATTTACAAAAACACCTCAGTGTGTGTGGTGCATTATTCCTGTACAGTTTTACTAGTGGCAATGTGGGGAAATTAGTAGGGGAAATTAGTCAGCAGTGGTCCTCCAAATTAATCTACTTTATGAGTCAGCAATCTTATGTGTTTCTCTGAATGCAAATCCCAAGTGCAAAACAAGTGTCATGCATAAATCGGCACTCTCTGTTTTTTTAAATTACTGCGTGCTGTGGTAAGAAACGAACATTTTGTACAGTATATAGAAACTCTGCTAGTGACAGTTTTACCTGTTCATATTGAAATGCTGTAGGAAATTATAGATCATGAGTTGTAATTTCAGTGGTAAACCCAAAAGTTATTTCCAAGTCTCTGCAAAGGTGTGTCATAAATCTGGTCAAAGAGAACATGACAAAGAACTTACATAGTTAGCATTTTTCTCCTGTAAGGAGCTGAAGAAAAACTGAAGAGAAAAAAAAAAAAGCAATGGCAGTATTGTTTCTATGTGCAATTTATGAAAGACATTGCTTCTGACACAGCTACTTATGGATACTGACCTTTGTAAAGGAATAAGGATGCAAACCTTCATATGTTGAGGTAGATTGGTCATTATGAATAGAGTCGAGGATTCCAAGCAAAATAAACCCTAAAATTTGTCAGTTTTAGCAGTTTGCTATAAAACTCACACAACAAATTTGTTTTGAGTCGAATCTATTGAACAGTCACATTACTGAGTTGGACAATGAATTATGGAGTACACATAAAACTGGCAGATGGCATCTTTCTAGGAGGGATTCCAAGCACTTTGGAGGACAAGATCAGTACTCACAGAGATCCTAAAAATGTTGCTGAAATACTCCAAAACCAACAGTATTAAATTTTAAGGAATTATATGCTTGGGAAGGAAGAAAACCAACAGAAAATGTGAAATGGCTGAACAGAAAAACATCTAGCAGCAATGATGAATTAAAATATCTTAATATATTTGAACATTATATCAAGTAAAAAGACCAGTGTCATTCTGGAGTGTGCTAGGTGGCATTCCATAATTTAGAAATGGAGGTCTTTATTCTGCCCCATGCAGCAGTAACAGGACTTCAGCTAAAATATGTGGTCATATTTTGAGCATGGCATTTTAAGAAAAGATGCAGCCTAAGTAGAGTGTGGGCCAAGAGCATAAATACTGCTAAGACATTTAAAAATGTGACAGAAGGTTGAAAGAAATGGGTTTGTTTAGTTTTGAAAAGGGTGAGGAACAATTCAGTAATCATCAAATATGTAAAATGAGCATGGTCATCAGTTACTCTCCATGTTCACCCAATGTAGAAAAGAAATCACAGCCTTAATTTTTCTAAAGGAAGAAAAATGTTAGATTAGATTAAATTAGACATTAAAAAAACTTTCCATCTGCAAAGGCTTTTAAGGACTGAAAGAGGCTACCTATGGAGATTCTTTACTTCATAATTGAAGACCTCTGTGAACAGATTAGAGAAACATTGGATGGTGTGAGTATATTTTACAATCTCTTAAAGCAAAGAAATCTGAGTTTTAAAGATGAGTTTCATTTCTGCATTTCTATGATGCTACTGCTAAAGCCCTTAGAAAATAATATTCTTAAATTACCCGAAATCCAGATTTACTTTTTTAAATAACTCACTCTTATAGAAAAGATTCAATGCATTCAGAAATTCATATTGATCATGTCAATTGCAGAGAGTCCCTTTGGGATTTACATTCCAGTGTGGAAGGCTTCATTAAAACAAGCAAACAAAATCTGGATTAATTCTTTTTACTTGTCTCAGAATATGCAGGGAAAGTTTATATCCCTTTGAAATAAAAGGCATGATTTGTACTGTTTACTAGAGGGAATACTGTGTTCAGGATTGGGATTTGTTATGCTTCTTCCTGGAGAAGTGCACTTGGATCAGCAGATTTGCAAAAATTGCAGGTCAAATTTAGTAGTACTGGCTACTTATTAAGCTCATAAAACATGGTGAGCGCATCAATTGTATGTTTATTTAAAATGTTATGATACACAGGTGTAATGCTATAATTTTTTTTTGGGTTTTTGGAATGTAGAATTTTCAGTGGTTTTTCTAAAGGTACTGTGTATAACCTTGTCACTAAAGTGTTATATCCTCTTAAACTCATGCCGTGGAATAGCATTTTTAACTAATAAAACTCTTAAACTTGTGCTCTTTGTAATTGGCAGTGCCAAAAATCCTGCTAAGAAAGTAGCCTTATCTGAACCTTAAATCATGACAGTCAGATTGCAAAGATTAACATGTCTCTAATCTACATGCAAGTCATTTGATTTGAAAACAGTAGGACTTGCAGAAGGAAACTTTTCCCAGGTGCCCATGTACTTTAACTAGACGTTAGTAAGTCATGTTGTAAATATTACAATTACACATGTTTCAAAGGGAGTCAAATAGCCTTTCTCTTTAACCCTCTGCCAAGTTTAATTCTTCCTAAAATTACAGAGTGGCTGTTCTTCAGACATTGAAGTGATCTGCCATACAGATAACCAATATGCAGTTAGTAACAGCAGCACCATGCAGATCCCTGGCAAAAAAATACAGCAGCCTGCTCAAAATTAGGTTTTATGTTTATGGCTTTCTAAGATCAAGAGCTGCCTCTTCCTCCTGTCTCACTGTCTTTCCCTTCTCATACCCACTGCATTCAGATCACTTTTACAAGAATGATGTTCTCATTGTGAGCATGTGCTTGAGACCTTACTTATACCTTATAGGCTAATGATTGGGTTTTACCCTGCCGAACATGAAGGTGTCAGTAGGTATTAATAATACTGTGAAAGAGATAACAGTATTTCCATAAATTGACCTTCTTGATGATGACTTCACCCCATTTTCTTCAGTTCAGTTTAATGACTTGAAGAGTGTTCGGTGATGAAACCATTCCCAAGCATAAATTATTCACTACAGGAAAAAAGTAGTAGTTCCATTTTCCAATTTTCCATCAGTGGCTGAACCTCTGTAGGTGAATTGTCTGCAGAAGCAGAACAATTCTTCTGACCCTCGTAAACTTATTCACACCCTTTTTTAAAACAAGACAGCAATAAAAAAATTGAATAAGGAGAAAAAACATTTTCTTCAAAATAAATATTGACCCATCCATTTGTGCTCTTAAAAATGTGTGTGCATATATAAATATACATATAACATATAGAAGAAAAAAACATCTTTTAAAATACATTTACTCTAGGTTATTAACAAGGAACTTCATTTAAAAGATACAAATCAAAGAGCTGGACTAGAACCAACATGACCATAAATATTTCAAATGCTTGACATTACATACCAGACACAAATAAACAGAGAAGCAAATTATAGCCAGTATGTCTAAAGATAAAAATATTTACCATCTGCATGTTAATATTTGCATATTCAGAACAAGCTTTTTAGCTACATTTCTGTAATGATGATTTTCCTATTATCTCTCTGTTGCTTATTATATCACACTACCACATTCACCTGGAATCCGATGAAGAGAAAAAAATCTCTGCCTTTTGAAGTGAGAGTTTTTCCAGGTGGGATTTACAGTATCTGCTGTCCTTCCCTGGTGTTTATCCTGACCTGTTTCCTTGACATCTTGCATCTGCTGGAGGTGGTGAGGTAGAGGCAGCCTGCTGCTGGACCGCAGTGTCTAGAGAAATGTACTCAGAAATGAGCTGTAAATTCTCAGCCAGATCATAAGGATGGGCACCGTACTTGGAAGCCTGTTTGGAGCTCCAGAATGCCTGTTTTCTGATTTCTATATTTTTTTAACACACATCACAGCCGTAACAGACTGAAAGTATGAACTTTTGGGGTACAAGGTCTGTTTAAGCTTATATACTGTCATGAATGGAAACTACTCCTGAATTTATGCTGTGCATAAAGTCAGAGAGCAGAGATTTCATTCCATCAGCACAATTTGGTCATATGATAGCAGGGCTGTAGAGGATGGAAATTCTGCAGAGATTTTTGCAAATTACTTTCCCACTTAGGCACATTAAAACACCAAAACAACATTTCCTTTCCTTTTACAATATATCCTTTCAAAGATATCCTTTTCCCTGATGCTATTGGGACAGTAATTTTTAAGCCACAAGTCAGAAGGTAAGATAGGAGGAAATAAAAGGAAAGCTGTTGTATATATGCATCATAATCTTCTGATATTCAAGGGAATATAATCTTATATTAGGAACTACCTGGCTGTTCCAAGAGGTCTCAAATTATGAAGATCTAAATCAAACCTGGTAGACCATCATATTTTAGCAATTTGATGGATTTTCTCTTGCCTTTTACCCTTATTACTGTGTAAAGGCACAGAAGTTGTAATTCCTGAAAAGTCCCAGAATGGTAAATGCTGTTCAGATCTGGGCACTTGCTGGTTTCTCCGCTTTGAAAGGTAATTGAATGGGAACAAGTACAAGTGCAATTGAATATGTAGGCTAGAGGCACTAAGTTGCAGCCTCAAAGAGGTCATGCAGAAATGAATTTTTAAAAAGGACTATAAAATTGCATCTGAGATAGATGGGGTGCAAAAGCAATATTTAAATGAAATTGTTATGGATATAAGTCACTTGCCAGGCATTCTAACTATTTCCAACATAAAATATGTTTTCACTTCATATATAAAACATTGTTATTATTCACATCCTGTGTCATGTTAACATATTAAAACTTAAATGTTTAATGCATATATTAAAATTTTGTGTCATCATTAACACCGCTGATGAATACCCTTTAACAAAAATAATGGAAAAGATATGTCAAGGCAGATAATTTTTACAATTAGAATAAAAATATGTAACTTAAAGTGTGATAAGATAGAACCGCTTAATTCAAAGTTTCACAATCCCCTCTCCTTGCTCATGGGAATCCAACTGCCATTTGTTTTCCTATTAAATGACATTTCAAATACTTTATTATAAACATAAATCACATCTCCTTTTGAGAAGGCAAATGACAAACTAAATTTGAGGTCTGACTTGCATTTCTATGCTCTACCCAGGACTAAATAGATGAGCAGTTGCTGTATAGATTGTATTTGATGGATAAACAAAGAGAGGCAGTAGGTTATGGAAAACATGTCACTTGGAACTGACATCTGCCCTCATAATTTGTGAGTGTCTTACCCTGCCATGTCACCTCTGCAGACATCAGTTCTCCATCCTGGTTTACAACATCCAGGGGAAGAGATTTACTCTTTTTTAAAGTCAAGCTGCTTCCTGTAAAAGGCATGCCTTTCCCTAATGGGAGATGTTCTTTCCTGTGTGGTCTGGTAGTCAGGGACAGATGCCCTCAGTACTGGGGATGAGGTATGCAGAACAACGCGCAGTTGCACGGGAGCAGGAGAGCGTTGGCAGGGAGATGGGATCAGGGGAAGCGTGCTCAAGCTGCCCTTTGCTGGGATGCCATAGTATGGGTGAGACTACTCCAGCCAACAAGGTGCCACCAGCATGGTCCCAGCTTCATGGTCACTGGATGTGTTTAAATGGAACCTTCCAGAGTATTTTTTTTTTTTCCATCAGCAATGATTTCCTTCCCTGGCATGCAAGAGGTGTTGGTGCTGCCACTCAATCAACATTTCTCACATAGACCCACACAGCGAGTGCACACACGGGTGCTACTGAGGAAAAACCTCTGTTTGACCAGCAGGGTGATAAATCTGGGCTAGATATTTTAATATAGAGACATGCTTAGGATTGTCTGTACCAAATCTAGAGATACCCTTGGACCCCACTGAATTCACCTGAATTAATGAAACAAGAGTTCACTAATTAAGGTTCACACTTTACAAGGGGAGAAAGGAAATCAGTTATCTTAATAAAATTGCTGAAAACTACAAGATGCAACACACTAAAGTAAAAATCTGACATTTGCATCAGAAAATTTCTAGCTCTTACAGTTTTATTACCATTTTTATAAAGATCAGGTGTTTGGGTTTTTGTTGTTTTTTGGTTTTTTTTTCCTAAAAACACATTCTTACAATTAAGTGGCTAAAAGATTATCTCAACTTTCATTTAAATATTGTGCACTTATTTGATCATACAGCTGTAGAGAAAAATTTAAGGATTGGAATCTTCAGGATCCACAATCAAAAAGACATTCAAATAAAACCTTAAGCATTTTTTTGTCTTTAGTAAACTTCTGGGGTTGTAATTTACTTCAGTATTCAGTGACCCAACTCGATTTCTGAAAGCTGGACATTGGCAGCATCAATGCTCTTGTTCTGCAACACATATTGTCAGCACGTATTTGGAATGACCTTTGTAATTCATTCACGAGTTACACATTCAACTCAAATATATACTGAAAAAATCCTTTACCATAGTGACCCAACTCGATTTCTGAAAGCTGGACATTGGCAGCATCAATGCTCTTGTTTTGCAACACATATTGTCAGCACATATTTGGAATGACCTCTGTAATTCATTCATGAGTTACACATTAACTCAAACATATACTGAAAAAATCGTTTACCACCTCATTCATTTTTATTTGGGTGATGTGTATTTATAATGTGTAATGAAGTAACATGAGCCACTTTCATATTGTAGTATGCTTTTGATTTTCACCTCTTATTGTGGGTGACAAAATTAGTTTAGCCTGATTATTAGCCAAATTAATTGTAATGGGGAAGAGAGTGTCCCACAAGAACACTAAGAATAAACTTAATTTCACTCTCTTTTTTTGTGGTGCAAATCAGTAAATGAGTTTAGTTATTTGCTTTCTACCTAGCATTTCTCTGTCTTCCACTAGCACAAAATTATTTAGAAATATTTGTTTAATGATTTTTTTTTCAGAAAGATTAATCACATTTATTTTCAGAGAGAAAGAGCAAGAGGGCTGTGTAGAGCTTTAAAAATTCCTGTGCATAACTCTCACTTTTAAAAACCTATCTCCAAATATATTTTAATCTTTCCTCTGTCACATAAAGACCTTTATCATTTGGATCTTTCTTAGAAAACTTAAGTCTTTGATTTTTTTGTTTTGTTTTAGGTTTTAGGAGCATTAGAAATATTAAATTTGTATTTTGTAGTTTGGCTTCAAAATAGGTTTTTTAAGTCAGCTAATCTGATGCTGATATTCATGATACCTTAAAAAAATCTACAGGGACAACTAATCATGAAATATATGAGTTTTTCCTCATATTTTCTAGGATCAGTTGACTTAATGTTAGTCAATCTAAATTTTAAATAAATTTTAAAAAGCATTTTTCAAATGATCAGAGGCTGAAAGAAGTTTTGAAGGAAGGTTGTTTCTGAAATAATTCCATGACATAGAAAAGATCCAGCAACAGGAAAAAAGAAGATGAATATTCAGTTCTAACAGCTAATGATAAAAATGCCAGGAAATTTTTAAAATACCCTGACATGTAGCAGAACACATCAGATTCAGGTGAATCTGGTAAATACATAGAATAAGAATTATAAGATTGTAACCGTATTAACTGTTAGACATGTCATTTTCTGACACTGAAATCATTAAAAAATATAAAAAAGGGCTACTTTCTATAAAAAACTGCATCTTTAATTATCCATTTTTGATCAGTCAGGCATAAATCACTAGTCATAAAAAAGAAAATTTCCAGAAAATATATCCTTAGTCTTTGAAATACAAGGATTATAACTATAACAAATTCTCTGAAATTAAGTTAAATTGAAATTATCATTTACCCTGTAATGTGTCTAAAAAGGCTTATCTGAAATATAATGTAAATGTCAAAAAAGGGAAAAATAATGCCTGAGAAGTTATCGCAGACCTAATAGTGTTCTTATGAAAATAAATTCAGAAAATTTGACTACAACTTCCATCTAAGTAATATATATTTTGGAAATAAAAAAACTTCATTAAAATGCTGAATTTAAAAAAAAATCAGGACAGAGCTTATAATTATGATATCATCATCATGAAATTGGGGGGAACATATCAGGAAAAAATTTAACCGTTATGCAATTTCCCATACTCGTGCTTATTTAGGAAAAAACACCCTGTTATTTGAAATATTGTAGGTGTACATCATGGATTACTGAATACAAATGCATATGCATGAAGGTGTAGTGCAATTTCATCTAAACAATGTTTTGTCCTGAGATGCTAATAGGGTAGCTTTAAAAAGAAATCAGGCAACATTTGACTATAAATATTTTCTGGAGCATTTATATACTGTAGCAAATAATATTCTAAAAGGCTTTTCAAAGGATCATAAGGGAGATACAATCACCATATTTTATTGAATTTGGTTATGCATTCCCTTATAGATTATCTTGGAAAATCCCAGTGTACATGATAATACAAATCAAAACAGCTGCTGTTTTATCCATCACAGTACAAACAGAGACCTACTGCAGTCAGTGCTGACTACCAGAGTTGTCAGATTAACACACCGGGGCAATTGAGCGAGGGAGGTGATTTCCTCTTCTCAGCGTGCAACTTGATAGTGTTTCACAAATCACTGCTCTGTATCTGTTTTCTGCTGTTGAATCTAAAACCTGCCTTCTGTATTCCTCTGTATACATCTTCATGGAAGCAGATACACATAAATCATCACTTTACAAATCTCAGCTTCTTAAATACAGCCGTGCATACCTGGCCTGACTACAGCAGCCCTCAGCACCTGGCAGCTCCCACTGCTGCCAGCAGCAGCAGCTGAATTATCGACACAGTTTTGGAGTCAGCTCGGGTACCAACATGGGCACAACATCCGCAATTTGGGCAGACAGGGAACCATGCTGTGGTGATGACACCATTAGCACAAAATGTCCTGGATTACCTGAAATAAGACAAGTAAAACAGGACAGTTGCACACAGACAGAGCACTGGAAATTGTCTGTGCCCCTTCAAATCTCCTGAAACATGCCTAGGAATTGCTCAGGCTGATATTGACTGGTGGTACTAGCAAGTCCAAAGCAATGGAAGAGCCCAAACTAACAGTTCAGTAGCACAGAAGGTCAGTGTCCAATCTTAAGGAATATTCCCTGGCAGGTTTCAGTACATCAGCATGAGTCTGGCTGCAGAAACCACATTTACTTTCCTATCAATAAAGTATTAGAGACAAATCTTTTCTTCAGTAGCCACAGGAGAGTAAAACCAGAGAAAATCATTCAGATAAGATGAAATATTGTGTTTCAGTGTTTAATGGTAATAGACAGAGTATCTTGAATATTTTTTCCAGACTCAGTATATTTCAGTCAAACTTTAGACAGCCCAGTGTTTCTGTGGCAAATCTCAAACCAAACTTCGCAGTTTAGTCTCAGAATAAATGCATCTTTAATTAAAAGCTGCCACATATAGACAAGTTTGGGTTTATTTCTCTATGAATCTTTAGTCAGTTAATGTGATGGAAATTAGCATTTACTGATGGAAGTGTAACGCATAGTTCTAAATGACATCAAAATAGAAAGTAAAAGAGGGAAATACACAGCAGTGTTTCTGATGAAATTAAAAACATGATGCATAGTGATTTCAACTAGCCACAAGGCCAACAGGCTGCGTTGCTCTAAATACACATAAACAGGGATGGGGAAAGAGCCTTTTTACACTCCTGATCTTTCTTTTACCAGTTTTCTCACCTTGGCTTGGTGTGACTGTTGTTATGAAAGGCTGAGGTAAAATACTCTGTTTCAGAGTCCAGGTTGTTTTCCCCCTTTCCTGAGCAGGCACTGTCTGTTATTTCCTGCAGGGCACATGTCAAGCCCATGTCAGTGGGGCTGGCTCTCCTCTCTAGAAGGTTTTCCCAGGGAAAGGTAGGCTGACCACCCTCGTGATGATAGCTGCCACTTCCACTGCTTGCAGTGAGGAAATTCAGCTTGACTCAGGGAAGGGGACCCCCTTCTGATTCCCACAGACAGGGATTGCAATAGTAAGCAATAAATGAATGGGGGAGCAGAAGACATTCTGGAGTGCCAAGGGGAAAGTACTTTTAGAGTGACTGGAGAGAGTTGAATGGATCAGTCTGAAGGACTGTGAGAAAAGGGTGCATGAACATGAAATGTGGGGAAAGGGTGTCAGAAAACAGACAGCACCATGTAAGTGTAGGCTGAAGAGAGTGTGGGGTCTCTGGGCAAAATACAGGATGCAATCTGTACATAGAAAATTATTGCAGTGCTAAGCCTCTAAAAATAATTGCACTGCAAAACATCTGATGAACATGAGGTGCTAATGTAAATGAATTGCTAATATATATGTATGTATGCATTCTTGGCAAATATATTTATCATTGCAATATCAGTATGTAATACATATCCAATATATAATACATATCAATCTGTACATAGAAAATTATTGCAGTGCTAAGCCTCTAAAAATAATTGCACTGCAAAACATCTGATGAACATGAGGTGCTAATGTAAATGAATTGCTAATATATATGTATGTATGCATTCTTGGCAAATATATTTATCATTGCAATATCAGTATGTAATACATATCCAATATATAATACGTATCTATTTTTACATATATATATATATATATATATTTTCAGGATTTGAGCCATACAGGGTGTTTCAGCCCAGTAGGGCTGATACACACTTCCTCCAATGCGCACTGAACAAGAAGAAGAGAAACTTCACTCTTTTAAAAGGTCAGAACACAAAGACAATTTTTTTTTAAATGAGATGAGAAAGTGTGTCTGTCTTTAACACAAATGGAAATTGAAGGCAGTTCTGAGGACCTTGCAGATTAACAAGAAAAGAAGACACCATTAGCTTAGAAAAGTTACCCAGTCTGGGGACCAGGCAGTCATTTCATACTCCAGTACAATTGGACATGGTATTAGCAGCTTTTTGACATGCAGGAGAGTGAGCTGTGCAGACACCTCAAAATGTAAAATGCAATGCAATGTTGTAGCCATTTTCCTTGTGCCCATAAGCATTTCATCCAGTTGTCTACCTGTGTAAAGGGATATAACCACATACAACATACAAACATATATAGTAGCTAGCTTAATGCCTGCTGAGCTTAAATACACACATATTTACAAGGTATTTATTGAGGGAGTTGCTGCCTCTTGATCTACTTTTGCATTTTAATAAAATCAGCCTTTCTGAAAAAGCTAATTGGAGCCTCTCTGTATCTCATAAATCTCACCCATCTTACTCCAATAAAAAACTGGAATACAATACCACTTGGTTTTAGATTGTTCTGACCAGGAAGACCTGGAGAATGTTCCCCCACCGAACATCATTTCAATTCATCTTTATTTTACTTTGTTAGAGAGTGCATCTTTGTAACTCGCGGTGCTGGGTGAAGTGCCCTGCTGTGACATGAGACGTCGGGTTCTGTCAGTCACATCAACTGATGTGATGTGACGGAGCCTAATGTGATGGGACCAATGCCCTGCTGAATGTCTACTGTGTCACTGCAGTATTCAGGGGCTGGTTTCTTTGAGAAGAAATGCAGTGAAGGAAGGCAGACTTCCCACTGCTGACGAAGCCAAATGATTTTGTAAATGAAAATGCAATAAGGTGTTTGCTGCATATGCAGGCACAAGTAGCACATTTGGTATGTTTGGTTTTTCTATTTGTTTGCAATGGCAAACAAATTATATCCAGTCTTTAATTTTGCCTATGTTTTCTGTCCTTCCTGTAAAACTCTGACTAGGGTCTATCTGGGGGCAGGACTGCAGTGCTGTCTCTTGAGTGCTGCTTTGCTTGGGACTAATGCTGTTTCTGGAAGATCCATCCACTACTTCCTGATGGGTGCTACAATGCAAATTTGAAGGTCTCCTCCTGCAGCCCCTTCATGTGCAGAGCCAACAGCCACTGCTTTTGCTAGCAACTTTTTCACACCAATCCTACCCTATGCCCCTGATCCTCAGCAACAAAATATCTTGAGGCAGCTTGTCCTAGTGGCAGTTCCTCTCAGAATACAAACTAGTCTCTGAAAAAGCACCATAAAGTTTACTCAGATCTTAAAAATGTTTTCAGAATACTTCCAAGGAAATAAACCCAGTAATCACTCATTAAGACATCACACTTAGCAGAGATGTTGACTTTTAAAGATATAGCTTTCTCTACTCTTTTGGCAGTGATAACCCTCAGATCTCTGTACCTTGCTCTTATTAGCAATCCTTCCACATGAGACAGCCTTCACAGGAGCTGGTGAAGCCCATAAAAGAAAGCAAGTCAGACCTGTCCTTGTCATCTGCCAGTAATACAGTTCCCAGTGAAAGTGGATGGGTAATGAGAGTAAATTATCTCTTTATCAAGTAAGCTCCAGGTGAGAGTTCTAGCAAAAATTTTTTATATATTTTGGCTAAGTGCTCCACTCAGCGAAATGCTGACCATCCCAACACTGCACTATCACTAGTTTCACCATAGTGATCTTAATTTCTCTGGCACTATGCAGCTATTTCATTTTAAGATAAATCCAAATTAACAACAATTTTTCAAAATGGCTTTACATGGGTCACCTTGATCACAGAGGAATTGCTGATTAGCTCAGTTTCTATACATATTGGTTACGGTAGAAATGCACCCCTGTTCATTATTCTAATTATGGAGTACTCCAATAAATAGCATGCAACAGTGTTGCAGGAACAGGGAAAGCCCTTTGGGTTACATATATATATATGGATGAAGCATCTTGTGTCAGAACCCACGGAAATGTGCAAGAAAGATGGTACATATCTTCTGGCATGATTTCTTAGGAACATGTCAGCCGTGTTGCTATCATACAAAAGTTTATTTAAAAAGAAACTACCAAATAAACCCCAACTCAACGAAACCTATTAATTGTTATGCAGCTAAACAATCAATTTATGCTCCTACTCCATTTAAGAGTCTCACAAGTATTGTATGTTCCATCACTGGAACTTCTTTGTTTTTATTTTACATTGGAAACTACTGGCTTAGACAGAGGTGGACCAAGCACATCAGAAGAGAAAAATAAGCCAAAAAGCTTGCTTTTAAGGAAGGCATCATTGGGATTATTTGTTGCTAATACAAAATATGTTACCTTGGTAGAAAACAGAAAAAGAGCTGGGTGGAGGAGCACAGAGAGAGAGAGAGCAAATCTAAGAACTGGAGCTTAAAAGGGACTTGCAAAGTATTAATTTCAGTGCCAAGGTCCACATACAAAAAACAGGGGAAGCTGTGTGTCTCAACAGTCCCAACACTGAGATGAGTGGCAGAGGGGTTATCAAAATGAACTCATACCAAATGCTGCTGCATGGAGCACATGAACAACACCTTCCTCCACTGCCATACAAAGCTGCCAGCCCACAGCATTGAGTCAAGCAGGTTTTTAAAACTCTTCCTTTAGGCCAAGGTATGGTTTCTTGTACTTAAAACTATAAATCAGTCTCTTGAATGTAGATGACTGTCTCATTTCTCATGATGGGAAGATGAGCTGGCAGAAATATCATTACTCCTGGGAAGTTCAAACACTTTCAAACTGGGTGCATGGCTCAGGTTTCCCAGTCCTGTGCAAGAACTCCAACCTACTAATCAACTCTCATTTTCCAAAAGGCAGGCTTTCCTTTTTGACTGCACCACACCCCTTCCCCCTCAGGCTTCACACCACATCTGACTGACAGTGACTGTGCACTGGGGTAATGACACTGCTGCTGGGTGCACTCCTTCCTCCCCAGGCCCATCACATCTGAGGTTCAGATGTAGGAATGGTAAGGCTGCAAAGCCCCACAGGGCTTTGGCTCTGCGGTGTCCTGTCCAACCATGATAAGGGCAACCCTGCATGCATGTGGTAGCATCACTTCAAGGCTATAAATAAGCTTTGTGGTGAAAACAGAGGTTCCTGGATAGGCTCTCCTACCCTTAATAGTTAGGCAATGTAATTGTTATTTATTTTTTAATCGTTCTCTTTGATTTCGTTGCATATATGCTCCCTAGGGTGCATTTTAATTACTAAACTACTACTTTGGATCCTGGCTAAGTACTTCCACATAGAAGTGAGTCTTGAAATTCAGGAAAAGGTGAGTTCCTCATGCTGGAGAGTGGCCCACAGTTTAATATCCAGGATTTACAAGGTACAGGTGAAATTCTCTCATTCATAGCATAAGTGGAGGGGGTTGATGGAAAAGAAGTTAAGAGGGTGACATATACCTATATTCTCCTTACCCATTAACGTTCACAAATGGGTGTGGTGGCCATGCTCCACCACAATTCCAGGGATAATCACGGTGCACTGTGTCCCACCTGCGTTTACACAACAGCTGCTGGAGAAATCAAAGCTTGCAGGCAGGAATTTCCAGGAACCAGCTGTTGGCTGCCAGCACTGCTCCTCTGGGATTTGGGACTGGTAGATGCTGTCATCACAGCTGTGTGCTCTAGTGCTCCAGCACTGGATGGTGAGATGACAATCCTGTATGAAGAACATTGTCGGAGCATCATCTGTCTGACTCCAGAGGAGAAGGAAATATTTCTGTTGTGGACATGGTCTCTGACAGGGTGCAATGAAATCACCACCATCTGTGATGGCTGAAAAAGCTTTGGGAGTTGTCCAGGAAGAGGGTCACTGGACGGAACATCTGTGCCTTGGCAGGGACATGACTTGTATGATCTAATAGGCATTTTCCATCTCCAGTATTTATATCTCCATGATTATTGGTAAGGAATGAGGTAGAGAAAGACTCAGCAGTTAATGGATTAGGATGCTACTTAATTTTCATTATGTGTCTCTTCAGATGGAAAATGAGACCTTATAACCTTCTAGCAAGCTCCCTGCTAGAATCTGCACTGTGGATTCTGTAAAAATGAGGCTGTTTAGACACTTAAGGATGCTTATTCACCCTTTGTGTGAGTGGCTGTTAAGTGATGTTGTTATATCTAACAGTTAGGCACTTGGATTCTGCCTTTGCAGAGATAGCAGCAGCCCCAGTGGGATAGGCAGTACTGCAGAGAGCAGTAAAGATGCTTCTGTCAGGGTATCTTGGCTAGTCTTTGTTCAGAGCAGGATAGCAATTATAAACATAGACTTTGAGTGGTAAATATGAATATTAAAGGGCCAGTTACATTTGCAAGAAAAAAGAAGATTCTATAGCTTGATTAGTCTTAAGGCCATCAGAAAATTGTTTTTGTTCTTTCATTACTTCTAGGACACTTGACTCTTCTTTACACACAGCATAACAAACTCAGGTCTTGCTATGATATCCGTTAATTTTGTGTAGCTTTTTCCACCTCTTTCTGCTTGTGGCTCCTCCTTTAGTTTCAATCTTGAAGAAATATCATGTATATAATAAAATAAATCTTTATTTAATCTTTCTGCACGCATATAGGTCCCAAATTCTTGGAGGAGCAGCAGAAAATATTATTTTGTCTGGGACTTTTAACAGGCACAAGAAAAAGTGACAGCAATTGTATTTGAAGTGTGGACATTGTACATAAAATAATTACATCTCATGGCTTTTCCTTTTGGGGAAAAGAAATGCCATCATAAAAGTAGTTTCCATGGGGTGAGATTCTCAAAAGTGCCAAACATACACAATTGGGACCAGATTTCTAGAAGGCTTTAGCTCTGGCATAGAAATAAATGGCCAGATGTCCAAAGAGCTCTAAACACTAGATTGTGAGCATTTATAAAAATCTGGCCTGTATTTAAGAACATAAATGGGAGCTGAGCTATTTGGAAAAATCTCACCTCCATGCTGGGTGTTGAGCTGGCTGGAGAAAAAATGTCTTGGTCTGAGGCTGTTTTGGTGGGGGATTGGTGTTTTTTGTTTTTGTTTTGTTTTGTGGGTTTTTTTGGTCCTGTTTTGTTTAGAGATTTTTTCTGTTGTTTGTAAAAGAGAACTGGTCTTGCATGTCATTAAGTTGTTTACTGGTTTTGTGGACGTTTTCACTTCTAAGCACATATTTCAGTTTGTCCATCCAAACAGTCCATTTGCCTTTAAGCAATATTGATGTACTTAAAACTAAGCATGTCCTTTGATGGGCTGGAGATTGAATTTATTTTTTCTTCATTATTTTATACTTCCCTGTTTAACTGTGAAATGCACAGTCTTTACCAACAGGCCACATGCATGGAGGAGGTAAGACTGAGTGGGGACCAGTCACAGTAAAGCAAAGCTTATCTCAATGTCTGTGGCTCTCTGTGTAACACTGCAAATGTCTTGGCAATAAGCTCTCAATATTACATCTGAGCCACAAATAAACATCAGATTTTTTTTTTTTTTTTTTTTGTTAAGTATTGATGACTTTTGTTCTGGAGCTGTGCAGCAAGAGTCAAGTAGGCTAGAAATGTGCTGGAGCCTTCATGATACTGTGATCCTGTGAAAATGGTCCTATACCAAGAGAAACAGGATACTTGTATCCCCCCCCCCCACAAAAAAAAAAATACTCAGGCTGTAAAGTTTTTTGGACCAACTCACAAAGAGAGTTGTTCTAAAGAGCAGTGAAAATGGGCACCCTCCATTCCTTCTGAAGCCTGAGCCTTGATTAGAGCATTGAAGGGTAAGGTAATATATCTTCTGTTTCTTTTAGAGGAATATATATCTACTTTAGGTATCAATTCAGCTTTGGAGAATAATTTAGTCATACTTGTAAATGGCATTCCAACAAAAAGGTCATCAGATTTGACAGAATTGCATTGACTTATGGAAAACTAAGGCTGACTTTCTGACTTTCTGATGTTAAAAATTTTAACCCTCGTCTGCAGCTAGTGATGCTAGGAATCTGCTGCAAAGTTCCATGAAGGTAGGAGGAGATAGGAACACAGAACTGCCTACACAATAAGCAGGTTTTTTCAGAATATCCCAGCAAAGCTTACTTTGAATATTGCATCCTACATATAAGCCTAAATCTCTTATCAGATATTGAAAAGGCATGGACAGCAGCTCTTGTACAGGATTGAATGGATTGCAGGTCAGGTTGGTTGATGGATGAGATAAACACCTCTCATCACTATGCTGGATCAATCCTTACTTAAGTGCTAGATTTATGACTGCTTCTCCCATCCATTTTCAGATTCTGTCATTGTTTCTGCTTTGGCTCAGGGCCAAATTAAGTTGTTCTACTATAAGTCAATGTTTAGAGCCCCAGGTCCTGGAGTAGAAAGTGATTTCACAACCTCTGCTCTCAATTAAAAAAAATACAATTTTTTTGAATCAGTATTTGTCAGGGTATAGCACGTACTGCCTTCACATGTCCACTCCCTGTTCTCAGGGCTTTCAAAAAATGGGGCACTGCAACATATAACCATGACTGAAATATTTTCTGGAGATGACATGACCTGATTCTTAATTCCTAATTCTTCTGACCTCAACTTTTGGGAACAGAAAGAATAAAGGGACAGGATGAGCAGCTCTGTCACAGGCATTCAGTTTAGCTTCACAGCTGAAACCACCACATCTTACAGCCCCCATGATTTTTTTGAAGCATTGCAGTGTTTTTGTTCCACAGAAAAACTGAAATTTCATGGGCTGATGAGATTCCAATCCAGTAGGCAGCTACTGTGCTGAAATGCCACCCTGGCATGGGTGTGGCCAAACTGTGGCAGAGAGATCAGCACTTTCCAACATCTCCAGGTCTGCCGATCTCAGAGCTAGAGAAACCCACAGGCAACAATTTTTCATCTTGTACATAAACTTCTTTTGGGAGCATTTTTTTTTTTTGCCAGAAGAAAGTTGCTAAGCATTTCCATACGACAGCTTCATTTTCTGTCCATCAGCAGCACTGTACAGGCAGACTGCTGTGTCAGGCAGCTACCATGCGCATGTGTCTTGGAGCTTCACCAAGCTTTTTTCCCATAGCGATTTTGTTCAGTTCTGCTGGACGTACTGAACAGCACAGTAGCTCTTGCCAAAATGCTTCCTTGTACATTTATTTAGTGTGTATGAAATATCTATTCCTCTAGCATGGATCCACTCCTATTCACCTGCCTTTTCTTTTTTTTTCTTTTAGAAATATAATGTCAGTGGGGTATTAAAAAGGAAAAAAAGTGTTGTTTAGCCTATCTGTAGAGAGAACACCATGAAGTAGAAAGCATCTGCAAAACTAACCCAGCCCAGCACTGACAGCTGGACTAAACATAAAGGTATCCAGCACTAATGTCTTTCAGGTCCAAAAAACATCTATGCACAATTTTTTAACCTTGTGTGCCACAGAAGTTGTATCCCTGAAGGGTATTAAAAAGGCAAAAAAGTGTTGTTTAGCCTATCTGTAGAGAGAACACCATGAAGTAGAAAGCATCTGCAAAACTAACCCAGCCCAGCACTGACAGCTGGACTAAACATAAAGGTATCCAGCACTAATGTCTTTCAGGTTCAAAAAACATCTATGCACACTTTTTTAACCTTGTGTGTCACAGAAGTTGTATCCCTGTAGAGCTTCTGTGGCCTGGTAAGAAAAAACTCAGATGCAGCAGCATGGTTCCTCATTTGTGTATCCACGTCCACTGATCTTCCTCTGGTTAGACAGGAAACCGGGACTGCAAACTCCCAGACAGAGCAGAACCTGGTAACTCCAAAGCAGGCATTTAAGTGGGAGGAGCAGCCTTCGCTGCCTGCCTTATTCAAATTCTTGCACAAAACCTTTACTGAGGAAAAAGTGAACCACAGTCGCAAGTTCTGAATTCAATAGAATTTCTAAATCCAGAGCAAAAGAGTTCTGCTCTCATGCTAAGAGCCTGGTAATCTTCACTGAGCAAAAATCTTGATCCCTGAAAGGGCTGTGAATAGTATCACAGCTAAAAATTTTCCAGTGATATTAATTTTCCATCTGAAATCAGATTCACTGGTATAAAAATATGTTGAAAGACAATGATACAATATATCAAGGCAATAATGAAAAAAAGCATACTTCTCTCTCATCAACAAGAAGCAATTTGATAAAGTCAGATAATTACCTGAAATTACATTTACTGGATCTTTTAAAAAGCTATTTTAATTTATTTAAGATTTATCTGGGATTTCAATCAGAGTCCAAATCTAAGCTGAAATAAAATTTCAAAATATTTGTCTTTTACATGGAATTTGAAGACTAAATTCTCAACTTAACTTACTAAGAATTTCTGATGGAAATAAAGGGGGTTTTTTTATTCTGATGTGTAGCTGTGTAACATTGGGGCCTGCTAGAAACTAGCAGAAATGAAGCAGTTAAATACTGCCATAGATAAGGGGACTCACTTCCTTCTTGTGTGATTTAATCTGCCATTACTTGAAGAGTATCTTTAAAGGACTGCATATATAAATAATGATCATGTAATACACTTAATAAGAAGTCACTTGGTGAGGGCTGTCTACACAGTTACTTCAAGCTGGAATGCTGGTACTTAATATTTGAATTCCCTCTTTTGCCTTTCACCTCCTTCTTCTCTGCCAAGTTGCAATTTCCATACTGGGTTATATCAACAGTGGTGGGAATAATGTTTCTAACTGCATCTCCACTTCTATTAAAAACAAACATTTCCACATAAACCTGCTAATGTAGGCCATGGTATTACTTACATTTTTTTTCCCTGTTAATGATGAAAACAAATGAGTAAGATTTATCTCTTTGACAAGTCATGTGGGTGTGAATCTTTAATTAGCATATAACAGGTTTAGACTTCAAGTCCCTATAGGCGTGGGAATCACTTAAAGAAGAAAATCCCACTTGGTAAATCTTTGGCTTAGGAAGCCAAGAATGTTATTTTAAGAGATACCTGTAAAGATGAAGATTGCAATCTTCGTGCATGTCAAGGTAAAAAAGCAAGCTATTTCATCTCCCAGAAACTCGGTGACCATACTTTGATGACAAGCCAGATGGCAGCTGTTCCCCAAGCCCGGTGCCAAGAAAGATGATTGGAGCTGCAATTTACCTTCCGTGGTGAAGCTCAGTGCTGGAGCATACCACAGCTGTGGATTTGGCTGCTGCCAGTAGGTGTGTGCACAGTTGGTTTCCTCCCAATTTGGATTCATCAGGTAAGAGGCTGTATCAGTACCCAGCAATTATGAAATTGGCATGTGTTGGATTGTTTACTCACAGTAATATTCCTACTGGACTTTATTAAAACACCATCTGTTGTCAGTACAGACAAAGAATCAAACCAGAAATATCCAGGGAGAGAGAGTGGGCATGTGCACGTGTGTGAGTGCATGTTCAGCTGTGTTGCAGGATCAGGCCATATTTCATATTCTCATTTCTTCTTTCCTTTTCCTTTACAGGTAGTTTTTTAATAAAATTACTACATTCCTGATACATTTTTTCCCCTCTCCAAATTCCACATAGAAAAATTATAGTGGAAAAAAAGAAAACTGGTCAAAGGGAAGTTATACCTCTGTGAGCAATGCTGGAATGGAAATAAACCATTCTTTGCATATGGGTAGAACAACATTAGCTTTACTACAAATTAAGGCTGAAATGGTTGAAGAAAAAGTCATCTGACTGAATGATATTCAGTTAGAACAAACTTGTGAGTTTATGTGTAGTATATGGGGTGAGTAATAAAGGATATCTGCCAATAATAATATCTTTAGGGCTTGAGAAGGAAAGGGACTAGCTTTTACAATCAGCTGTTTGCTCTTGATTACTTTATTTTCGTTAGTCTTTCAGATGGGGACCAGATATTCTTAACACACAGCTGGT
Organism: Passer montanus; assembly: GCF_014805655.1. NCBI lineage: Eukaryota > Metazoa > Chordata > Aves > Passeriformes > Passeridae > Passer > Passer montanus. The sequence goes on along the minus strand of NW_024367261.1, from coordinate 2,404,220 downwards.
CTCCACAAATGGCCAAGAATAATTTTTCATATACCTACATCTAATTCCAGGTGAAATTAATTAGTTGGAATTCTTCATCAGGTAACACACTAATAAAATATGATGCAAGTAATTAAAAATGCAAATACAACAAAGAAAGCAGTAAAACTTAGATGTGTCATTTCAGTCCTACAAAAAGGCATCTGTCAATTTAGATCTTTAGTGCATGCATTTACACATACACATACACAAAAAAACCCCTTTAAAAATAAAAATGTAAACAAGTCCCAGTTCACATAATAAGATTAAAGCTGTAATAAAGGGAGAGAACACAAGCCAAGAACATCCCCTGGGAGAAGGAGGAAAGTGCGTTAAAATGCTTGGGTTGTTTATGAACTAAGTGTTTGGAGATCTCTCAGTGCTGAATGAAGGAGTTGGGGTATTTTAGAGGACCCACAGGAGGTTATTTACTACTATGGGGAGTCACTAAAGCCCATTTTACTCACTATACCCGGCCATCAGAAAGAAAATATTAGTCCTAATATAAGTGCATACAATATACCACCTGTGGTGGGATTGTGCATAGTCAAGAGAGAGGGGATTTGCCCCAAATATGAGCCCATCCTTGTTGCATTATTTCATTTTATCCTCATGTGGACTAAAGTTCTTCCCTAAGTTATAACCACAAAGCCATTGGAGAAGTTTGACTCTGGGCAGGGTAGAGGATAATTTCCATGCATAAGGTATAATTCTCTCCCTTTGTTTGCATCATCATCATCACGGCTCCTCTACCAAATTATTTAAACCCTGAATGCTGAAGTCTTGTAGTCTACTCTACCTAGCCTAAAATGGATGCTTTGTATTAAAGCAGCAACATTCCTAGCAATAATGCCCCCAAAATCTAGGCCCTTATTTTTTGAAGCTCATAGAGAACTATTCTCTTCAATTTTTTACCAGTGTTCCTCAAAAATTACTTTGCTTTTGTGCTTCAGTTTTATGTATCTATTTATTCTCCTGATGAGAGGAATGTAACATTTTGCCTTGACTTATACCCTGCATAGAAACTTTTTTTTTTTAAAATCAACTTAATAGCAATAATCTCAGTAGTTAGACACTGGAAGAGGTTGCCCAGAGAAGTTGTGGGTGCCCCATTCTTGGAAGTGTTGAAGCCCAGGCTGGAAGGGTCATCCTGTAACCTGGTTTAGTGGAAGGTGCCCCTGACCATGGCAGGGGAGATGGAGCAAGATGATCATAGAATCAGAGATGCAAATCATAGAATATGCTGAAGGGACTCAGAAGGATCATTGAAGTCCAGCTCCTGACCCTGCACAGGACCCCCCTGCCAAGAATTGCATTATGTGCCTGAGAGTGTTACCTAAATATGTTGATCACCAACAGATCATGCACTGGTGGAGTTTGCACCCCTGAGAAATACGTGTCAGGTAAAGTTAGGCCTCTGAACTTTAGGATAGAAGAATTACGGCTCTTCTGGAAGATAGTCAGCAGAATCCCCTGCAAATCTACCCTTAGGGACAAGGAAGAGAACAGAGCTAGCAGATCTTTTAGGAAGTCTTTCATAGATTGCAAAAGCTGGCAATCCCCAGGGGCAAGAAATCGGGCAAAGAAGGCAAGAGATCAGCATGGCTAAGTAGGGACCTGCTGGTCAAATTACGGGGAAAGAAGTAAATGCATAGACAGTTTAAGCTAGGACAAGTGACCTGGGAACAGACAGAACTAGTCAAGTGAGTGTATAGAGATGAAATACAGTTGTGCAGAGATGGGGTGAGGAAAGCCAAGGCAAAACTGGAATTGAACCTGGCAAGGGGCAAAAAGAATAATAGGAAGGGCTTTTACGGGTATGTTAACCAGAAAAGGAAGGTCAAATCACCTGATAACAAGGGCTGAAAATCTCATTGCAATGGATGATGAGAAGCCTGAGGTACTCATCAACTTTCTTCCTCAGTCTTCACTGTCAACCTCTCTTCCCACACCTCTCAAGTGGACAGACAGCAGGATGGGAACTGGAGGAGCAAAGTGCCTCCTACTGCAGGTGAAGATCAGGTTCATGACCACCTAACATCCTAATGTACATAAGTCTGTGGGACCTGATGAGATGCATCCCAGAGACCTGTGGGAGCTGGCTGACACAGTTCCCAAGCCACTCTCCGTGATGCTTGAAAAGTTGTGGCAATTACAGAATCACAGAATCACTGAGTCATTGAAAAGTCATGGCAATCACAGAACCACAGAATCACAGAATCACAGAATCTGTATGTTGGAAGAGATCTCCAAGATCATCAAGTCCAACCCATGCCCTAACACCTCAACTAAACCATGGCACCAAGTGCCACATCCAATCTTTTTTTAAACACATCCAGGGATGGTGACTCCACTACCTCCCTGGGCAGATCATTCCAGTACTTTCAGGTGAAGTCCGAGATGACTGGAAAAGGAAAAACCTTGTACCCATTTTTAAAAAGGGTGAAAAGGATGACACTGGGAACTGCTGACCTGTCAGCCTCACCTCTGTGCCTAGGAAGATCATGGAACAAATCCTCCTAAGAAGCTATGTTAAAGCACAGGGAGGACAGGGAAGTGAAGCCAGCATGGCTTCACCAAGGGCAAGTGCAGTCTGATCAACCTTTTCACCTTCTGTTGTGGGGTGACTACATCAGAGGACAAAGGAAGATCTACAGATATCATTTATGTGGACTTCTCTAAAGCCTGCGACACCATGACATCCTTCCCTCTATACTGGAGAGAGATGAATTTGATGAGTGGACTGTTAGAAGGCCCACTGTCAGAAGGTGAAGAAAGTGGTTGGATGGTCATGTCCAGAGGGTCAAGGCCAATGGCTTAGAGTCCCAAAGAACTTCATTGACAAGTGGTGTTCCTCAGGGGTCCATACTGGGACCAGTGTTATTTCATATTCCTCTTATGTAGATGTAGATGAAGAGATGAAGAGATCAAGTGCCCCCTCAGCAGATTTGCAGGTGGTTCCAAGCTGAGCAGTGTGGAAAAGTATCAGGATTCATATTTGCCCCCTACTCCTAGCCCTTCTCAGCCTCAGAACATCAAGGTTTATGAAAGGCAGTGCTTAGAAAAAGGAGGTATTTGGGTCAGTACCACAGCAGTTAGACTAGGTAGACTCCGATACTTCACTCCATCATGAAATATGAAATGTCTTTAAGCTACTTAAGTTGACTTTTTAGAGGAAATACAGTGCTCACAATCTGGCTTTCCAACGGCTTATTTTTCCTGAATGCTAACATTTGAAATGTAAATTTTAATGATTTGGTAGTCTTCATTTGCTCTGATAATACTTACAAGCAAAACCAAAAATTATCAATAGTGCCAAGCTTTCTGAAGAAGGAGTAAGACAGTTTCCATAGCAAAGTACATTTTTATTCTGTGTATCCACTCAGCTTCCAAGCCTCCTCTATGGGGGTAATGGGCAGGGAAGAGAGAGAGAGAAAAGCAAACACGTGAAATGGAGCTGCCAACTGTTCCAAAACAGAAAGGTTTTTATGGCCCACAGGTCCATTAGAAATTCAACAGAAGCATCTAATTACAAGAACCAAACAATCCTCCTCCCCAAAGTGCAGCATGCAGAAATGACCTGTTAGGAAGATGGATGCCAAACACATTTGCCAGCAGCAGGGCCAGGGTTTGCCCCACACAATAGCTGGGAGGGCACCGCTGGCATACAGGCTGCCTCCTGCCCTACCTGTGCATCAACTCTTCCAGAACCGTCTGCCACGCTGAGCACTGCAAACATGCTGAGGCTGTATAACATCTGTGCCAGCACTTCTGCATCCTTATAAATCATTTCCCAGCTCTTGCTGGGGCAACAAGGAAGAAAATGTTGGCATATAAATGTAAATCACTGTATGTCCTATGGAATAGAATAATAATTGTGTTGATTTACCAGCCATGTACACTTCCCAGGGATGGATGGGAAATATTGGCAAGGAAAGGACTGTACTTACAGCAAAAGAACAGATTTGCTGAACTGTATAAAAATGGTTGGAATAATCAGATGCTTCTTCTAGGAAACTTGTTTCCTGTTAGACTGAGCATGAGGGCTTCACCTCATTGCTGGTTGAAATGTAATTACTTCACCTCTAGTCAGGTTAAAAATAAAAGTGTCCAGAGACGTTATTTAATCAGTTACATAGTGAGCATATATGGACAATTTTTTTCCTCTCCTATGCAGGGTTGTGGATACTTCTGAAATCACTGGCTGCATGCATTCCCTGCGCACTCAATCTCAGTTGAGGTCAATTTTAAAACTTTCACTGGGACCACGGTTTTACCCACCAAATCTAATGTCATTTTTTGACCATAACTGTGAAGCCTATGACTGACTTTGTAGGGTTTGTATGGCTTTTTCTCTCAAATTTTTACTTAAGACAAGCTCACTATCATGTTTAGTATCTCACCACCTACAAATGTGTTATGAGAAGAACATGGTAATTCTAGCACACAGTAGCTCTAGCATCAACCCCAGAGCTACACAATGGGATGAAATGCCCACTAGTCAATTCATACTTACTCATTAACTTCCAGCAAGAGCACTTTGTTTAATTTTCCATACTGTGTGGATGACAATAAACTATGTAAAGCAATTTTTCTAGTGTTTCAGGATTTTTTGGGAGACTGACAGACTGTTTTTCTTGTTTGACAGTTACATAATGCTAACAATTAAGATATTAAGATATAAAATGACATTTCATAATACTATTTTTCTCTCAAAATTCTCTGTGTTCTGCACCTATACTTTTTGAACACACAACCACCCAAACACACACAGTCTAGTACATTTCATCACTTTATCTGTTCCAGTTGTACTGCTGAAGCTGAAAAACTTTTTTGTCATGTTGTGCTCCAGGGGCTGAATTCACACCTCAAAGAACAAGCAGAAATGTATGAAAAATCGTGTGATACAAAATTTTCTTCTTGACCTAAGTTTTAAAAAGATAGCTATATGTACCACCTGTGAAATAGCACATCAGTACCATAGCATTAGTCTGAATACCTTAAAAGTATTTTTTTTCTGGTTTAAGCTATACATGTATGACATATATTTTTGCGGATTTTCTTAGTTCCAGGTTTTTTTCCATGCATATAGTTCTGTTATTGGGAAAGATCCAGTCACTTCATAATTTTTGAGTGTGTGCATGGCTGAAGGTAGCAATGTTCAGATCAAAATTAAAAATTATACAAAAACCATAAGATTTTTACCAAAACTATGTTAAACAAAAGCTGTGATAGCAGGTATTATGCTTGGTAACAAATTTTCCATAATTATAGACATAGAATAGTGTATATTATATGCTACTTTATTCTTATGTACTTAATTTTCTACATTATACAGTATTGTTATATACAATTATTATATAGTATTTCATGATTGATCAGTATCTTACTGTGAAGAAAGTTGCTAAAGGCCAAAAAAAGTAAGGCAAAAAGGAAACAAAGAAAAATATCACAATCTATTTTTGCAATGAAAATAGTGCCAGAGTAGCTCAAATGTGTAGCACCCTTTATTCTAATGCCTCACCTGAACAATACCACACAGTAAATTGCAGAGCAATCAGGGTATCTAGGATGATAAAAAGATCATGTAGTATTTTAAGTTAAACCTTAAGCATCCCAACACATCTCAGACCTAAAAATATTCTTCTTACTTGACATAAATTACTTGAATTCCCATCAAATGATCTAAGCAAATTATACAAGATTCAATTCAGGATGGGACAAGTGATCGTCTGGCAGTGCTGTCTTTCTCTTCAGGGAAACCAAACAGCTTGTTTAGGCTAGAAATAAAGTTCAACCAACTCTAGACTAGCAGCTAGGATGCAGGAAGAATGCATCTGAGGGCAAAAAATGAAGAGTTCTACAGAAGATATCTTGTTTACTACAGACGCAGCCAAGCACACACAAAAAGAACTGGGTATTGTTTGGGTTTTGTTTTTTGGGTTTTTTTGAGAGCCTGCTAAAGGTAGAGAAACTCTATACAGCTTGGGGTTTGCAGGTTCATATACCCAAACTGAATATAGCTGATAAAAAACGTATGCCAGATACACATGTTCATGACCTCAGAGTCCATGCCTAAGAGCTAATTAAGCACAGTTGAAGAAATGGAAGCTAGTTGTATGGGTCTTCACTCTTACCATATCAAAGAAACCTGTCTGACTAGCACCAATCACAGCCCACTTTTGCTCAAAGAAAAATGCATTTTCTACTTTTCTTACAGTTCTCCCACTGTTGATGATCAGAATGTCCCCCTATCCACCGCCGGATAGAGAGGTATTCTGTACTTGCAGCACCACAGTTCTAATCCAGACTTCACACTCTGTTTTCTAATAAGAAATAAAACCAAGAAAACAAAACTATCAGTGCCATTTGGCAGATGTTTGAAAGCTCTGACAAAGACAATGGTCAGGCATTTTTGGTTCTCATGTGGTCATACATCTCCTTTGTAAGAAAGACACAAATGCACACATTCTGTGCAACAGATGTAATACTGCCTATCATCTAACATTCTACTTCTACCTCCAAAAGACAACAGAAACATGGAAATTAAATTAAGAGCCTCAGATTTTCCTAGAAAACCAAACTGACCAGCATATCAAAGATAGGTTTCCATTGACAATGCAGCTGTCAATGAATTTCCAGCTCTTTTCTCAATACCTTATGCTTCATACCTAATGTCTGACTTCAAATCAAGCTGGTGAGGTAACATATGCAGAAGTTAAAGCAAAAGAATGTCTAAATAAGGCCATCTGGTTAAAGTAATTCTCATATAGACACGAATAGACCAAACCTTATAAATTCTCAATAAGACAATTCTCATAAATGCCATTAAATAAAAAGAGGCATTGCTATTTATTGTTGTTATTCTACCTATTTAAAAAATCTTGGGATATACTCAGACAAAAAGGTGCTAGGAGACACATAAAAAGAGAGGAGAGAGAGGGAGAGAGAAAAAAAATACTGTGTTTTTGGAAATAAGATTCACTGTATTGAAGAAATAAACATTTCCTACAAAAATGAAAATACTGATCACTGCAGTTTGCATAAAAGCTCTGCCTAAGGAATTTGAATAAGAGATAGTTCTCTAACTCCTGTGTTTAACCTACTTTCTTTTTATTGGTCATTTATTTGTTCTTCTTTTCTCCTGATAGAAACAGAGAAAGGAAAAGAAAACCCAAAAGGTGGGGAGTCAGGCAGCTAGGAACTGTAAGCTAAGAAATAAAGCTTTTTGTGTTAATAAAACCCAACCAAACAAAACAAACAAATCATTCAAAATCCCAGAAAAATCACAGCCACTACCTTGTCCACATTCTCAGCCATTTCAAATGGATTTGCTTTGTTGATGAAGCTGTGCTTTTTGCTGGGATCTTTTAGAAGACCAAACTCTGAACTCTTGTATTCAGACTTGCTACAATTTTCATAGCGTTCACGTATGTGTGCCTGGTTGTCATGTCTTCCACCTCTATAGGCATAATGCCAAGTAAATACTACTAATAGCATGCCAAAACCAAAGTGCATTTAGATTCATAATTATTTTGGTGTTCAGATTTTTGCATTTATTTGAATACAGAGAAATGGCTCTAGATTGAGGTGGCTTTGGACATTAAAAACATATTTATCACATCATTTTTACTTCTCTTGATCCTCCTCCATTCTTGATTCCCTGTTTTGCTAGTTTATATTTTGCCTGATGCACTAAGTTCAGCAGTTAAGATGTTTCCAGTTTTTCTGGAAAGATGGGAACCCAGGTCCTGTTCTGCTTTTCTGTCTTGTAAATATTTAGACAATTATTGCAACAAAATGTGTATATATGTAGGTACTGCATTTTCATTCACTGATTATCTGCAAAAGCCTAGAAACTATCTCATGAAAATACAAAGAGAAGGTACATTACTTGATGGTTTCCCTTCAGCATCTTCAATTTTAGTGAAGAGTCTTCTAAAGCAGTAAATCCTGATCAGCAATGGAAAAATTCTGCTTCAGAGATTAGTTATTCTGCTTCTGCTACCCCAACCATCACTATTTATTCTGAAGTACAGCTGAGTTTAGCAGTGCTACAGACATTTTCTCTGTGGGCAAAAAAGCATCCTGAAGAAAAGCAAATAGCTGTGCTATATTGCTGCTTTGCACCAAACAGGCACCTAAGTTCACCACTTCTGGTTTATCTGTGTTGTGTGGTTGCAGCCTAATTACCAGGAAGCAGATTTTCACCAGCAATTATACTGACATGAGTCAATGGTCATTGGTCAGAGACATGGCAAGGCTCCTCACATCCTGGTGTTTAACAATAGGCCCTTTGCCTTGAATAATTACAAATCTTATATGGCTGACACATCTTAATTCATGAGATCCTGGTGTGTATAATTGGATAGAAGTATGAACTTGATTACACTAGTGAACTTGCTTTCCAGAGGGGGAAAAAAAGTGATAACAGGCTTCATTGTCATCAAAGGGTAAAGAAATGTGACAATCTGGGAACCAGTTTTAGGACCCCATCTGCTAAACCAGAGAGAAATCAAGATTTTACAGTTCTATAAATATTTTAGTGTATGCCATCATTTATGAACTCTGGCAGCTATCATAAAATCTCTCTGACTTTTGTTACAACTGCATATAAGGCCAGAAAATTGCATCTCATGGTAAACCATAAAAACCTAAGTAAAAGCACCATTCCTTTCAGTATATTCTAAAAATATACAACCTCCCTGTCAGTACATGGCAGGGTTGTTACCATCCCAAGATGCCTGTTTCTTTCTCATTTTTTTTTATCTGATCTTACCCTGGTCTTTTCAAACCCTTTTGTATTTCAGTATCCTTTTATGTTCCATAAATAACAGCCATCACAGAATAACAGCTGAAATAGCTTTTACTTTGTCACAACGTATTGTAAGCAAGAGACACTTGGGTGATGCTAATGCCCTGGATACAGGAAGAATTTATGCGGACCTTCTCTCTAATTGTTCCTGAAATGATTTTCATTCAGTGGTGAGTTCCTTTAGAGCCCTGAAATAGAGGTGGCCTCAGAGCAGGTTTTGATGCTTTAATCACCCTAGTAGAAAACCTCTGAAAAAGAAAGGATATAAATAAAGAATTATCCTGAGATTAACAATGCTCATTCTAAACTTAAACTCCCAGTCTGGCCCTGTGTTACAAAGTGTCTCTAAAAGACACAGAGATCATGAATGATCAAGTTTTTGATTACAGTGGCTATTCTGACATTCTAGGTAACATCTGCAAATCTTGAATTATAGGACAATATTGTCTAAAATAACCTTTCAGTCTGAATAATACTAATTTATTTACCTCTATAAAGTTTCTAGAATACATTTAGTTGAACAGAGTGGGGGGAAGGGAAGAGCCTGGGTGTATGGGGGTGGGGATGGGTGTGTGTAGCCAAACAAGAGAAGAGACAATCACTCTATTAAAAATACAGAAGCCCATGGGCTGTCTTAATTCAGGAGAGATATTTACCAAATTTAAGACCGAATTTCAGAAGATGTCTAGACAGCACAAGATATGAAATCTCTGTCATCTCATTTGTAGAGGCAAAGCAGTAAACTGAACATTGAAGTAACTGCACATGCAACTATCTCCAAAATAAATGCAAAAATCAGATTTCTGACATATTCATTATACACCTGAGCTGGGCATGTGCCTTTGCGAAGGCAACTGGCTAAAACACTGCACATGTTGCTTCTCCTTTTTCATCCAACAAGACTTCCTGTAGCTCCTCGTATTACCATGTCTTAGGACATGCATTTCTTTTAACCAAACATATGCTTTGATCTTTCACTTCTTTGTGAGAGGTGTCTCACATTTTATAGGTGTATATATATATACATATATTTATTCATATATGCACATTATGTGCTGTATAAATCTATACACACAAGGTGTTTTTGGACAGTATGCTAGCAATCAAGCTGAATGCTTCTTGTGCCATAGCTCTCACAACAGCCCAAAATTCATCTACTGAAAGAAAAAGAGGTAAAATTTAAATGAAGGTCTAAGTGGAATGACCAAATTGTAAATAGGTGAACACTTTATCTGTACATCAGGAAGCTCTAATATATTCCATCCTATGGAATCGTGTCCACTGTCCCTTTAGGAAATAGCCCTAGACTGCATACCTATTTCAGGACAAAATAGTACAGAGTTGTGCTGATGTTGGCTGGGCTAGAGTTAACTTTCTTCACTCTGGCCAACATGGGAGTACGTTCTGGATTTATGCTGAACACAGGGTTGGTAATACAGAGATGTGTTTGTTATTGCTGAGCAGAACTTGCACAAAGCCAAGGCCTTTTCTGTTTTTTGCATTGCCATGCTGGCAAGGGATTTGTGGGTTCATAGGAGGCTGGGAGGAGACACAGCCAGGGCAGGTGACCCCAGGTGACCAAAGGGATATTCCAGACCACACGGCATCATGCTCAGTATATAAAGCTGACAGGAAGAAGGAAGAAGGAGGGATATTTGTGCCCTGCTCTCCTGGAGCTGGCTGAACACCTGCCTGCCCATGGGAAGCAGTGACTGAATTCCTTGCTTTGCTTTGTCTGTGTTCATGGCTTTTCGCTTTTCCTGTTTTTATGTCAACCCAAAAGCTTTCCTGCTTTTACCCTTCCAATTCTCTCTCTGATCCCACTGGTGTGGAAGTAAATGTGTGACTGAGTGGGACTTGGTTGTTGGCTGGGAATAAAGCATGACAAGAGGCAGGAGTAACACTGGTAATAAATCCTAATGGTGATCCAAAAATTTACATATGAAATATACATATGAAAATAATAAACAGCTTCACTTAATACTTTCAATTTTATGTATATGTTGTTTAAGATACAACACTCACTTCCTTAAATAAATAAGAAATTTTTTCAAAAATTAAAATTTAAAAAAAATTAATCTTTCTCTCGTTGACAACTCCAAACTTTAAAATTAAGATCCATCTTCCCCAGCTCATACAGGTTCTAACTCAAATGAAGATTCATGTCCCATGGCTGGCTGATGTTAGGTCACAAGTCCCTCATCCTTACACTCTATACAGAAAGCCTACACAGTGTGCTCAGATTGTTCTTGACTTGTGGTTAAGATGGAAAGGTCTCCCTGCTCATCTGCTAATGTACATGGGATTTCTGAAGAGGCAGCAGGGCAATTATTCAAGCTTGACCTCACAAGATCCTTTATTGACCCTTCTAGCTTCCACTTCAACTTTTTTCACCACCGTCAGCTCCTGCCCTACTTTGTAAGCAGTGGCATCCTCATTCACCTGTAGCCAACACTGTAGTCGACAGTCAAGAAACAAAGAGCAAAACAAGCTTTCAAGTGTACTTCAGAACAAAAAAAAAAAAGAAAAAACCCCACAAAAATCAAAAGTCAAGGATCAAGCTTTCAGGCAAAAATGGGGTTTGCTTTGTTTTTTTAATGATTTAGTTAGTCAAGTTTCTACCCTTCCTCTGAAAAACAAACGAGCATTTTTAGTTGTGGAAAAGTTTGTGCAGTCCTACCTTAATAAAATTCCTACCCCTACCCCTTTTCCCTGCAGTAATGTCACACCTCTGTGGAAGCTATATGGAAAGTCCTTTAAAGAAGATAAGAAACAGGAGCCCATGTACCAGCTCACCCCACCAGAAATCACTTTGATCTGACACACAGTAGTGGGCTGGTGTGAAAATATTAGACTGGGAAATGATGCTGGGGCCTGGAAATGTCTCCACCAGAGGGATAGCAGCCTCAGGCTGGAAAGTAACCTCATCATCATGAAACCCACCTGGAGTCCATGGACCCGTTGGAATGAGTCCAGAGGAGGCCACAAAGGCAATCAGAGGGCTGGAGCCCTCTCCTGTGAAGACAGGCTGAGAGATTTGGGACTGTTCAGCCCGGAGAAGAGAAGGCTCCAGGGAGACCTCAGAGCAACTTTCTGGTACCTAAAGGGGACCGATAAGAAAGATGACAACAAACATTTTAGTAGGATATGCTGTGATAGAATGAGGAAAACGTAAGTTTGTTTAAATTAGATATAAAGAATTTTTTTATTTTTTTTTACAGTGGGAGTGGTAAAACACTAGAACATGTTGGCCAGAGAAGTTGTGGATGCCTCATCTCTGGAAACATTCTGAGCAACCTGGTCCAGTTGAAGATGTCCCTGCTTATTGCTGGGAGGTTGGACTGGATGACCTTTAAAGGTGCCTTCCAGCCCAGTTATTCTGTGATTCTGTAATTCTATTTTATTACCCTGTTGATAGTACACAGCTATCGGAGAGGTCAAGTTAAAGCCATGTGTCATTTCTAAAGGTGATTAAAATTAACTCAGAAATAAGTCAAAATATGTAAGTTTCAATGGCTGGAGAGAGATTACGTCAAAGAAAACTGTACATGTGAAAAAGTAGTTGCTACCACAAAACATATCTAAAAAAGGCAAGCATAATTTAAAAAGATGGAGACCAAAATCAGAGGTCATTCCATAGTTGTGTATTTGCCCTCTGGGTGCTGTGTTGAGACACCTGATTCATGAACTTTGATCAGAGAATGAGATGTGACTTTACTATGTTCCACTATTTTCCTAGGGTGACAACCACTCGGTGTAACTCTGTGTGAGGATCTTTTTGCTGGAAGGGATGTTTGCATTGAAATCTCAAAAAGATGCGAATAGCTGTAAACCACATTTCAAACTCACAGGCTTTCAAGAGGTTTGGCCTATTCAGACCTGTTTAATTAAAATGTCCTCCTTCAGTCATCCTCTCCAAGACTGTTGACACCAATACATTTTTTTAAAAAGCTTAATAAAATTTTCCAGTTTTGCTTTGCATGTCTTTGGATTTATTGTTAGTTTATTTCAACACTTTCAGGGACAGATCCCCACTGGCTTTAACTTGGTATTCAGAGAAGCTTCTTATCATTGAAATTAATTCAGTTTTATGTTTTCCAGAATCCAATTGGTTGATGGCAAAATTCAGCATAAAACTCACAGATGTTTTGATTTCTTCATAGAGAACTAAGTTTATGGTCATGAAGAGCAATCAACCGATTGTTGTAAAAAGCCCTGTCATGTGAAAATACTGAGATTACAAAACTCAAGCCAGAAGAATTTGACCCTTATTGCTAAACCAGTGACAGAACTTTTTTCATAGGTTCTGTTTAGCCATATATGTTACCTATACTTTTATAAAGTTTTCATGCTACCAGTTTTTTTTGTAGGAATTATTCCAGGAAGTAATCTTTTAAACAAAATATTTAGCAAAAGACTACAGTAAGAGCATAAATGTTTCAGCCAGTGTAACTAAACCATTCAACCAGGACAAAGAAAATGTTCTTCTAATATTTAGGTAGAGAAAATGAATATAGTATGTCATTCCATTAATTACAGTTGTTCATATTTCCTTATAAACCCATCAAGAATGTCAGCAGTTCAAATTCCATAATTTCAAAGAACTAAAAGGAAAAATCTTACCCTAAAGTTCAAGACCTTCTAATAAAGCAACAAGTGGTGATGAAAATTAAAGACATGTTACCTTTTAAAGATTTATCGAAAATGATTTTCCTGAAATCAACAAAAAATTTCCCTACTTGACTATTCTTCATGTCTTGCAAAATTTTCCAAGACTGACCCCTACTGAGTGAATATAATTGGAACCTTCTCCTTGGTATCTGTGAACAATGGATCAAAACCTCACTTTAATCAAGCTTGTTATCCAAACCAGCCCAGGAATCCAACCACAGCACAGATAAACCCGATTTCATTGTAGTTTTCTGCTTGGTACTGGGAATATATGCATCACATATTATTGTTGAATCTTCCAAACTGTTAAAAAAAGTGCTGTAGAAAAGTAGGCAGTATGACAATTCCTGCAAAAACTCAAACTGCCCATGTCAAAAACCTGTTGTCATTCATTCCTACTTCCACTTTGGGAATCTTTAACCACTTTCAGCCCATGTAACAGTGTTCCCATCCCTACTACTTGGCATTATTTTCCAAAGGCAATTTTGTGAAGCGCATATCCTAATGTTTTCTTAACATTCAGAAATGTGGCCTCTGTCCTCTTCCTTTTGTCTGCTTTGCTGTACAGCTGAGAATACCCACAGTACACAAGCTGCTGTGACACAGTTCCTACTTCATACACTTCCTACTTATGTAGTATTCTTTGCTACCAGTTTTCAGATTTTCTGTCCCAGTAGCTCCATCATTTATTTTACTGGACAGGCAAATCACATTTTCTGGGTGCTAAATGACCATATTTCTCTTTCTCCATGCTCACTCCCTCTGCACTTTACAATATAAACATATTCTATTTTATTGCAGGGACTGGTGGTCTGGCTTTGAAAATTACCTCTTAGTGATTCAATACAAAGTTCAGAAATTTCCTTGAGGTGAAGTAAGTACTGCTGATCTGTGCATTTAATTTTCCTGAGTATTTACTCACCTGCATTTATCAATAACCACACCAGCCATGATCTTCTTTGCTTCTTAATTGCCCATACTCTTTTATTTCCCTTTAAAAGATAGATTCAAAAAAAGCAGCTTAGTGGTTCAGTCATATTAAAATCATAATTGATTTTGCCTCACTCCTCATTTATTAATGGACTTAGACTACCTTTCTGCTAATAAACCTCCCAGTAATGAGTTTAGTCCACAGAGGATACATTTCCACCTCAGCAAACCACCAAGCAATTTAGGACAGTTGGTAGTCTCTGCTTAAGGGAGTCCAAAAACTGGAATAGAAATTTATGCAGGCCATAATTAAAGTACTTTCTGGGAGCTGTGTGGGGAGTTTACCGACATTCTTTGCACCGTGCCCATCTGTGGTCAGTGTAATTAATCCTTGATTCGCAATCCGATGAGAACTAATCCTCACTGACAATTTTTGATAAAGATAAGGCCCCAAATACTTATGCCGCGGTCAGACTCTGGTTATTTTCTTTCTTTAAACAGAAAAGGGTGTGAAGGTGATGAGGACAGATCTTTTTGGAGCCGCTCATCACTGGGGAAGGCATGCAGACAGCAAAAAAGCCATTCACTGGGATAACAGCAGTTCCAGATGTGTGAAAAGCCCAACATACACAGAAAAATAAGAAGCAGAACTTTGCCAGTGCTCAGTTACAAGAGAAGATTACCTTCTGGAAGTAAAATATAAGTTGTTTCTACTGGAATTACTTAATTGAAAGCACAATTGTGCATTTGAGAGAGGGAAGGTCATTGGGCTGAGAGATAATACACTGCGAGACAAGCTGAAATTCTGAGATTGAGAAGGTTTAATTATGTCCTTGTCTGTGTTTAATGACAAATCCCTGTGACCTCCTCTTTTGGGACTTTAAGATTTTAGGAGCAAGAAACTTATTTTTCCAGCGCCTAAAAAACTGGGCTCATGGTATGGGATGGGAGGTCTCATAAATCTACTCTTGTAGTGCTGTCTAGCAAGAAACTCCTGTAATAATGCAATTTTCTCCTTTCTTCACACAGGATTACTTAGAGACAAGAGAAAGAGGATAGTGAGGTAAGTGAGGTAAGTCTTCTTCCCTGCTGCTCTGTGGGAGCAGCATAGCAGATCTTTTCCAGACTGATAGGAGGCTGAGGGGAAGAAAACGGACTAAACTGGGGGAGAGGAGATTCCTGCTGGGAGCGATGCCATCCGAGATGGTTGACTGGGAGTGAGACACTCCCTGTTTTCCACCTCACAGGGAGAGTGAGGCTGAGGTCCTGCCTTTTCAGTTTGCTGATACTAAATGATACTTTGCAAAGTAAAATACCACCTAATACATAAAGGAGAAGCTGGTCTAGAAAAAGGAGGACTTCCATGGAAATTATTTACTTTCCTGTGGACCTCTTCTTTTTAGATCTTTGGATTTTGGAGGTGTAGCTGGTATTTTTGGTGCACTCTGGGAAGGACAGGGACTATTTATCTTCCTGCCATTTTCTTGCAGTTTCCCCCATTTTCACACACATAAATACAAATCCTAAAGGGAGATGAATTCAAGATTTTACGTTCCTCTATATGCAAGTAACCCACCTACAGTTTCATCCATGGTATTTTATCACCAGTAATTAACATGGACACACACACACTAAAATTCAGATGCTGATCAACCAGAATAACAGCAAACTGAGCTGCCTTTGCAAGATAAAGATAAAGAATTCTACTAAGAATTTGGGAGAAGTTTCAGGGAGAGAACACAAGAGACTCTAGTTTTCTAAAGGCATTTTTAGTTGTCATTAAACACAGTCAGGGTTTCCAAGCTAAAATACATGTTAACACATTCCAAAACACTTCTAATAGAATATTTTTTCAGTACTTCACTACAGCAAATGATGCAAAGCCAAAATTCCCCAGACAATGCACAGAACATTAGAGAATTAGTTTAACATTCTTACAACCCTGCAATTTTATTTAAACAAATTCTTCCCTATCCAATTCCCTGCAGAGAAGTATTGTACCCTTTTGTTGATTGTAGTGGACATATTGCAGATCTCCGATTACCTTCCCAAAGGACCACCCACAACAAGAAGTTTTTTGCGTTGCAAGTACAGCTTAGTTCATTCCCTCCTAGTCACCTTCCTTTTTCTTTTCTTCTTGTTTTTTTTTCTTTCCCCCCCCCCCTCAATTTTAATTTTCTTAGCATTCTTGTAGGCTGTGGATGAACTGACAGACTAGCCTGCCATCTGTTCTTTCATGACATGGTGCAACCTAATCAATTATCCCCAAACCACTTTGGAGTAAATAACATGTCTACAATAATAATAATTAGTCATTTAAAAAGAAAACAGCATCATGCAACTCCTGGTGGGAATTAGGTAGATTTCAGAACACAGCATTTTATTAACTGATATTTTCAGACCAGGAGAAGACAACTTTGGAATGAAAAAAATTCACCTTCAGTAATTTATTCTGAAACATGAGTACAAGACAACATCCCTAGACTTTGGACTTCTTTGACCCTTTGTAACCAAGGATGCCAGATTGAGGTAAGTGTGCCACTCATGAGTTTCTAGGATTTTGTATTAATATACATGTTAGAATAAACCTAAGCACTTCTATTAGTATAGGAACTATATTAAAATTATAAGTATTTTAAAAATCACCCAATGGCAAGCAGATGACATTACTATAGTGTCATATTCCTCAAACACAAGGAGAAAATTGCATATTTACAGGAGTTTCTGGCTAAGCAACACTACAAGGTTAGATTTATGAAAGGCCCCATCCTGTACCATGAAGCCTGACATCTTCAGGGAGAGATTTGTCTTCAGCAACCATCACAAGTAGAAATCCTGAGCAAGACGAGTACATGATACATGCATCCACTTAAAGAACAGGCAAAATGCAGAAACACAAACTGCTGCAGACAGAAAACAGGTTTGCAATAAATAACAGGACTTGAGAATTTCTGGAAGATTGCAATTAATATCAGTGGATGGCAAGATCACAAATGGCCATTTCCTATGAAGTAATTCTGAACATCATTTTTCACAATGCAACTTGCTATTTTTACTCTATGACATTGATTTAGACAGAATATGCTAGAAACTATTCTACTTACTCAATTGATGGACATTGAAAATACATTTTAGCACTTGAGTGCTTAGCACATTCTCAGGTTTTTCACTTTTGTAACATGATGGAAGCAATAGGTAAATCATAAAGATTCAATGTTCCAGTGAGCTAATCAGCAAATTGCCAACTAAAATTTCAGTTAAGGAATCAGTGCAATCTCAGTGAATAGATCATATTGATGGATCAGAAGGAAGAATTTACTCATTACTGTCTTTACTTTGAATATGGAACTATTGATATTGGGTACATTCGATGGGTTGTGTCCTGAAAGAAGACAATGTGTGTAGCTGTGATACCAAACAACATCTCTGCCATATTTTTAGTTATTAAGGACACGGCAATACATAAAATAATTCCAAGTTGACAAATGCTGTCCCAGATCTTTTCTAAATTGTCAAAACTTCTCATCCTTGAACCAGGTTCCTTTAACCTTCCCCCTGGAAAACCAGTCAAATTTTACCAGCAAGTTAGAAAATAACATAGCAATGTAAATGTGGACATTTTACCCAAAACTGCCTGATCAGTCTGATACAATGTAGACTATCTCCTGTGAAATAAGAAACAAAAAGAATTTTAGGAAACATCTTAGAGGCTTTGACATACATAAATATCAGACCACGTACCACAGTATATCATAATCTCAGTAAATCTAAATGAGAATACCAAACACATTGGATATGTGTGCTTGTTCTCATGCTGCCTTCTCTACCAAGGAAATTATCCATAAAATATAATACATGGCAGCAAAGAATCTCACACTTTGTGATACAATCCTTCACAGGCAAGATTTTCTCTATTCTTATACATAGATGGTGAGGTGTGAGGCAGACTCAAACTCACACACCTGTGGCCTTGTTGCAGCTTCTCAGAAGATAAACAATAAGGTGGGATCATGGAGAGAGAGACAGTGAAGAGAAGTCTGTTGTGATACAGCCCAGTGAAGGTAAAGGAATGAACCACAGATGATCTTCATTGGTCCCTCTGTGGCTGCTCTGCTGTGATTTCTGTGATATGTATGTACCAACATATTTGTCTGTTTAGGTTCTCATACCACTTCTCCTCCTGTAGAAGCCAAATGCTTCTGGCATCCTGACAATTATGTTTCACGTCCAATTTTTTAGGTCCTTCAAAAGAGTTTTCACCTTTCTGTTGCAGCTGCTGACCTCTTGCTTCTGCCTGTTTCTCCGTTTTGCCATCCACTTCAGAAAGGGGCTAGCAATTATGTGCCTAATGTTTCCCTAACCTTGACCACCTTGAAATGTGATTTTGTGATTTTTGTTGAAATGTAGGACATGGATCCCTTGCAGGCTTTTACAAACATGAGAGTTCCCATGTGTCATTGACACTGATGAATTGCTAGATCACTACAGAACAACTTGGAAATGGCAACGGAGCTGGCTCCACCGCAGCTAACTTGAGCTCCTGAGAGGGACCAGAGGGGTTTTTTGATTCTTTTTATTACGTGATATCAATTAAGCATTTAACAAGTTACAATAAAAAGCAACTTTCCAATGGAATTTTTAATGCAATGAAAACAAATTACCTTCAAGATGGTTATCATTTGGAGTCTTGAAGAGAATGAAAATAAGGCAAATGCCAACACACATTCATCCAGATTGCCCATAACAACTTGCCAGGCATCCCTGTTTCAAATCAAGTAAATCTGTGCAGCTTCTCTTTGACACACACACAAAATCCCTTGTGAAATGCATTGAATGGCACAGCTAAGGCAGAATGTTAGCAGAAGATACTGCGCCAAGCAGCTTTTGTTTTGAAGTGGGTACTTCTGTTATGCAATCCTCTTAGACTTTGCTTCTTTCAAAGAATGAAAGACCAAAAAAAAGCCTCAGCAAACAAAAACCACAAATCCCATACATTTCTCAACTCGGTTGATATTTCTCCACTTGGACACAGCCTGTTCACAGCAGTTCCAAAATTCTGGCATTGGCACAGACTATATTTGTAGCATTCAGCTGGGGTAAAGGACCAAACTGTGCATGATGGCTGGGATGAAGGTGTTTAGTGGAAGAGAGAGCTTCAACTTTCTCAATAAGAATTATGCCCATAAACAGAAAATGGAAGTGGAATTCACTATTATCAACAATGTGCTAATGAGCACATGAGCAACTTTAACAACTCACTTTAAGCCTGAGCCCTTCTGAGACTTTCTGTAGTCACAAGAAAGATGAGACCATGGACAGAACTCTCTTAATATGAAAACATTAATTTAAAAGCTTGAGATCTTGTCCAGGTAATTTTGCATGTATCCAAGAAAAGGAAACCTAAACTTAATATTGAAAACTTCTGAGCCCTTCATCAAAGGCTCACTTGAACAATAGGTATGAGGGAGAGTGCAGCCAGTCAGCTCCTTGTCCCATTTCTCACACAAAAGCCACCCACAAATGCACTCTCAGGCTGTGAGGATGAATAACATACTTGGTCCTTTCTCTGCTTTCTTTACCCTTTGGGAGAAATGGGGAAGGAGGCATACAGTGAAGAGAAGATGAGATGTGGGCTGTGTTTCCTGTCCATGAGGCACACCAAGCTAAACACAGCATGTGTGAAGGCAAAGCAGTGCTCTGAAAAATGGTCTGGGCTCTGCAGTCCACCTGTTCTGAAGGGAGAAACTGTCCCTCACTGAGCTCTCCCACATTTGTACAACATACGATGCTACACTTTTCCAACTTCATTCTACATATGTTTTCTCACTAATGTACAGTGTTACAGGCCCTCATTCCTCCTCCCCCTAACAGAGGATCCTTTCATTTCATTCAGGCACATTGTCATGGCTGCAGATTCCTGCTGCTCGTTTCTGGTATGATGTCCATATGCACAGCACTTCTAGAGATGTATTCTTTTCTTTGCAGTACAGGCAGAGAATTATCATCTTTGCCCTCTCCCATGACCAATGATGCCTCCACACTGTACATTTCTTGGAGATTACTTATTTACTTGTTCTCTTTGCTCTCTGCAGAGTGTATCCACCACAGAGCAAGAATACACTTGGTGCTTCCCCAAGACATATTAACAACTTTAGTATCTTTCATCTTCTCTGACCTTTTCCATTACATTCTCAGAACCTCAGAAAGTCTCATGACAATATGGGAAAAAACCCTCCAGTGCTCTGTGCACATATGTGGGCTTTCTCTTGTGTTGCACTCAAGTTCAGTTAGATGTTCTTCAGCCTTTGATCTTCTTTAATCAGAGGAAGGAATGAGACTGAGGAAGGAGAATATGAGCTTTCTTTCATGCTTGTTCTAATTCTTAGAAATAAAGAGGACAGAACAAGGATGCTCAGGGTATTAAGTGCAGGACAATCAAAGAAATGACTGAAAGGATTCTGCACCCTGCCAGCTATCCTGAGCTTTGCCCCTCACTCATGTGGCTAAGCTTTGGGGAAGGAGGGCTTCTCTGTTAACAGGGGTTAGTGTCTTTACTCCCCCACCCCCTTCTCTACCACCTCATGCTCATCTTTATTAGCTTTTTCACACTACACAGTCCTCTCATCGATTACAAGGGCCAGCACAAAGCAGCCTAATGATGGGTCAGTCTTAATGAGAAAAGCAGCTGCTTTTGAAGTGGTGTGGCTTCGTCCTGCACCCTGCCGAGTCCTGGCATGCAGAGCTTTGCCTCCTTTTAGAGAGCAGAGCCATGGAAAATCAACAGTGAGCAGCCTGGTGCCTCTGAACAGAAAGGGCCATGTGCATGGCTATTTAGTGCTGTAAAAGAGAGAGCATTTGCACAAACGGGAGTGAACATAAGGAGGCCTTCAGAGAAGAATGGGGCCTTGGCAAATTTATAGACTCCCCTGAAAGAAAGTGATTACAGATCATTATCCAATTGAGGCAGATTGATGGGTTAGGGTCAAAGTAATACTGCAGAGCTCACTGGAGGGACAATGCCTGCTTGTCAGTTCTGTCCGGGAAAAGAAAGAGAAGGGAAACTACCACACAGAGAGGAAAAGCTTAAGCTTTTCCAGCCTCTATCTTAAAAATCATTTCTTAAAAATCATTTATCTTGAACGTGTCCTTTAAAGAAAAAAAAAAGGGGGGGGGAAGAAAAACAAACAAGAAAACAAACAAACAAAAACCATCAAGGAAAAACCATCAAGGAAAAAACATACTCCGAAATTGCAGGACCAGTATTACTGAGCTCAAACTGTGTATTTGGAATTGTGAAATAATTGTGCGAATAGTGTGTAAACAGCACACACCTAAAGCCTTGTGATCATTACTTTCAGAAATCACGAGTACTAGCACTAGTAAAGGATAAATTACATCTTTGTTTCATTTATATTAAAAACCCAAAGAGCTCTTCTAAAATAAGTGTGTATAATTTTTTTTCATTTTGGTGAAAGAAGGACATTTTGTTAACAGCTATGGTTGAACTGATTTGAAACTCTGTAACATCTGGTCAGGCAAAACTCAGCAACACTGACATTGAATAAAACAAGAATAAATCTGTTTCTATTGTTTCTTCTGTATTAATTTTTAGAGTGTTTAAAAGTGCTTTGCATTCATGCAATTTTCAAATAGCCATAGAAATGGAAACAGCATGGTCCAAAAAGCAGCTCACAGCATTTATTGTGCATTTGCCTCACATTTTCCAATATGGTTTTGGAATGTAAAGAATTTGAGAAAAGACAGAAGACAATGCATTCATGAGAGACCTGATTTGTTTAATTGTGTTTATTTATTAACTTCTCTGTTGTTCCCCATGTCTCAGAAGCAGAGCACCACACACACTTTAATGTCCCCATGGATAGAAGAGTAACATTGGACTTGTTTCAAGAAAGGCTCAGTAGGGCAGCTTGGCCTTGGGGCTGCTGTCTTGAGAGTTTAGCAAGGGTTCCCTCAAGCTTTGTTACAAAACCTCCACAGACGTGAAAGTTACGGTCCCAGCACTCTGGGGCTCTGGTGTCTTTCCTGGAAACTCGTGTCCTCTTGCAGAGGATGTTCAGACACAGAAGGACCTATCCTGACTCAGAGGCCATTGGAGAGAAAACACCAATTGGCTTCATGCTAGAGTCACCTGAAAAATCTGTAGGAATACCTGTTACTGGTAACCTCGATCCCATCTGTTGCAGTGATAGAAATTACCTGTCCTGCAGCTTTGAAAATAACTCTCAGTCCACTCCAGCCTGCTGGTTCTCACTTAAAGCAGTAAGGATAACAAAAAAATAAAAGCACTGCTGGTGTCATACTAATCTGCAAGTTGTAAAGGTGTTAAAAGCATCAGCAGAAACTCATATATTATCACTTCATACAGTACCTCTTGCATGCAGGTGGTTTTTAATATTCATTTGGTAGCAACCCAGTTGCAGCATGATCATGTGCCTTCTACTCTTTACCAAAGAGAGTTTTCTGATATTTTTGCTGAAAGGGAAGAGATAGTTCACCAAATTACTCTTTCCTTTTGTGGGGGTTCCCCCAAACCCTTAGCACCACCATTTTGATTTTCTCTCTTCTGATTCTCAACACCACTGAATTTTCAGCGGAACTGACAGCTCTTCTCCACTCCTCTGAGATGGTTTGTCATTTCATATTCTATCTATAAACTAAAAAGGACCCAAATGACATTCATCCCAGAAAAATTCTAGGAAGAGCCATGGGGTGTCTGAGCAATGCCATTCCACATAAGGCATCTTCCCCCACCTTGGAGTCAGTAAAACCAGAGTTATGTTACATGGTAAAAAAAAAACAAACAAACAAACAAAAAAAACCTCTCATTGGTTTCCTACCTTATTCTGTTGGCTAAGCTGGAGTTTTAATTTGTTTGTGTATTTCCTGAACTAAGTTTAGATCTTTGACTCTTTTCCCATTTTCCTCAGTCATGACCACTGAATTTTCAGCGGAACTGACAGCTCTTCTCCACTCCTCTGAGATGGTTTGTCATTTCATATTCTATCTATAAACTAAAAAGGACCCAAATGACATTCATCCCAGAAAAATTCTAGGAAGAGCCATGGGGTGTCTGAGCAATGCCATTCCACATAAGGCATCTTCCCCCACCTTGGAGTCAGTAAAACCAGAGTTATGTTACATGGTAAAAAAAAAACAAACAAACAAACAAAAAAAAACAAAACAACCCACTCTCATTGGTTTCCTACCTTACTCTGTTGGCTAAGCTGGAGTTTTAACTTGTATGTGTATTTCCTGAACTAAGTTTAGCTCTTTGACTCTTTTCCCATTTTCCTCAAAAAGTCATCATTTTGTTACTGGGTGTGGCTTGGGTTCCTCCATGCCCATTCCTTCCACACATTCTGAAATCTCTCTGCATATTATGGAGTTTTAATTGAGAGAGGATACCATTGATGCCTTCTCCTGGTCTTAAAAAACTGAGAGCCAGACATAGCTAAAGGATAAGAGATTTACCTTGGTATTAACCTTGGAATATGCCACAATGCAGCTTAGCAAATTGGTGCACCTATAAGGACCCTTATTAAAATACAGAGGTAAAACTCCTTATCCCTTAACCATGTCTGGCTCTTAATTTTTTAAGACTAGGAAAAGGTATAACCATCTATAAGATGACACACATTGTGCTAAGATATCTTTTGCCTTGTCTTTCCTTTCAATGTTTTTCAGTTTTAGCCTAACAGTATTCTTTTTTGCTGGTCATGGTTTAGAAACAACTTGTATCCATTCTTCCTGAAGTTTGCTTGCATTTGTTTCCACTTGCTTCTTCTAGTTTGGCAGAAGATGTGCATATGTGCAGGACTCCATATGTTTTCAGAGATAATCTGCTTTTTACTACCAGTAAGAATAACCTTGAATACATACTGCACTGTCACAGCACATTTTCTATATGGATCAGAAAGCAGAACTGGTGCATTGGAAAAGCAGACCATATTTTTAAAGGCAAATTCATAAACCCTACTTTTGTGAACAGAGGAAGCTGAGAGATGGGGGTGGGGGATATCACAGGAAAACAGATGAGTGCTTGCGATCTGAACTCTCTGTCCAACCAGCATCATGTTATGCTGGAGCTGATCCATGGAGAAGTCTCCCTGTAAATAGAGGCTGGGTGCTGAAATGTCCATACCATTTCAGTGAATGCAGCGTGAGCACATCGAGTGGAGCACAGAACAAGGTCGAAGGAGTGAAATGGCTGTTCCCTTCCACTCCAATCAAGAAAGCCATCAACTATTCAGGGAAAAAAAAAAGTAAAAAAAACCCCCAAACTACAAATCCTAGAATCATTCAGCTGGGAATAAGGGAGGAAAAAAAGAGCATTTCTCTTAAGGACACTTTCCATTCTATTTCTATCTATAGTTTATATGGTGCTTAACGTTTGACCCACAGGGTTCATAGGTAAGTAAGAAATTAACAGATGTGTGCATTCAAAGTTATATTTCATCCATATGTGCAAAATAATCACAGGAGAGTTACAGAGAACTACACACTTGGGGTAGCAACCTTCCTAGCCCAGGAACTAAGGAATGCTAAGTTTATCCTCTGGCAAATCTTGAGTTTCAATGATGATTCTGTTTGAGTAAAAACTCAGGGTAAAATCCTGAGACATTCAGCATCAGTGGAAACTTTGTCACAAACGTCATAGGATTCAGGAGTTTAGCATGAGCAAGCCTCGCTCTTTAATTGTTTTCATTGTACAATATTTACAATACTGTAGTGGCAAAGAAGATGCAATCTTCCCTCAAAATGCTGTACATACATCCTCTCAGTGTGAAAAGGGTGAGAAGAGAATCAGGTCTGCTCTAAATATTGGTGTTCTGGAAGAGTTTCCTTATTTTTAAGTTCTTGAGTCAAAGGGAAATAAAAGAAAAGCCTAACTTTATGCTAATGTCACTTTCTCAGTCTTCTTTTTATTTTGTTAGGCTTTTATTGTTGTTGTCTGAGGTATTGGCTAGGTATTTTTTAAAGAAGGAAGGCACCTTATCTGTGTGGGTGAATTGGACTCACTAAAACATGTTTCTGCCTGCTAAGTCTTATTGCAATGGCTCATTGTGTTCTTCCTGTTGATACAGCATCCCCTCTACACAGAACTGGCAGAGTACTGACAACAATTTCAGATACATAATTTTTTAGGAAAAAATCCCAAAATTAGGCTGTAATATCCATTATGAATTTCTCAATTGTGCCTACAAACAACTTGAACTACAAAATAACTTTGAGTTTAGGGCCTTTCTTCCCAGGGAAGATTATCTCCCTTGTGCTCTCAGGTGGAGAGACCCTTAGGATGTTGGCATAGCAGGTGCCTACACTTGTCATGTAAATAAAGATTCCTAGATAGAGCAAATCTCCCTGAACATCTGCTGAAGTCTCCTCTTCACCAACACAGCAGACACCTAGTTGTATGGGGCTACTGCCTTTGATTTATCAGAAGATGTAATGTGGTATTCCATTACATATGAGTAGCAACATTTTTGTATCCATAAAGCCTAAGAACATGAGTAATATATATATGTATTTGTATATAAAATTTCTATTTAGAATGGCATAGACAAGTGTAATATTTTAAGAAATATTGACCAAACCAAATGTATAGCCTTTCTATAAAACTTTTATTTATGCATAAAGCCATGAGTAAAAGGGTGTTTAATTTTATCAGTTAAGTAAAAAAGTCTAAAAAATGCTATCACATTCTCTATTATTTTTTCAATCCCTAAAGACGTGTTTGGCCACTGAAATCATGATTTTATGCCCCACAAAAGATGAAGAACCTCTCTCCCAGGTCATTTCCTCCAATCAAACACGGATCTGTAACAGGGCTGAAATTTGTTACCACATGCCTGCTCTTTACAGGCCTGTGTAAAGGACAAGGTGGATAAACTGTAGCAGCCAGACAGGCGGTAACATCTTAAGAAAAATACCAAAGAAGCAGATTCAGCAAAAGAGGTCTGAACACGAAGGATTAATTATATCCTGTACCATTCCAAGTGGTCCTGCCCTATTGAGACTGAGAAAAATGAGTGATGAAGATGCTGAAGCCTGTACTTTTGATCATATGAAAACTATTCTGTGACTAGAACAAGGGTCATGCATTTTCAAAGTCAGTTCAATTAAGCAAAACGCCAGTCCCAGTTCCTTGCACCCACCAATTAAACTGCAGCCAAAAATGTTGCCCAATTGCCCCACAGAGGACTGAGTGTATTTATAGTCCCCAAATGCCTATGGTCTAATCAAAACTGTCATATAACAAGAAGCCAGCCAAGAAACTCAGACAGTTTGGTTAATGAGACAAAGAGCAGCTTCGTATTCATTCCCTCCTAAACAAAGATCTGAGGAAAGGGCATGGACTGGTGGGGGAGAGAGACTACAAGTACAGCAGGCCCAAAGAGAAGGGCACAAGCAGACAGTCAATTAGGCAATGCATCCAAGCCTGATCTGAGGGCTCATGGCAAACAGAGCAGCCATTCATGCACTGTGACATGCAGGTCAATAGAAGAAATCACATGCTTGCCTGGAACTTATGGATGTGTCCGCAAAACAGCACGTGGCAACATATGATGGAACTCAACCCCTGATCACAACCTACAAACAAAATGAAAAACATCTCTGATTTTTTTCCCATTAAAAAACAATAACTGTATTATTTTTTAATTCAAAATACATATTTTCCCCCCAATGAATAATTATCAGTAATTTTAAAGAACTCATAATGTATTGTGCTCCATATCTGAATTATTTGTATTTCTGATTATCAGACAATTTTTGTCTTCCGAGAAAACATATCAAGGTCCTCAACAAAAACCAAAGATGTTGACTATTCTTATGCACAAGACAAATGCATTTTCTGTTTCAAGGCACACATTGATCAAAAGATAAACTAGAAACTAATTTTTCTTCCTATTGGGTGCTACTTCCTGTTTGGCCAGATGCATTATCTTGTTTGCATTCTCTGTGTCTGAAGCATCTGCTAGCAGTTACTGTCAGAAATGTGATAATGACCATGGTCAACCAGTAGTTTTAGCTGGTGGATCCTGTGTTCTGAGCAAATTGCAGATATGGCTTTCACTAACTTAAGCAACACATGCCAGCAAGCACAACAGTAGAGTTTGACTTCTGTTTTCTACAAGGACAAGATCAAGCCTATCTACAACAGATCAGAAAGCCACAAAATGGAAGGAATCCAGGCTAAAGGTTTTCCAACAAATAATCGCTCTCTGAGCTCCAATAAGAGTTTGTATCTTTTTCTTTGAGAGCTAAGCTATTCAGCTCACTAGCAAGTTTGGGCAAAGAGATTGTTCTTAGGGCAAGACCTAAGAGCTTACAAACAGTTCTGCAACCCCAAGCTTGTCTAGAAGCTGTATTAAAATTAAAAAAAAAAAAACAAACAAAAACCAAAAACCAAAAACAACAACAAAAAAGAAAAAGGGGGAAAAAAAAGAAGAAGAAAAGAAAGATAAGTTAGCAGTCTCCTGGCAGAGTTTTGGAAGCATTCATAATCTTGGCAGGGCAAGGCGCTGTTGAGTTGTACTATTGTCTTTAGGAGGTGAGGTAGAAAGGGATTTCTTCACCACACCCTTTTTTCAGGTGTCTAGTCAGTGTTTGATGCCAAAAGACAAAGCAAAGAAAATTAGAAGAAACACCAGCATGAAACATCAATTTAAGAAGGGAAATTTTTCTTCATATATTTGTTTTTCCTAGCGATATCTTGGAGGGAAGGCAATCAAAACTCCAGTGTATCCCAAGAACCATATTTTCTTCCAATATGATATGAAAGCAAGAATAATAAACATGAGGACAACAAATGAGCTGGTTGGTTAAATGTGGTCACAAAACAGCATGTTTACAGAGCAGGGGGTGGGAGGGAGAAGAGCAAAAACAGTGTCACCTAATTTGTTAAATCTATGAGAATCTCACTTTCGAAACAGTTCTGTTACATCTGCCTTGCAACCTCCAAAGATTAAAAGGGCAACACAGCCAGCTTTAGGATTGCTGGTACAAAAACTTCCACAAATAAGAAATATAAGTAACTGTGCCTTTCATTCAAGTCTAGAGAGGCCCTCAAAAGCTATAAATAATTTGTGCAAGCCTCTTATCATCCTGAAATGCATGTGATTAAAAATCTGCTAGAATTAAGCTGCCAGAGGCAGCAGTCCCGTTACATAGTGTTGGCCTGTGTGTCTGATCTGTGACATTTTCCTAAATCCTGTCAGGGATAATCTGTCACATAACCATCTTTTAGATTGCTGTGGTCTTTTAGTGCAAATATAATTTTTTAAAATATAAATTAAATTACTATGCTGCCCATTAGGAAGATTATCATTGTTCTTGTACAGAGGAAAATATTACCAGATAACCAAATACATTCTAAACATCAGAGCAGTGTATCACGGGTGAACAGAAGCACAAATCAGCCCAAAGGCTTAGACACAGTATTGGCTATAACCTAAACAGATTTTATCTCCTCTGCTTGTATTCAGGAAGTCCAGGTTTGCTTTTCCACCTATTAATGATCTATAGGTCTAATGGAAGGGCAATACACTTGAGTATCTGTGCCACAAACTGGTCTCCAGGAAACATCCAGGTAATGTAGTATTTTTTTTTCTACTGAATCATTTTTTTTTCTACTGAAGTCATAGGGTACTCCTGAATGCTGTTATTTCTTTTAATACAAAATGGTAAGGTCTTTCAATTAGTTTCTTTCCGATGCTTTCATCACCTCCTGCTCCAAATCAACTAATTTTCATTCACATGTTGTGACATGTAGGTGGAATTTGTCTTGAATTAATCTGAAGTCCAGAGTCTTCTGATTCTGATTTTTTTCTGCCTGAATAAAAAATAGCACACTGGGTTTTAGCATGGAAGAAACTGGTCACCAGAAATATTGCTAAATAGCTCAACAGCAGAATCTTTCAAAGTCTAGCAACTTGAAAATTATATCAATGATGAGGAATTCACATATTCTATAGTGAATTATTTAATTTTGCTTTATTGATAGACAAAAGGCATTGGATTTCAGTAGTATGAACACATTATGTAGGGCAAGCAGGAGTGGGACACATTGGGATTCCACTGAACCTATTCTGCAACATCTGTTGTTCAACCTACTCATGGATGATTTGGAAGACAGGGTCAACAATGAGATTACTAAGATTGGGGTTGATACAAAGTGATCTGTGGTCATCAAACTGACTGTGAACAGCTGCAGAAGGATGCCATGGCATCGGGTGCCTGGGTAGGAAAATGGCAGATGGAATGCTTTGTTGATAAGTCCCAAAAAAACACATATGGGAAAAACATATGCCACTGTATATAACTGTGCTGTGTCTGATACTGCATCTGCTTCTGGATAACCAACATCTCAGGAAGTATGTGAGAGAGCTGGAACAGTAGGGACAAAAGCAGTATAGATGATCAGAAGTATGAGGTTGCTTCCTTATGAGTAGAGACTGAATAATCTGGGACATGTGAAAGAGATACCCAAAATGTTAAAGATCATAAAATCATGAATGTCATGAAGAAAATTATCATAGATTATTTTCCTTTCAAGTTATTGTATATATGTGTGTACATATTATTTCCCACAACCGAGGGACCACAACTGATAGCAACAGGAATAAGGTTTAGAGCAAATGAAAGTGCTTGTTCTCTGGAGACAAAGTTTTATCAATGGGATGCTTGGGATGTCAAATGTATAAATTAATTCAAAACATCCTTAGACACACTCATGAAGGAAAGGTCCATCGGGACATCTCAAACACAAAGACAGAAACACAACACTCATCTTGGGAAGGTCAGGTTTTCAGGCGTGGAAGGCCTTGCCAGAAGCAGCATCACTCTGTGTTTGCCCCACTGACACCCTTGCTCCCCAGGCTCCTCTTATTGACCATAGTCAGAGACCCTTGGGCTTATATTGCAACAGAGGGGAAAGACTGATAGCAACAGGAATAAGGTTTAGAGCAAATGAAAGTGCTTGTTCTCTGGAGACAAAGTTTTATCAATGGGATGCTTGGGATGTCAAATGTATAAATTAATTCAAAACATCCTTAGACACACTCATGAAGGAAAGGTCCATCGGGACATCTCAAACACAAAGACAGAAACACAACACTCATCTTGGGAAGGTCAGGTTTTCAGGCGTGGAAGGCCTTGCCAGAAGCAGCATCACTCTGTGTTTGCCCCACGGACACCCTTGTCCCCAGGCTCCTCTTACTGACCATAGTCAGAGACCCTTGGGTTTATATTTCAACAGAGGGGAAAGTCTGCATTAACATGCCCCTGAGGAACTTAGAATTATTCTAAAGTGAAACTAAAATGCTGGGGTTTTTTTGTTTTTGTTTTTTAGGAGATCAACTTGGGATTTCTCATTGTTTTGACAAATATTTGTTGCATTCACCACTTGCAATAATTATATTTGTAGTTTAATCCTCTGATTTAGTAAATACCCTCCCAAGCACTCCAGGTCTTTGAATGCAAAACAAGCTATACACAAGTAAGCCAGGAGTGGACACGCTTGGTTGCCTGGTTGTTTAATTAGAAACTGAAGCAAAAGGCATCCTGCCTCAGGGAGACAACCGGGCTGCAGATTGTGACACTGCCATAGCCTTGCTCTGTCTCTCTTTAGCCTTAAGCAAATCTGATCTTGGGCATCCTGACCCTGACTAATTGCACACTGTTTCCTGTGATGCTGTGAAGCTCCTTCCACCCATTGCTGGACTATTAAGCTTCTCTGCTCTGTCTGGTAATTAAGCAGCAGAATGCCAAACTCTTTTTTGTTGCTGTTGTTTTGGGGTGGTTATTTTTGCATCCTTCTTCCCTCCTCCTCCTCCACAATTCCCTTCTATACAAAGGCCAGCTGAATGCTTTGTTTGTCATTTTGTTGTACTGTTGAGGGGCAAAGACATCATATCACCTTTCAAAAGATGAGGAGGATGATAAATGCACTAACTTGAGAGGCAAAGTGTCAGGACACTAATGAAAATCTCTAGTGACTAGACAGCAAGGAGAACCCCATTTTGAGAGACTCTGTAAAAGAAGAAAACTTTTTCAGCCTATGCAAATGTCAAGTCTAAAGTACACTGGTTTAATGCAGCAGCATATTTTTCTGTCAGGAACAAAAGGCTAGGCATTATAGGGAGTCATTTGCAAGTAACTATGTAAGCAAGTTTAAGTGTCATCCATAAAATATGTGAGTTACAAGTCTCTTCTAGGTCATCTCCTGGCATCTAGATTTACAAAAACATAATGTGGCCTAGATTAAAATACTTGTTTTCAGAATTTTTTTTTTAAATTTAGGAACTCTGTGTGAGAATGACATGCATTTTTGATTTTTTAATGAAAATGGAGACTAAAATATTTCATCACAATTTTAGCAGCCATAAAGGCTTCACTGGGTCATTCTATTAGTTTATTAGACAAAATTAAACAGAAATACACTTTAAATGAATTATAACCAGTTTTCAAAATAACAAGTATATTGTATATGGGAAAAGCAGCTCTGTCTGATGTGCAGCAGTCAGCATGTGTAACATGGTCATTATTTGTCCCTTTGCAAATCATTTTATTGGAATGTATCAGTTAAAGTAAAACACATGACCCTCCTTCTTGTGACATGAAAGAAACCACTGAAGAGAATTCTCTTTTTTTTCCTCCCTTCTACTCATGCGAACTTTCTCAGAAAAAAAAGTAGCTTCAAGGATTTTTATCAGTGTCTGTGTAATGACTAGTGCATCACATGCATCCTGAACCATTAGCTGCCTACTTGTGAAAGAATTTGCTCAACATTTAGGAATTCACTTAATGAAAGGCTGGCCTATTAAGCACTGCTAGCTTTGGAAGTTGATTGAGCCTTTCTTTTCAACTTCCTGCACTGTTGTAAATGATGCTATGCAGTGCCCTCATGTGATCTATTCTAGACAACAAGTTTGCTTTGTAACACCAAAAGAAGCCAAGTACCAGGTGATACATTTCTGATTGGAGATGCAACTGTATGGTACAAGACTCTTCACAAATCTCTGCATGAAATCACAAATATAAAAAGCAGCAGCTCCAAAACGCATCCATTTATATTCTGGGGAGATAAAGAATCAACACTTCCCTCATATATCCACATGACTTCTGAATCAATAATTTGATAAAAAAAATAGAAAATCAGTAAAAGGCCAAGAGTCACTGGATGATATTTCTTCTCCCACACCACTGAAGACAAAGAATTAGGTCCTCTAAGTACTGGTTTGTAATTTTTGGCTAAAAGATGAATTTGCATTTTTAATGGCTCAACAGTCCTGACAGTTCAAGACCATTGTGAAGGGGGCTGTGAGAGCAGTCTGCTCTGCACTGAGTAGGTGCTGCTGCCTCCCGAGTCTTGTTGATTAATGGAAATGCCTGATGTGGTGGGACACACAGCAGGATGGCTTTAAAGGAAGAAGTTACCATGGGAGGACATACCAGAAGGTGAGCCCACTGGTTCGTGGAGCACTCACCTGCATCCCAAACACAACTGTATTGTCAAATTTATGGGATGAGCAAGACATGTTCTCTCAAAATTGCAGAGAAACAGGTTTCTTTTCTATGACCTCATTTTCTCTTCATGGTGAGTGTAAGCACCACTAAACAGTGTCAGTCAGACAGCACTGGAGACTGGAATTGCTAACAAAAGGAGTTTAATCTTGTTTTGGGATTTACAGGCAGAGTGCCTATGAATGAGGATGGGACTTGGCTCTATTTCCATGGGATCGGTAAAACACAGGGAAAACCAAGAAAGAGTTATTCTCCTTTTGAGGCTTGGGAAGAGAGTTGTGTCACATGAGTTTGGCACAGGGTCCCTCAACAAGACATCTGATGAATAGCTTATGAAATTACATTTATGAAATTAAATTTAATTTTAGAACAAAACTACAGACAGCATGAATTCCAGTTAATTTTTCTTCAGGCTCCAAGGACTGAGGGGTTGGGTTTTTTGGTTTTCTTTTTTGTTTCCTAAACTGATTACCTACTTAACTCCTCAAATAATTATCCCTGATCACTTTGATCTACAGTTTCTAGTGAAATAACACCTTCTTCTAGGGGGGCAGGTTGCCAGCTTCCTCCAAATGAAAGGCCTGGATTTATGAAGTCATTTCATTATGATCTCCCTAATTATCTTCTTGTCTCTGATCTTCCCTTTTGGGTAAGGTTATTGGGAAAGCTGAGTAAGGTAACTGTAGTCTCAGGACAAATTTATCCTCATCTATTGTGTATCTTACCATTAAGAGTTGATGCAGCACAGACTTTATTACACCCTATGGGGAAGAGCTCAACATAATGACAGACAGAAGATAGGGCAAACATAGATATTTACTTACAGGCAAATCATAGCTCTTATATCAATGATCAGGAGATTTTCTTTCAAATTATATGTGAGTTTGGTGTGCAATATTGTCATACTGATCCTGAACTGTTCTGCATCTCTAATTCAAAATAAGTCAATAAAGTACCCATTGGTGCTTGTTCCAACACCCCCAGAAGGAGGGCTTCTCCAAGAGAAATTCCTTTGAGCATATAAAAGACCGATGATAATGGAAATAAGACCTTATAGCATGCTTGTGTTACCAGAGTCTAGCTGACAGCAGAATACAGAATTTGCTTGTCCTAAAATACATTTTTCACAACTTCTACTCTGGCTAGATGTAAGCAAACACCCAGCCAGGAGAAAAATAAGTGGCTAAAAATAGTGCCAGCAGCCATAATGGCTGGAACTGGACACTGGAGGGAGACACAGTTGCACAGACCAACCCAAAGACACTCTTGACCTTTCTTGCACAGTATTGAGTTCGTGCCCTAAGAAGCCCCAGCTGATATGCCTTGATTCCTCATTCTCCACATCAGCAAGGAAGGAAAGAGAAAAAGAAAGCCTGGGCCAGTTAATGAATCATAAAGCTCTACTCTTTGTTGTTGTTGGAGGAGGAGTGTGAAGTTCCTGTATAAAGCCTGCAGGAATTCATCACCAATGGTGTGGAACTGTTTTTCAAATCAAGCCCTGAGAGCCCATCATGATTTGCATTCATGTAAACACCTACATTTTTTCGTTAACTGAACTGATTTAACTGCTAATTAAAACTAGTCAGTAAGCACAACACAAAATTAATTAAACCATTTAGTCAGTAGATGCAAATGAGGCAAAGTTATGGCTTGGACACAATGAAAAGAAGTACAAGTACTACTCATCATCTGGCAAAATAGTTCTTGAGGTAAATACTTTCCCCAGAGATGATATAAAGCAATAAAAAAAAAAATCACACGCTGACTATATATGATCTTTTATTGATAAAATGTGCTGGAATTCAGCTTCTTCTCTTTGAGACAGTGATGAAATGGACTCAGTGGATTTTAAAAATGCTCTCCCATACAAGAAATATTTCATAGTAAGGTCTGGATCCCAGCTCAATCTACACAGGCATGCAAATTTGCTCCTGTCTGACACTGGCAAGTGTTTTGCCCCAACCTGGACCTCATATTTTTGACAGTTATTTTTATAGCTTTACATTTTCTCATGGGGAAAGTGTCTGCTTGGTGAACTATATTGTGTGATGACAAGTGGAAGTAGTATCTTCTCAGAGAAAATGCCAGAAATATGTGCCTCTGTCTGCAGTATCTTTGCATTGTACCTCCTCTTTTCACAGGACTCAAGTGCCTTGCAACTCTAATTGTACTTATTTTACTAAGATCAGTCCTAGGACAGCGACAGACACACAGTTACCCACATTGTATAAACTGTGAACTGACATAGCTTAAAAAAAAATAAACATATATATATATACATAGCAAAGAAAAGGAGCCAAGATGGACAAAGGTGTGGTCTATCTGCTGTTCATGTGTGAAAGACTGAACCCAGGGACAACTCCAGTCCTCATGAGTCACTGGGCTGCCTATGAGGTGCTTGGCAGTGCTCAGGAGAGTGTCCTTAGGTGGGTTGAGGTATCTAGCAGGTGTCATTTTGCCATTCAGACCTAGCTGCAATGCCTGCAATTAGACAGTACAAACCATCCTTCCACCTTTTTCCTTATTCCAGATGCTCCAAAATGGCACCAAAAACAAGAACTCGTGGAAGGGGAGATGTCTGCACTCAAGAAACTGTCCAGCAAAAGGTGCTCAGAATGGAGGTGGGATTTAAATCTTTACTCTTCCTCTGGCTCTGCACAGCAGTGTCCCCTCTCCTCTGGCTTCCTTCTCCCAGCATGTGGCTCTTCCTGCTGAGCCACACACAGCTCACAGTTCACTCTTTCTCAGTGCAGGACCCAAGTTTTCTTTTTGTGGCGTGAAGTTGCCATCATGGAGGGTTTTGCACTCACGCAGTCCTTAAAACACTCATCCAGGATACAGTAGAGCTTTCTACATTTCCTCCTGCTACCTGATGGAATGCAAGCTTGCACACCCTAATCCTGGAAGTGCAAGTCAGCAGCCTGATGGCAATGATGGTAGTCACCGGAGAACAAGGGGACTTGCCTCCGTCCTTCTAAGCGCACATTGTTCCACAGAAATATTCCTGAAATCCCTTGAGACAATTTCCCAGGGCCCTTGCTGGGGAAGAGCTGCTCTCAGCTGCTGACCCTGCCCACAGGACCACATCCTGTACCTGTTTTACAGACAGCTACTGGGCTAGCCCCTGAGGGGTTTTCACCAGCAAAATGTGTAATTCCTGACTTCCCAGTGGGGTTAGGTAGGAAGGCTTTGCCAGCAAGGCTGAGGCATTTCTATCAATGAATGAAGTGTGATCTGTCAGTAACTGGAGACAGGATAACGTAACACATCTTTGGAGGCTGGAGGCTGTATGAGCAGAGAGCTCAGACTTTGGCCAGGCCTAGGGCAAAGTGCTTGAGCCCTCCAGAGAAACAGGCAACAGCCCCCAACTTCACCCACAGCCCCCAAAAACCTCTGCTGTCACTCCAACCTTTCCCAGTCTCTCCTGAACAGCAAAAAGCAGCTGAGTGCTGGAAGGGCTGCACACGCTGGTGGGATACAAGGATACAGCAGCTGGAAAGGTCCCTGCTTGGCTGGATCCTTCCCAGGCTGACAACCAGCCTGGCAGCCAGGAATCCTGAACACCAGCAGTCAAGTGCTGTGCAGAGCATCATCCGTTCTGCCAGAACAATGCTTCATGTTTTGATCTGTGCTACCAAACTGTTTGAACGCAGCTGGAAAAACTAAAAACAACAGCTTGCTTATTTTTAGCTAAGTAAAGAAGTCTGCCAGCCCCACATCTGATTACTGGTTGGTTTTCACTTAATAATAGTCTACTGTTTGAGATGTTACCACATCCTTTCTTATTACAGTTATGACAGTGTAAGAAGTCTTTGTTTCCTTAACCTTTTTTTCAGCCACCTTTAGATGGATTTCTGCCTTTAGCTGCTTCCATTCTAACACAGAAAACACATGATAAGGGGAAAAAAAAAGAACAAATGAGAACACTTCTCCTTTCCTTAGACATTTCTTCTTTCCTTGGATGTTCTCCCTTATGGAGGAAGGCAAGGTCAAGTCTGTATTTTAATATTCCTCTCTTCCCTTCTGATTTCTGCTAATTGTAAGAATACCTCACTCCTCAAGTGTTCAGTCAGGGTGATACTTATCATGCTCTGTCTTTCCTACTTTTATGTGGACTGTTATGAGCTGTGGGAGACAACACACTGAAAATAGTGTGGAGCTCCTGCTACCACAGCACCCCTTACACCAGACACCTGTTTTGGCTGTTGTGCACAAGGCTTGCTGACTGCTAGCTTTGAGGCAAACCTAATATAGTTACACTGTCAAAGGTATGGTACTTATCTGCATACTGCAAAGATGGAACTAATGCAAGCCACAATAATTTTTCTTTTCTTTCTGTAAGTACCATTACTAATATATTTCACATGGTTAAAAATGCATTATATCTGGGCTCCTTCTTTAAATGTGCGTGCATAAATTTAGCTTGGATACTGTTAAATATAATTTCAAGCAGCAGAAACAAAATACCATTTTGTAAAAAAGCATTTAAGCAGAAACAAATGCATTACAGTTGAAGTTTCATGAACACTGATAAGATTGCAGAGTAAAGCAGCTTAGTAAAAACAAAACAGAAACAAAGGACCATATACCTCAGTCAGGGCCGTGGGAGGCAACTTCAGTTTACAAAATCCATACTGTAGGGAAAACTCAACCAAGAACTGTCTTTTTTGAGTGGAGGGCCACAGGGCATGTTTTTGTGTGCAGATCTTTGAGCTGTACAGGTGAAAAGAGTTGGACTAGAGGTGCTGCTATCTCAGCTGTGGCACAATGCACAGCTCTACAGGGCCACTTAGAGAGAAAGTGCTGAGGAACTCACCACAAATGTGAACAACCAGCTCTCTGCTTGGGCTGCTTCCTTCTGGCCCTGCTGCAACAGCAAACCCTGTCACTGCCTAAGGTAGCAGGCTGCTGTAGCCAGCACAGTAGCTGCCTATTTTCCCTGTTTTCCCAGCCCCTGGAAACTCAAATGGCTGCAGCTGCCACCATCAATGAAGACATAGTCAGGATGCACGGGATGTCCAGGACATCAAAACCAACATCCCAGTAGTAACTGTATTTTCTTCACTCTTTTCAACCTATCCCACATCCCATAGGCTGATCTGGAAGCAGCAAGCCTGGCTCACTAACTTCTCCATCCTGGCTCTGCTACTTTCCCTTTCCCATCTCTGTTGCCTCCTGCTCAGTTTTGCCAACACAGCTGAGCTGGATAAAGGAAGCTGAAGATATTGGCTGAACATGATTCTTGATTTCAAGGTAGCCCAAAAGGGCTGCACATCACTGTGCTGTATAGCTATATGCCCTGAGTTAATAATCTCATTGTCTGCACAGCACAGGCCTGTGTCAGCCATTTGAGTCTTTCTACCTGCTCAGAATAGGTATAATTGAGTTTGAAGGTCCTTTGGAGCAGGGATTTTCCTCTGCTAAATACCTGCATGGTAGCCTATTGAACAGAGACAGGCTTCTGATCGGTCCTTATGGTAATCCTGTAACCCAAATAATTTTCATAAGAAAATTAATATATATCACATCAAATGTCTAATGTTCAAGACTTCCTGGGGGTGTTTCTAAAATATTTTTTTATCATATTAAAAATATAAGGTCTTGGTATAATTTCATTACTTTCTAAAGTATTTTAGATGACCAAAAGGCTTTTTTTTCTCTCTGTTTCATCCACTTATAAACTTACGGCTATTGCAGGAGGAACAAAGAGGGACTAGAAATCATACATGTAATTATAAGAATCTACAGTTTGTCCCAAACAACCCTATCTCCCTCCATCTTCCTGTGCCAGAATAGTATTACTTGGGTTGCAAAATGAGGCATCTGAAAGTTTGGAAGTTCAGATTTTATCTACATATCTAATTCATCCACACTATGTGTCTTACAACAGCATGTGAGTAATTAAAGTCTATTATTATCAAGTGAATTTCACCTTATACAGAGCAGACTGGATGGAGCACATTTAATGAGTGACTTTGCAATAACACTTTTTCCTTCTTCTCACTGTGAGGCCCCCAGCTTTGCAGCTGGAACTCTATTTAGATCTTAAAATATTTTTTTCACAACCTTTTCTGTGCCTCCACCACTATTGTGCTCTATGGGTATCAGTGCTTGGTTTGCCTTTTTTCTTTTCTTAGTAATATCCTCCTGAGATAACAAATGATTATCTGTGTTTTACAAATCAGGAAGTGGGACACAGAAAGGTTGAGATCTTATGTGAAACCACATTGTGGGTAGTGATCTGAGATGCCACTGGTTTTGTAGATCTTTTCAAGTGCAGAGTGCTACCATTTACATCTCTAAGCATGATATATTTCTCTTGACCTTGTTCTAACCTCTCATCTTGGGTAGACAAAAGAAATAAGATACCACAATCAGAAATTTTCCCTGAAAACAACTGTGAGAACCTGGTGGTAAGGGCAGAAAAGGAGTCCTACTGATGTGGGTGATTCCTAAGTGTCATTACTATGAAAGTAATCTCTTTCACATGCAACCCCCTGCCCTGTGCACCTGCATCTTGTAGGTCTATCAGACAAATAATCATGCAAGGGTCCCTGAGACAACTGTCTCCTTCATTACAAAACCTTGGTTCAGGTCCAGAATAGCCTGAACAACAAGGAGCCCAACAGCCCCACCTATAATTATGAAGTGAGTATTCCAAAGACAATATCAAGCACAAAGGCTTAAGGAATGTTAACTGCTGCATACAGAACAAGCTCAAGTTAAAATACTGACAGATTTATTTGTTCCAGTTGAAAAACCAAACATCATTCGATAAATTTAGCGTGTGATAGTAGCAAACAGTAAGACTGCTACAGAGCACACACCAAGCCTCACTGCGTGAGGTTTCCTTGCTGTCCATCATCTGTGGAGAATAGAAGATCTGAATCAGAGAGGGCAGACACAGAGTGTC
This sequence comes from Passer montanus, assembly GCF_014805655.1. Taxonomy (NCBI): domain Eukaryota; kingdom Metazoa; phylum Chordata; class Aves; order Passeriformes; family Passeridae; genus Passer; species Passer montanus. The sequence goes on along the minus strand of NW_024367261.1, from coordinate 2,364,327 downwards.
ACCAGTCTTCTCATTGTATGGACCAGTAAAACATTCATGTCAAAATCATTCAGCATGTAGTTTGTAGCAAAACCACAGTGTGTGTTTTTGCTATAGCATATCCCTTCATTTGCTATTTCTTAGACAGTACAGCATCTCATCTGATAGCTGGGGCAGAGTCCCCACACTGTCAGTGGTGCCTGGAGTCACAGCAAGGCAGGGGCAAGAAGGATCCCCAGGAGGGTGCTAAATACACCTGGGCTGTGCATCAGCACTGCCAGCAGTGCCACCCAGGTCTGTGGTTGAAGTCTGTCTACACTATCAGTGTGATTAACCACACCAGCAACTTTTAATTACCTGCAGATGGGGTGGGAGCATGAGGGGAAATTGCTATCTTGTAGAGTAAATCATCACCTCCCTTTTATCCCTTATGCAATAGAGAACACTGAGTCTGCCTACTGACAGCACTAGGACCAGGATTTCCTAAGCCTACTTTTGGGGATCTAGTTCTGAAAATTATGGAAAATTTTGGCATTATTTTGAATAGATCTCTTCCAGCCGGAAGCCTTCAATTTTGATAAATGCTCTGTATTTGTTGGCTCGATGGAAAGCATTAAACTGGTGTAGGATCAAACCCATCACTGAGAACAGCAATAGTTTTCTTCTTCTGCCTGCTCAATGACATATTTTTGTCTGATGCCATCAGTCTTTTTGAAAAGAAGCTAACCTCCTACTGCATCCAGTGAAAGGGAAGAAATGCAAAATGCACTAGGAAGGACTAGGTAAGTTTTAAAAAATTTAAGTCTGCACAATATTCTCAGTTTTAAATACTTTAAATACATGGATCAGTTGCAGCAGTTGATACTGAAGGACTGCCTTAGAAGGATCTGAGGTCAATGCCTCAGCTTTCTCATGCGGAGGCTCAGTATTTTATAAAGATCAGGATTCTTCCAAAATTCATATGCATTCATATGTGTCTCTCATTTCTGAAAGTTTGAGCCAGTAATCATTATAAACACGTTGCTAGCTTGCAAAACAGCAAGGAACTTTGAGTTCAGTCTTTTCAGCATTGTTCTAGCACAATTAAATTCTGTTCTGTACAATAAGTTTCCCTTTTTTAAGAAAGTTTATTCTAAAGCACTGACATTAATTAAACACAGTTTCTCAAGGTTATTTCAACTAAAAGCCCAACTTTGCCTCCTTAGGTTTTTTGACCCCTACCATCAACTTGTGTGCCCATTTCTGTTAAGGAATGGTTTTGTGTCCATCTCAAGGTATTTTTCTTTCTTTTCTTCCATATTTTCACTCAGTTTTGTCAGCTAAGCAGAAGATGCATATGGATTGCCCTCTGTGGAAATTTCCCAGCCACATAATCACCTCCTGACTGGCCAGCCAGTTCCTCAGCTGCTGGGTCAGCCAAATGCTTTGGGAAAGGGCTAAACTTTACACCATGGCTCTTTCTGGATAAAGGAGTAGACAAAGCTTTTCTTTGCAACCCAGCCTCAGTTTTTATAAGGCATCTCCTCCTCTCTGCAATCTGGGTGATGTCCCAACTCTCAGGTTTAAAAGTTTCTAGAAGAGGAGTGACTGATTGACATGGAATGCTTGTAACTCCTCCAGCAACCAAGCCACAAACATACTCTGCCAGGAATACTATGTGTTGATGGAAAGTTTTATGAAGAAGAACTCACACATATCTGAAACAGAAGGAAATACATATCAAAAAGCACAGCAGAGCCAGTACACAGAAATAACATATGCAATTACTTGAGTATATACCAAGACAATATTGTATACCACTTAGGGCACACCATACTGGTGTTTAAAAATAAAATCTTTTTAGTTTTCATCACACTAAAAATTTGCCATCTGTTGTATGGAAGTTTGTTTTTCCCTTTCATTGTAATTAACTTTTTATTGAATTAATTACTCCAGGTGAGCTGGAAGCGGCTGTTCTACCTCGCCTGGTGTGGCTGAGTGTACCCACGCCCAGCCTTGCCATTCACTATTCAGATGCAAATCATCCTGCTCCCCACATGAAATCCTTGGCACACACCCAAAAAGCCTGCTAGGGACAAAAAACAATAACATGGCAGGCAGCTGCTGCTGCACAGAAGGGAAAAAAAGTTTTAGTAAAAAGGACATCTATTTCCTGCTTGGTCATTTAAAAATGTGTATTCTACTGAACAAAGCAGGTGAGAAAATATTGGCGATAAAGAGAGAGTGAATTTTAAGTAACCTGCACATGGCACCTACAGGGCACTGATCCCTTTTCTGCATGACAATGAATAGTTTTGCTACCTTGATACATTGTGCATTTGTGTGTGTCTGTAGGCATGTGTACACACAGGCACAAGCAGTGAAGAAAACCTGTCAAGAAATTACAATAAAGCAGTGAGCTGAACTGGATTATGAAAGAGTTCTGTTAATTGCAGTAACATTATACTCAAACATATAAAAACATGTAGAAGGCCTCATCTGAGGAGTCTGTCTGGAGATGATGAATTAATTCCATGCACATTTATAAATTGAGGTCACAAACAAAATAGATGAAAGCTGCTTAAAATAAAATTACATATTGCATGCACAATTATTTCTCTATGAGACAGCAAGAAAGAATAATCTGTTGCTCAATTTTATTTATTTTAGCTATTTACTAAATGTTCCTTTGGTGAAGAGTAGAAGAGAATAGACTGGAGAACAGAGTGGCAGAAGCCAGACCCTTGAGGACTGATGAGTACTACACCATGCGGTACAATCCATGTATTTTGAGAATATCCTAAGACACTGTGGCAGCTTTTTGCAGTAAAGGTGGCCTCTACCTTGCAATGGTTCTCATGTATGTGCAAAGCCCGGTACAGTAATATGGCTTTTATTGCCCTTGAGACAGCGCATGCTGTTCTTTTTTTACCAAGTCAGTACCTGTTCATGTAATTTTGCTTTTGTTATTTTGATGTACTTTTTCTCTTCCTCTTTATAACCTGCTCAAAGCTTAGGTTAAAACTCCCCTTGCTGAGAGACAGATGCAGGGATGAGGTTCCTGTTATCTGAGTTGTACATAGCCAACAGAAGAAGCAACAAAATAGGATCATGCAGAACAGGCATACATGTCATCACTGTTAGTGAAGTCATTACACATTTGGCACTGGTACAGGCTTTCTGCTTACCAAAGCACTGGGTGGAAGTTTAAGAAGAAAATGGTTATCCCTATTCAGGGCAAAGCTGGTCAATCAATCCTTTATCAATTCCCCCAATACAGCAGCACAAGATTGTGGTTGACTTCCCAGAGAGCACATGAAATGTCTCCAGTTAGCTGAAACCCACTTCTGAGCCTATCTATCCTGAAACCACGTGATCCTTGGAGGCAACGAGCTCCAGTGACTTGCTAGAAAGGGTAATTCCATAATAAGATGCCTTTCTGGTCTGGATGCAACATACAAAATGAGAAAAGATGCAGTAAGGAGAAACTCTAATCCACACAACATACTTAATAGTATTAGTTTTGCCAACCACAACCACTTTTTATGCTTTTCTGAGTATTGATGTGGAGCTCAGGTTTTGACAGTGATTATCCCAGTAACTATTTGCTGGCTTGAGTTTGTCTTTGTCTGATTGTGTCAAAACTAAAATGGAATAATGTGCTGAAATGATCAAAAATGAGAAATGCGTGAGTAACAATGACCAAACCTACCACAGAAAATGTAGGGAAGAGTTCTCAGAGCTGGTGGAACAATACTATTGCAATACACTGTTGATGGGACTCAAGCCAATATCTCCACACGATGCTGCAACACACAGCGTGGACGTAACAGCTCAGGGCAAGTTTAATCCCAACACCTCTGCACCACATCATTGCACAGCTCAGATGTGCCAAAGAAGTCAACATGGGGCCAGCTGGCACAGCAGCTGGCACAGACACTCTTACCTGGCTGACAAGCCCTCACTGGCAGTGTAAGGGAAAATGATGACACAAGGGACACTGGCCCTCACCATGAGCACAATCAAACTCAGTATCAAATCACATGAAAACTCTTACATGCCTGCTATTTATCCTTTTCAGCCGAAGCAGTTATTTGGGACTTCATTTATTTTAAGAAGACTCATCCTCTGAACCAGCTGCTAACCCAAGGTGACCAAGCAACCACTCAGGTGGGGAATAGGATCAACAGGATTACAGATCTGGTTAAACTGAGCTATCAGAAGCTGCAATAATTAGGTTGCCTGGGGACTTAACTTCATGCCCAGCCCGGCATTATTACTGGAGGAAATGGTAACTCTGCTGTAAATTTGTCATCTCTTTCTTATACACCACATCAGGAGATTTCTCTTCTCTCAAGCACATGTCTTGTGATTGTAGCCACAGAAATGCCATCAATTATGTGGAGAAAGTAGGCAACCCTGGACTAAATCCTTCTTTGTTTTGTATGGAAACTGACACATGAACGGCAAACTGTAATTTTTATTATATTTAAAAGCTACTTAAAGATCATATTCACATGCTGTCAAACATGTTATTAATTTTGATAAGGCAAGTGTGAATACAATTTCACCCTTATTACATAAATGTGTGAAAGGACAGTTGGAGCATTCATCACACCAAAAATTAGTCCCATGTATTTCCACGTAAAAGTTATTTAAATGGATGAGCAACTCTATGTGGCTATATATGCATTTATATCTTGAATATATATTTTCATAGATACATTATATCTACCTCTACAGATAGCTTCCATATTTATTTAAACAGTTATGTATATATCTGACCTATGTGATTTTTGCTCAGTCTTTCTAGGCCTTAACATGATCAAAGATGACTTAAATTACTATGATTTGCCATTTGCTTGTAAGTAAACATTGTACATAAATATGAGCCTCGCATCCTAAAAAAAAATAAAAAGTAGTGTGAATTTGACTCTGTGAAAGAAACAGAGTCAAAACCTTCAGTGACTTTCAAAGACAGGATTTCCCCAGGTGTTTATTAATATTAGTAGATTACATTTTAACATGCCACAAATAGAACAGAATCATAGAATGGTTTGGGTTGGCAGGGACTTTGGGCAAAAATAACCTGAATGAGATCAGGTTGCCCAGTGCCCCAGCCAACCTGGCCTTGAAAACTTCCAGGAATGGGGCATCCACTGCTCCTGTGGCCAACATGTCCAAGTGCCTCACCACCAAAGGAAAGAATTTCTTCCTAATCTAAGCTCACTGTCAGTTTAAAGCCATCATCCCTTGTCCTGTCACCTCTATCCTCGTAAAAACTCCCCCAGGGACTTAAATTCCATAAATTTCACCAGACGTAAGGAGGTAAAGTCTTGAAGCTCCTCTTTGTGAAGAGTGTTGGATACACTAAGCAACAATACCTGCATGTATTCATGTTAAAGCACCACCCAGAAAAGGCAGGTGCATGAGCAGCTAAACAGAAGCTCTTGGGCTGCACTCGGTGAAGGCTTTGACACACACTGAATAAGCTGCTGGAGGAGACCCACACACCCCTGATTTCAGTGAACATTTTGAGCTCAATTTGAATCCAGAAAACACTGTCCCAGGCAAGGGACCTTCACTGTATGCTCCAGCTAGATTCCACTACTCACATTACTAAAAATTACTCAGCTGACTGTCCCTCAGTCTGTTATCATATGCAAGTTACCAAATTATGAGGTTGTTTGATAAGGTTTAGATCACCCATAATTATACCAGAATGATAAATTTAAGGCATGTACGCTGTGCTGATAACTTTTTGAAGAGGAAATTGCACAAACTATAGAGATGTATTGTTGTTTTAAAATCTTCCTTTCCAAAAGTGTGTACTGATTTTGGCTACTACCTCTAGCTAAAATGCAGAGAGAAAAGAGGGCCAGGGCTATGACAAGAACAACTTGGCTTCCGAAGGAGCAGTATTTATTTTCAGTTATTACAAATTGTGTACAGATAGTACAGCTTACAGCCTTCTTCATTCATACAGAGGGCTTTCAATTAAGAGTGTTTACATATTATTTTTCTAGAGAAATATTTAAATGAACCCCAAAACACAGCCATGATCCTGTAAGTAAATAAAATTATTTACTCTAACTGCACATGAATGGTATTATTATTGTGGCAAAATCCACTGATCTCTGGAAACCCGCTGGAGATGATTTCTGATATGTAGGGTTTATGGGAGTAGATGCAGGCATATCCCAGAAGGTTGCTAAGGAACTAGCAGATATATGCATTTTTTGCAGAACTGACATGTAAAATATATCCCTGTTTCTTGGATTAGGCAAACTGAGAAAGCTGTGTGGAATGAGATACTCACAACAATTCTCCTTATTTCCCTTAATCAAGAAACCCCTGAGAACTATAATTATGAATAATTCAACCTTTCACTAACATTTGGTGCAATTAATAACAGTACTTTAAAGCTGCTAGCTTTGTTTATCTTTTTATGCATAATTAAAGGGTGTTGATATTTAAGTTTTCAGCCAAGGAGTAAACTAGGTTTGGTTTTGCTGGCAGCAGCTGCTCCTGGCTTAACTAGGATGTGATAACCTGATATTGCCCCATCTCAGTGCACACAGTGCAGTCAGCTTTCTTCTCTGCCACTACTCCTGTCCATGCTTAATTGTGCTGGAATTTTGTGCTCTGTCTGAGTCAGTAGCTGACTGTCTTCTTCCTCCTCGTGTCTTCTTTGCCACACATGCATTAGCAGCTTGGAGCTGTGGTCAGAACTTGCCTAATTTTCTTGGGGGTACCAGTCAGTGAAGGCATTTGAAAAGTGATTTTCTGTTTCCTACTTTCAACAGTTTCAGATGCATATGGAAAATAAAGAAATCTGAAAAACAGACAGCTACGAGTGCATTAGATTTTCTGCTCCTGTGATTAAATGGATCCCTGGCTTCCAAGGCATCAATTAAGTCCAGAAAAATTCCCTTTTTATAATATATGCTCCAAATTTCTATGGTGCTACTACATGCTCTGTCATTTCAGTTTCTTTCTGTCTCATCAGAGAATTCCTCTAGCAGATTACTTTTGCTGAAAGGAAACTCTCCAACAGGGTCTCTAATAAGAGATTTCACATAATTTTCCACTTTTCCCAGTGTTTTTATTAATTAAAGAAAAAAGGTGATTTTTAATTTCCAGTACTTTCTGGTAATTGGGAAAGTTTTTAAATTAGGAACCAAAGCAACAAATGAGTGATTGTATTTCTCCTTTAGGTCAGAACTTAAACTGCTGAACTCCAGATTTAATAAGGCTACAAAGGCTTTCCTTTTACATTTTCTATAACTTCGCTGGTTTCTGACCACAGGCCCTTTACGTGATTTGAAGTGGCACACATGGCTACATTAGCATCACCATTTTATGTTCCATCTGCATATATGAAAGATATTAACCTTTTCAGTTTTTCAGACTTTTAAATCCATCTGAACAAAGAGAAAAGCCAAAATATGGCCATGTTTTCAAATTAAACAGTCAACTGCAGCCACCACCCCACAACCTCAAAACAGCCTCTGCTTCCAGAGCTAGAGGGAGAAAAAACTTCCTCAGTGTGGGCTCAGCCAACTTTCTCTTGTGGGATTCAAACATCCTTCTGGAGTAAGCTGGATAACTGCTTTCAGTAATTTCTCATTTTCTTGTGAGAGCATGCTTTGCAAAAGCAAAGTCATTACAGGTAATAGGCACATCCAGTTAGGAACTACAGCACTAGGTTACAGGTATTCCCACCCACCATTTGGTTCCTAGCTTTTCATGGTTTTCTGGTGATCACATAGCCCATGTTCCTGAAGCCCTTTGAAGTGTTTTCAGAGCCATATGGATGATTGAGTAATCCCTGTCAATCTGAGAAAGATTTTCTCAGCAACAGTGGAATAAGGGAAAAGGGAACATGGTTTTTTCTGTGGACCCAGTCTGGTTTTGTGCTTCAAGACAGTGCCACATTTTGTTTTCATTAATTATGTTCATACATTGACCTATGCTGGGAGAGATAAGTCAGTGTTCGACTACTTATATCCATGGTTCCATGCTTTGAAATGTTGTGAAAGGGTCTGAATACCCATGAAACCAACTGGGCCCAGCTATAACTTTGAAAACAGAAAATCCAAGTTAATATTCTTAAACATGATGATGTTATATAGAATCCAAAGTCTCAGTTACAAAATGTCACAGGACCATAAATTTAAAAAATATTTTAAAAAAAACCAATGACACACCAAAACAAAAAACCTGAACAAACAAACAAAAGAAACAAAACCAAACAAATGAAAAAAAAAACAAAAAAAAACAAACAGAACAAAAAATTTCAAACTTTAGGGAATGATAAAATTCCGAGCCCTTAATAAAAAAAACCAATGACACACCAAAACAAAAAACCTGAACAAACAAACAAACAAAACCAAACAAATGGAAAAAAAAAAACAGAACTAAAAATTTCGAACTTTAGGGAATGATAAAATTCTGAGCCTTTAGAAGGGCTAAGATGATAGGCTTCATTTAAGATAAGGCTTCATATGGTGTCCTGGTTCCTAAATCTCTGACTAACATTTGAAATAGGTTTTAATTCTAGAGGTCACTTAGCTACCTCAGAATATTTTTCTCCCAGATACTAAATATGTGATTAAAGAGTCAGCTGCCTATAAGGCTATTGGCTTGTTTCCCTAACCCAGGAAGGACTAACATCCTGCCAAAATCTTTTTCAGGCTTTTCCCTCAGGCTGGCTTTATTAATTCAGGGGAGGGAAAAAAAAGAAGAAGAAAAGAAAAAGAAGCCATCTCTCACAAAACATGAGCTGCAGGGGCCATTTCCCCATGCTGCAGCTCTCCTTGCTCCAAAGCCAACATCTCTCATTTTATTCCTCATCTTAATGAGCTTTCTCAACTCTTGGTAAGCTCTGTCTGACCTAAATGAGTCAGGGAATGGGCAGAAGTTTCTGCCTCCTGGGGCCCTTGACCCTTAACGTGGCTGCCTCTCCTGCTGTCATGCCTGACCTCAAACTCCAGGACTGGCATTAAGCTCTTTAGGAAATTAGCACAGTAGACATATAGTTAAGTACCTGCTTGGATATCCAATTTCTAGCTTCTGTTTCCTAGAACTTGCCTGCTGTTCCCTCTGCTGCAAGGCAGGATGTGGTTATTGCTGGCATTAAATGTTGTTCTGCATCCTTAACTTCACATGAAAGGGAAAAAGTGAGCGAGGTACTCCACAGAGTGGAAGCAAGGTGCTCATATGAAGCTGTCAGCTTGCTCAGCATTAGGTACCTAGAGCTGTATTTGTACCAACACATGCTTTACAAAGTCATTCCTGCTTCTGTTGTAGCATTTCTGCTACGGCTCCCTAAATAGAATAATTGGCCAGTTTGCTCAAAACATGGCCTCAGTTTCTAGAGGGCAGGTAGAATAGAGACCACATTATTACAGTGAGCCACAGCCCAGTCCTCTGTCATTTAAATGTCATGAAGCACAAAGATGGACGTTGCATAAATATCAGTGTGGGCAGAACAAAGGCCCCATTCTATAGATGGCCAGCAGTGCACACAGTTTAAGGGGAAGTGCTCTAAGTCACTATGATGTATGGAGGTGAAAATCATAAAGAAGGCCAACTTTGCCCTCCCAAATGCAGTCAGTGTTTCCCAGGCTCACACAAGCAGGTGCCAAGCAGAGCAGTAACAGTCTTCAAAGAGCTACCCTTTCCCCATCACAGAGTCACTGTTACCCCCTGCTTTGGGATGCTGAAAGCTCCTTTGGTAGGTCTGTTCTCCACAGCCAATATGTTCATACATTTATATACCAAATATTTCCCTCTCAGTGCCTGTCATGACTATATCACACCTTGGCAGCCTGACCAGCCACTTGCTTTTTCTCTTTGTAGTGCAAGGTTGTCACCACCTACAGACCCAAAATCTGAGAATGTCTCTAGGTTGTTATAGTTTATATTAAAAGAGCAGTTAGGCAGCATTAATGATCTCTGTAATTGCACAAGAAGGCACATGCAAAACATTATTTCATTTTATGTGAACCTCTATGTCTTTTAATGCTGGAGAAAGGATTATTTTTTCCATTTGTTCTTGTTTTAATCTGGTTTTGCTGACATTGAATTTAATGGGAGGGAAAATTTTAATGCTATTCAAAGCAGGTCTTTTTTGAAGCAGGAACAGGAGATCAAAAAACTTACCCTATGCTGGCAATAACTTTTAGCTAGAACAGCTGGGAAGGTTTGATCAGATTCTAGTTCTCCCAATGGGGTGAATAGAGAAGGAGGCCAAAAAGATAAACCAGAGGGAGGAAAAAAGGATTTATTTGTGAAGGTGCAGTTCTAGTTCCTTCCCACATGCGTCTCTGCAAGGGCAGTAAAAGCCAGTGGCTTCCTGCTCCTTGTTCCTACCATGAGTTTGAGATTTTGTGTCATTTGACAGGGGTTACTGTCACTTAATCATTTCTAGAGGGCATTAGGTGAAAATGGCACTTGGCAAACAATTTGAAAAGATAGACTTCACCTGTCCCAAATGTTCTATAATCTAGGGACAAATCTTTACAAATCCTGTGGCTCCGCAGCTCACGTTTGTGCCACAAGGGTTGAGGAGCTCTCAGGAGTCAGCACTATTTTGGCTGGGTCATTCTCTGAATGATGTCAGTTGTTGGAATTTTGCCAACGACTTCATTAGTTGAAGACACAAGCTATAATTCAGAGGACCAGGATGTCAGAGCCAGCAGAACAAGCTTAGAAGGGTGACAGCAACACATGAAAGGAAAAACTGGCAGAATTCATAACTCTTCTCTTTGAGGTGGACTTCAGCAGCTTGGGAGATAATAACCGGGATGAGGGGTGGTGAGGGAAGACTGCAGGAACAAATCCATCTTGTGCTACATCCTTGACTAATTCCTTTGACTTCAGCAAGAGTTACTGGCCTGAGTAAGGTGAGGATTTAGAGGTGCATGTTCCTACACGGCACAATGCATGAACTGTAGACATTTACTAGCATTTCAGAATAACACCCAGCCTGTTAAAACCAGGGAACTGGCCACTTGGGATTAACCTTGCAGTATGATATTCATTATTCACTAGCATGGCAATCCAACAGAGACAGACTGTGAAGTCTGATATTCATTAAACTGCAGTACAGCATCTCTGAGGTGGCCCATGGTGCAGCCCTGCGTGTGTGCATTTCTGTGTGTGCACTTATGTACGTGTACTATAAAATATTATGGCAAGAGGGAGGGACGTATATTTTAGAAAGGACACAAATTCAGCACAAGCAGTGGCTGGCCTTGCAGGGATCTCTGGTAAAGATGCCAAGTAATGTTTGGCTTCCAGGTCAGACAATTTTTTTTTATCCTAAATCTACTCATGCAAAGACACAGCTTATAGCTTGCAGATGGCTCATTCTGCTGATCTGCCAGTATTCACACTCAGACTGTGGAATTATATCACATGAGCAAGGGGATTGCTGTATTTTTCCATGGCTTTGTTATTGCAGGCAAAAAAATACAGCTAAACAAAAAAAATAAGAAAAAAGGGGGGTATTGAATCATTATTTTTGGAGAGATTTTAAAATTTCATTTAAAAAGACAAAGCAAACATGAGCTCCCAGTCAAACACCATCACTTAATCATATGCTTATCAAGACAGCCAGAAAATGAGGATGGATTATATATTTTAAATAAAGGATCCACTAACACTATTAGGCAAAAATTTTTTTCCTCTCACTTGGGTGCTTACTTGCATTTTTCATACTTTGAAAAATTCCCTGAACAATTATAATCATTAAGAATAATTGCTAATATTATAAATACTAACAATCTCAAATTCGTTAACAACACCAAGGAAAACAAATTAGTATGAATGCTTAGATTCAGTTCCTGAAAAGGAGAGGCACAATCTATTTATGCAATATTATAATAAATTTCAAAATCTCAGTAGAGTTGCACTTTTGTAAACCACAAGTGATAGTATTAAATTATTGAAGTTATCTAGGGATTGTACCAATATAGCACAGAAAGGCTGACCTGTAAAATATGTAGTCTGTAAAAAAACACACAAAAATCCATTGATGTAATTTGATCTGAAGAAAAAAGTTTAATATTTTTTAGATTGGAAAATTATTTGGGTTTATAAAACCTATTCACACATTTATAATTAAGTAGTTGGATATTTTAATCTGAAAATACATACTTTAAAAGGGAAGAGCTAAGTGTTTCACAACAGCTGTGAGACAGAAATATGGAGCCACAAGAGCTAGTTCAGCAAAGGACCACTAAGATGATGAAGGGACTAGAGCATCTCTCCCATGAGGAAAGGCTGGAAAGGCTGGGACAGACAGGACTGTTCTCTCAGAGGACAGACCACTCGGGGGGTCTTATTAATGTATGTAAATACCAGAAGGGAGGTTTTGTGAAGAAGAAGGACCCAGGTTCTTTCTGGTAGTGCCCAATGACAGGACAAAAGTATAAACTGAACCACAGGAGGTTCTCCTGAACATCAGGAAACACTTTTTCATTGAGGAAAAAGTGGGGATGACTGAGCACTAGCACAGGTTGTCCAGAGAAGTGGAGGGTTCTCCACCCGTGAAAACATCCAAAAGCTGTCTAGAAATGGTCCTGGGCAGCTTGTTCTTAAGGACCTTGTTTAAGCATAGGGACTGGAGCAGATGATCTTCAGAGGTCCCTTCCAACCCCAGCTAGCCTGTGATTCTGTGATTCATCATTTCACAGCATCACAAAATATTTAGAGTTGGAAGGGATTCATAAGGATCATCAAGTCCAGCTCTTAAGTGAATGGTCCATATGGGGACTCAACCCACAACCTTGGGGTTGTCAGCACCACACTCTAGCCAAGATAATTTCAGGTTTTTCTGTTCTTTTTTTTAGTTTTCGTTTTGTTGGGGTCTTTTTTATTCTTGCTGGTTTGTTTCTGAAAGATGTCATTCAACTAAAATGAGCCTTTTTTGTTTGGGTTAGGAAAGTGGTAAGGAAGAGCAAAGAGATCCTTTTAGCCCCAGTCTTAACCTACTGGTTTAAGCTTCCTCAGTTATGGTGCTGACACCATAAAGTTCAATCCCCTGTAGCTGTGGGGGTCACTGCCCCAGCTGTGTTAGAGGCTGCCAGACAGACAGACAGACCTGCTGATGGGAGGTGGAGCTCTCCAGGCCAGAGGTTGCCTGGAGTGCCTGAGGCCTCTTAGCAAGGCTGGGTTGGCAAACAATTATTTTGCAGAAACTGTGCTCTGGTTGAGGAGCCGCATTGGCAGGTGAAGGAGCTACAGGAGGAAGTGTACAGACTACCCAGAACTCAAACAAATGAGCAAGACCTTGACCAGTTACTTTCAGAGATGTTGCAGTCTCAAGACTCTTGGGAGTCTGGAGCCTCCATTGTTGCAAAGAAGCAGGTGGGCTCAGAACCCTGCAGGGGAATTAAAGGATTGTTAGTCAAGGGTCTGATAAAGATGAAGGCTGGAAACAGGTCATGGCATGAGCCAGGAGGAAGGTTCCTCCTCCTTCTCAGAATTTGCATAGTAGTAATAGTACCAGGTATGAGAGGTATGACGGTCTGGAATGAGAAGGCCAAACAACTGATGGGGTGGGCAAAGGTCCTACAGGGATAGGGGGGTGTCCTAAAACAACACTTCCTGCACCCTTCATCACAACCTCCTCTGTTAAGAGGAAAAGAAGGAGAGTTTAAATAGGACGCTCCCTCCTAAGGGGAACAGAGAGCCCAATGTGCCGAGCAGACACTATTCACAGGGAAGTCCTCTGTCTGCCAGGGGAGATAAAGGACACTACTGGAAAACTCTCCAGTCTAGTAAGGTTCTCTGATCACTATCCACTACAGGTTGTTCAAACTGGCAATGAAAAAATAAAAAAGAGAAGTCTGAGGGCAATCAAAAGAGACAGCAGGGCCCTGGGATGATTGGCAGAAGGGATCAGGAGCACAAGTAGTCATTTCCTCAATTCTTCTGGTAACAAGGAATTATACTGATAGGAATAGGCAGATCCATCAGGTCAATGCATGGCTCCGAGGTGGGTGCCAGCAGAAAAATTCTAACTCAGCATATTCTGTGATACTGTGAAATTATTTTACCCTCTCTCCTCCACTTATCCAACAAAATGAAAGATTAAACTGGCCCTTCTCTCATCATCATTGGAATCTGGTGTGATTCCTTCTTCAGTTCTCATTTCAAAAAGATTCCCTAAAATAATTGGCACTAGCAAACCCCCTGCTAGACCCATTCTCCTCCTTTTTGCCTGTACTTCCATGTCTTTGGCCTTGAGTACTGAAGGCAATTAATTTAACTGAGTTTGTATGCTCAGCTTGAATATATGTGAACGTGGCAGCACAGAGTGGCCTAAGATGAGCAAGAGGAAACAGCAATCCCTGTGCTCCTTGCACTATATAGACCTCAGGTTCACTAGGAATCACAAGCCAGGGATCTTTGTGTGTAATAATATACCAAAGAAAGAAGTGTTTTCTTGACTAGTTAAGACTGAAGTTTATTTGGACAACTTTGAAGGATTTTGTCGCAACACGTGAGAAGAAACGAGTTGTTGAGCAAACTCTGTAGTGAGGTTGCAGGATAGGTGCATTTGAAGGTGTTTGATTCCAGATGATGATAAGTGTAACACAGGACAACAGACTGAAGTGGCAGTAACTTTTTACTTTTGTTTCCACAATTCTTAAGAGAGCCAGTCCTAGATTGATATCTCTATGGCAATCAGCATCCTACAAGGATTAATATGATGATTGGAGTTGCAACAGATTGCAACTGCAATATAAAGTTATTAATGCTTAACAAATGGATATCCAGGGAGTAAAAAGAAACATGGAAAAAATATTGATAAGAAGGATAAGCAGTGGACAATAGACTTAAGTTTGTAACATTTGGAGAAATGTAGGAAGGCAAGGAGATTTTCAAAGGAGGCTTTCAAATGTAGACAATGAAGTGGCCCTGAAACTTTCTGTTGAATTTCTCCTGTAAATGAAGGGCAGAATAAAAGAGATCATAGGAATAGTTTGAAAAATAACCTAAAAGTAGTGGAACATAAACTGAAAAACCTTAAAAGCTAGCATACAAGCAATGCAAATACAAGGGGTGCCACAGTTTAATTAAAAGAATAGAAAATTCGTATCTGTAGCATTACCTGTAACAGCACAAAACTGTATTTGTCTAGAGAAACAAAATAAGAGAGAAGAAAATACTGTACCACCACATGATAAAAGCCCAGACTACAGTAAACAGCTTTTCAAATAGAGAATAAGCACATGACTTTGAGCTGCTACTCTGAGAAAATCAGCAAACTTACAACCTTGAGAAGGTCACTGTAGAGAAAAATGAAGTGAAAGAGGGTGACCATTTGTGAATCTGCTTACAAAGGAGTAAGCAAAAGAAGGGAATGATACAGAATATTCACCTAAGAGAGAAAGAAGAGAATGAAGTTTCAGGAAGTGCGTACACAGGGAAGAAGACAATAATGAAGTAGGGAATAGAGAACAGCAGATATGAGGAAAATAGAAAGAGCAACTAGGAATTCATCTAAGTAGTAAATGCACTATTTTAAAGCAAGTTAAATACAGAAAGTATTTTTCCAATACTACTCTTTTCAAAAACTGTGTCTTCTGTTATAACAACCTTACTGAGAGATCTTGAATGGTGAGAAGGTAAGCCTGTAAAGCTCTGTTAATAAAACTCTGTTAAAATTCATATAGATTCTGCTCTGAGAGAAGAAAATTACCCTATTTGATAAGCACAAACTATTTGGAGAGCATTTTGATACATCCCTTGTCCAAGAAAGAAAGCAGCAATAGTCAAATCATTTTCAAATTGCATTAAAAATATATTTTAAGAGAGTATTGGGTCTCCTTTTCTCCCTATTTTTATCTATGCCAAGTTACCAGTCCCTAAAGAGGATAATAGTTTCTAGAGCACTCCTTTGAGAGATTTCAGCTAGGTGTGGCCTAATTGTGAGATGTGCTGCCACATGAAAGCCTCTGCAGGGCAAGGAACAGAGATTATGTTAGCATTTAAATCATTCTGTGGTAGGAAAAACAGCAGGATTTGTAACCTAAATGGCTACAGCACCCTTCCAAATAGGGTTTAAGTGACAAAGTCAAGTCAGGATATGCAGAATGAGAAAAATGCATCAAATAATCCGTGTGGAAAATCACATCCAAATGCCCTCAACTCCAGTTGTGAAAACTCTTGAGAAGCATAATGAGAGACGGGGATCAACGGGGCTATGGAAAATAATGAACAATGACAATGAAGCAGCCTACTCTAGAGTCAGATTTCTGATCTGTAGCTCCTGTTGTCCCTGATTCATGATGCTCTTTACCCATCTGAGAAAGAGGAACAGGGTTATTTTACAGAGTGGGGGGATGTGAACCTTAATTTGCTAACATTTCCAAAAGAATTGTGAGATCCTGAGATAAAGGGGCCAAATTTAATGCTCATTGCTTAGGCTCTAGTCTGTCTGTGCTCAGACAGAACACCCACTGAGACTGGGAGCTGAACAACAATTCCCGAAGTTGGTCCATTTTTCCTTGGAAAATGAGACAGTTGTAAAGTACAGTTCGTTTGCCGCATTCATTCAGTACCCTGGAGATACAGCATTATGGTTAGTTACACATCTCAGAAAGCTTCTTCAGCAATATTGCAGTGGCTTTGAATTCTTACAAGGCTATGCAGTCCAAGTAAAACAAAGCTACTGGCAAAAGTAATAAGCCAGCTTTCCACACCTGATTAAACAGCATTGTTTTTAGTCTAGCACCACGCCAAGTTCTCGTGTCAATGTGGATGCACAGTATCCAAGATCTGCTTAAAGTGAAGCTTTCACCACAACAGCAGTGAGCAACTTGCTCTGCAAGCAGGTATGCCTAATCCTCCTTCTAAACTCAGCAGTTTTCAGAAATCAAGCCCCCCTCTACACACACATACACACACACACACAGACACAAAACCAAAAAAAAAACCACCACAAAAAACCAAACAAGAAAAGATCCAACAACCCTTTCTCAAATCCCCAAGGTGATGGAATGTAAATAAGGGAAACGGAGCCCTTAAATGATCTGCACATGCACATACTACCTGCAGCATTTTTGGTTGCTAACTGTAAGCAGCTGCCAATTTCCCTCTAATGCTCAGACAACTTGCTAACTGATCTGCAAGTCCCAAAAGTGTGTTATCTTTAATGTGCCTCTAATCTTGCTAAGAGCCTACTATTTATAGCGTGCCGTTTATTTACTTATTTACCTTCAACTAATTAAAGCTATCATTTAAAAAAAATGCAGTGGAAAAGAAAAGCACACGCTTTTCTTGTGTGTGTGTGTGTGTGTGTGTGTGTGTGTGTGGAAAACCCAATCTGTTCACTTAACTGGATGAATGTTACCAAAGTTCTGTTTTGCTTGGAAAAGCAATGCATGAGAAAAAGCTCCAAAACCCTAGCATTATTATCTCTAATTACAATTGGCAATATGTGGCAATCATAATTATTCATTTATGCAAAATAGCTTACAGTGTGTCTCATTTTTTATTCCCTGTTAAAGGATGGCTTGACAAAAGAAGAAAAAAAAAGATTATAGTGCTGAACATAATTGTGCTAAATGCTCAGTCATTTTGTTTAAAAAATACTACAAAACTAAACTGCTATTTCTGCAGAGACAGAAAATGATTTAACAAAGATATATAGTATACTCTGCAGGTGCCAATCTATCTAGAAAACATATTTCCCTGAAAATTACAGATATTTCACAAAAAATTTTAAAGCATAATTTTTTGTCGAAAGAAAGAAAGAAAGAAAGAAAGAAAGAAAGAAAGAAAGAAAGAGAGCCTCCTTGTTTTAATCTAGCACATGCTTCTCCTGTTAGTAAAATGCAAATTTGCAAATAGTCAGAGGAGAGACCGTGACCATAATAACTGGCTATGGTTCTGCAATATGACACTCTATTCTATTTCAGTTCTACCACAGTACACTAAGCAATTGAATAAGATCAAATGCGCTTCATGACAAAAGAATAAGGAGGAAGGACGTGTTCACGCTACTCACATAAGTAATCCTTATTTATGTGTGTATTTCTAGGGGAATATCACCCTAATTTAGGGTACTCAGAAAGGCCACAATTCATGACAGTTTCCAGTCACGCTTTAATCAGGCACTTGGGGTCAGGGACTTTAGAGGACAGCCTCCCCAGATAAAAAGAACTCAGATCCAGGATGCCAGGTCTAGAGATTCAATCTCAAGAAAATAAATGCTGAGAATGCTGCTTGTTAGGAGAAGCTGGAAAGATACTTAAAAACCTGTCTGAAACAGGGCAGCTTTAATCCTGACATGCTGCATGAGATGAGCAACCTTTACTCTTGGATCTTATCCCACTCTTTCTTGTGGAACAGCCTTCCCCCTATCACACTTATTCCTGTCTCAGAGAAAAACTGAAGGTAATGGAACTATTTCTGTGGAAAGAATCATCCACTGAACCAATGGGTTTTTTTTTGATGGCTAGGCATTTAAAAACTTTTTCAAAGTGTCTTCAATATATAAAAATGTAGGGGACTTTAAAACCAAAGAGGAAGCAGACTTTTTTTTCTTGTGGTGATGGTGTTGATTAGAGTAGAGGAAATGGAGATCACCATTGGAATGCATGGGAAAAACCAGACTTCCAGAATAATATGATAAGTTGCACTATGTATTTTTACCAAACAAAAATTGTTCAGCTTCACAGAGTTGTTGAAAGAGTTGATTTTCTTCTCCTGACTGAGTAAATGATGACAGAAAATGAGGGAAACATGGCAGAACATCATACATTAAAAATTTAAAGCGATATAAATAAAATACAAATCTGAAAGAAACAAAGGACAATGTTGCCATTATTTTCCACTTGTTTTTACCATCAGACACAATAAATGATTAGCATGTGAGCTTGTCTCTTTTTTTCTCTCTTGAGCACATGATTATGATGCAGGAGATACCAACTAGGCCCAGCAGTGATTTCTTACTATAGATAATTCACTGTGTCTTGGTCCATTACCACTAGAAGACATTTTCCACCCTTCACATAGAACCAGGAACAAACACTCTGTTTGCATTACAGTAAATGTCAAAATTAATTTCTTAATCAGAATATAGGATTGGGTCCTGTGTCTCCTGTGCATATTATAACAGACAGCTCGTGCCTGCTCAGAGGTCTGGGTTTACTAACACAGTCATCATTTCCTTAACACAGCACAGCACCTGCATGAGATGCCCTGATTACAAAAACCAGATTGTTATGTTGTTCCGCTGTTCCACACTGTGATCCACAAAAAATGATATCAAGCACTAGGACTCTAGACCTTTGGAGTAATGGGAAAGAAAGCATTATTATCCCCTGTAGCAGATGAAGGGACAAGCAAAGGCCATCTACAAAAGGTACAATTCAGTGAGGAAAGTGTTCATTTGGGATAGCTGAGAGTTGCAGCCCAGCCCCTTCTCTAGTGGCAGCCTGAAACAAAATAACAAAGTTTGATATCAACCAGAAAAGACCACTCTTCCCAGCTATTTGCAGTTTCCAGCCCCCTCTAGCAATTCACACACGTGAATGCCAAATTTGAACATCATCACTCACTGACCTGGAGGCCTGGCTGCATTGTGGACAGAGTATTTATCACCCAGTCAATTGTCACAAGGATCACTGAGGACTGTTTGCATAAGTAAAGCAGTATGCAGAGGACTAAATATGTTACCTTAGGAGAAATGTAGAGAATACAGCATTTCCAGCACAAAGAAACTGCCATTTCTGTATCATTCTTCTAATTTTAGGAAGGAGCTCCAACCTGTCCAAAATTAAGAAATACAAACCAAAGACTATAAATCAAGACAACTATTTGGACTTAATAGTAACATTCCTTTCAACATTTCTCTTTAACTTAGAATAAAAATTTGGGCTTTCTTCTACCCAAATGTTTCATGTACTTCAATAATTCGGTCAGAATCGCCTCACTGGTGGTCAGCTCTGTCACTAAAACTATCTCATGGCAGTCAGAACAAAATGTATGAGATACTTATTTTCTCCTATGGACCTGGCTTCTTGTCAAGGCCATATATGCCTTATGACTGCATAAGGAATAACTTCAGAGAGTTGTGACAGTCATAACATAATGACTGGACTAAGACAAAAAGAATCATCTCTGAACCATAGGAAGAGTAGGGAAATCTCCAAGACAACACAAACTGCAGACCTGAGTTATAATTTCTAGCAAGATTGTGGCTTAATACTTAATTCAGTCAAGTGTTACAATTACAAATATTCTACCATAAGAAAAAGTTTCGTCAAAGTTTCCTAAATGAAACTTAATGTGTGCAAGACAGTAGACTGTCTATCAAAAAAGCATATTGTTTGGCATTTTTAGGCATGCTTTAATACAAGGAATGTTCTTTCCTCTTCCCTTTATAAAATAATGATTGACTGGCACAGAAGGTGAATATTCATTGTAATATGGATAATAATGATTGCAAAAATAATAAATATATTTTAAAATTACAATAACCCAAATAATTTCATTTTCATATGTCTCAAAATGACTCTATGGTTAACCTGAAAGCTTTATTCCATTGATGTCTCTGTGATTTAACAACCACATTCTTTCTAGTATTATGGCTGGCGACATCCTCTACAAGCTGGATCTAATCCTTCCCTTTTCATCCAAGACACTGATTTTCTAGCCTTAGAATTATTGTCTTAAGTAGTTAATAAAGTTAAATTCTACCTTACAGAAAATACAGTGGCTTTAGGTGAGTGTTTTTCTCTGTATCTTGTTAGTACAGTGTGTCTCCCCAGAGTATCAACAGGCCGGTTTTTAAAGAGAACAGTTCTCCACATCGTGGAGATGGTTTTCAGAATCTTAAATTATATTTATCCATCCATAGTTTTCTATGGTATTATATATAATATTTGGAAATGCAATCTGAATAATAACTAATCCAACCTCTGGCTGGGAATTAATTTGCCTTATCTCAGTTTTTCATATGTAGAAAAAATACAAAAGGAATAATATCAGAAATGGGGAACACTAAATGAAATTTGCAGGGGCTTGGTGCTATAAATTAGATAAAGAACATGGGTTATGTCATCTTAAAAGTGATTCCAAAGCTCAAGCTTTGGACCTTTTAGTACTAGTACCTGAGTTTTACCCACAGTAGCAGTACAACCCAAATCTGACCTATCTACTGCATTTTCAGGTCTTCAGTCCAGCTCATTCAAACTCTCTCATAGTCCTTCAGAGACTATTTACCTCCTCTTGGAAATAAGCAGAGTACTTGGTAACACAAGCATACAAAATCCTTCATAACTTCTTACAATAACTGAGCAGAACATCAAGCAATTACAAATTAAAGAAAGGTAAGGAACTTTCCCAAAAGAAAATTAACACCTATTTTTCCAGATAATCATCACATAATGAATTAATGTCTGATTTACTGATTAGTTCTCAAAAATGTTTTTACCTGGTAGAAAATCATGCCAATGGAATGACTGGTTTAACTTGGCAAAAATCATCTAATGAAGGGTGCACAATTGCTAAATCATAAAAAACGTGCACTTCAATAGTAAGATTTTTAAATCTTTCCATCATAATTTCCTTCTTCTCATCCTTCACCATCTAACTTCAAGAGGGAACACTAGGCACACTTTAGGACTGGGACAGTCAGTGTATGTAGCTCTGATGTTCTGCTCCAACCAGCACCACGGTGCACTGCCACTGCACAAAAGGGATGTAATGCCAGGTGGATGGAACTGTGTCCCACTAAACTCAAGGCCAAGCCTTCCACTGACTGCAGCAGGGCCACATTTTATATGACCCACAGTCCCATTTAATAAGAAAATATGCTTTTTCCTCTAAAAGGAAACAGCTTGCCTTCAGTATCAGTAGTTTTAAGATGATATAAGAATGGGTATGTTTGCAATTATTTGGCTTGAACTATACACTGAGGACTAATAAACAATTACTAGCTTGGCTTAACAGTTTTCAAAAACACAAAAAAAGGTTCTGAAGAATCATAGGTTACCCAGGGAAACCTTAATGTAATTCACAGGGAAGCTTGCAATTTCTTCAGCTTAGAGTTTGAAAACAAAACAAAACAAAGATTTGTCATGTTTCATATTTCCGAGCCAGTATGCCTACACTCATGTGGTTTCCACCTCTGGCAGAGTGTAAAGAGGAAGTAAAATGTCAAGTTGTTTATTTCTGTGCAATTTTCTTATCTCAAAATAACAGAGTTTGCTAAATCCAATCTGTCTTCAATAATAGACAGAGGAAATCCTTTGCTCGGCACTCTTGCTTTTACAGAAATCTTATCATCTGGAAAGAGAGGAGTTAAATATCTTTTGACAATTTTGTCAAAACCAAAAATGTCATCTGAAACAGCAGTTTTGTTTTCTAGGGAAATAAAAAAATTGTTTTCTTTATTTCAGTCCTTTTCTTCGTATTTTCTCTCTTTTTTTCATATTGTACTGCAGATGAAAAAGAAAAGCAGAATAGACAAAAGAACACCTAGAAATTCACCCTTCATGATCATAAGCTTTCACTTAATAGTGTGAGAAAAATGAATATGCTTAGATCAGCAAGTTGCTCTTCACCTCCACAGAAAAATCTTCATTGTCAAGTATGTGATCAAAGTTCCCTGCCTAAAAGTTGAGAAGCCACAAGTTTTTATTCCTAGGCCTGATTTCAAAGTATGAGAGATTCAGCTACATCTTTCTTTTTGAAAAGAAATATATATTTCATCATGTAACCCTGTGCATCTTCCTTTTTAACTGTCCATTTCAGAGATTAATGAAATGTATGAATACATAAAAGTTCCCTATGCTTCCATATACTTTGTTCTTAAATCATACTGCAGATTAAAGTGATATTGCATTTATTTTTTAAAAGGCATTTTCAAACATATCTAACCCGAATTTGATCTATTAATAAGATTTTTTATGTCAGTACTGCATGCATTTTCAAATGCACATATAAGTACCCACTTCCCCAACCCTCTATACTTCGTAAGAGAGATTTAGCAGCAGCAGGATAGAAACATAGCAGCCCCAAGGAAAAAAGAAAAGAGAAAAACATTCCTTCCATTGTTCCATTTTGATTCCAGCTCTCCTATCCAAACTACTCTATCTACCTCATGCATTTGGACAAAGAGAAGAATAAAAGCTTGTGCCTCTTCCTGCAGTCATCCTTGGCCTTGTGGTTAACATTGTCTTTCTGACCTTTGTATAGGATAGCCTCAGATGATGGTAGCAGACTGTAGGACAAGGATATGTAGTTCATGGTCTCTCTTTTGCAAACATGTCCCTTCCCACTAGGAACAATTCCCTTATGAGTGACAATACAAGACTCTAAAAGGACTGACTAATAGAGGGAAGAGGAGTAAACACTCCTGAGATAGCTAGAAATAAATATAAAACTGGAGGATGAAGGAAAACTTCACAGACCAACACAGACCTTCCTTTCTGTTTAAATTCCTACTGTTCTTTCAGAAGGATGATCAAATCATTAGGTTCATTAGCAGAAAGGAGTTGAACACAAATGGTCATGCTCACTTTTAGTGTCACTTGACATCTAGGTCAAAGATGCAAAATCTGTGCAGATCACAGATTTCTTTAAAAACATTCATAGCTAAAAAGAACACTTTCAGATTAAATGAGTGTCTGTTTCCTTCTGCCTCTATCTCTATCCATAAGGCTAACGAAAGTGAGAGTGCCTCCCCTTGCAAACATGGAATATACTTTGGTATCTGAGACAAAATCATGCTCTTGGTTCCTACATGTTGAGACTGTGAGGCTTGTGATGTCGACAAACCAAGTTTTGCAAACCACCCACAGCCATCATGCCCATATGTGTCTGTTTTATCATCCCTCACAAACAGGCTGAATTCCTCTCAGTGCACACAGGCAAATGAGGCACAGGGATACCCACAGTGAAATGCTTTCTACCTTTATTTAGCTACTTAATACTTAAGCAACTTGTTTAGGCCAGACACCCAGGCTCCCTCAGTATCAATGGGTGCAGATACAGGCACCTGCAGGGGGTGATTCATCTTCTTCAAAGATAGGGTCTGAACCAGGGCTTACAGCTGCCTTCTGGAGGTGCCTATCTCTCACGTTGACTATAGTGGGAGCCTAGATGACTAGCTGAGATTAGATGCCTAATTTTTAGGCAGATAAATTTTCTTGCCCGAGGTTACATGAGAAATCTGTGGCAGAACCAGGGTTTGAACCCACGTGTTCCACATATAGCTGGTAACGAATCATTTAGTCGAATTCAGTGCTTGTGTTACAAAGGTTTTGTGTGTCCACAATAGGTTATTAGACGAGAGACCCACACACTCATCAAAAAGTCTAATAAATTGGTGATTAGTCACCAACCTCTCACACACGTTAACATATGAAACACCTATTTTAAATGTCTAAAATAGCCAATAAGAAATTTTACCTGCGGTCTGCCACCTACCCAATAAGTGTCCTAACCGCACCGATTCTCAGAGATCTTGTGAGAATTCTGCAAAAATAGTTACAATAATGTGTATTTATGAAGGTGGAAGGAGACAGTTACATCAACACTCATAAAAACAGTGATAACAAATTGTTAGGGAAGAATCACATGGAACATGCCTGAGTTCTTGGTAATCGAAAAAGTCTTCCCACCCAAACACTGCCTTTTCAGATTAAACAAGCTCAGCAATATCCAGATACTTCAGAAGGAACCTCTTCACTCATATTTAATACTCCACACAGATTTCTCACATTTCTGGCCAATGGAGGATGCAAAATATTACCCTGAGAAACCCAGACCAAATGGAAAGGTGGACACATTTGTCTGACATGTTTAGGCTTAATTCCTACAGTTTGAAGAATTCAGTAGAATCTGCTGATTAGTATAAATACAATCATCCAGACTCTAAACCCAATTGGATTGTGGACAAATGGCCAGATTTGTTCACATAAACCTGAATCCTCTGTAAAAACAACTGAATAGTTGTATTTGTGCTCATGTCACCAAAGAATTATATATTTTACACCAGCATATATTGTATTTTCTACATTTCTTCATTTTACTTCCCAGCTATTTTTCCCACTTGATCAAAATATGTTGTCCTCTCGGAGAACTAATTGTGTGATTAAATGGTTCAATTTGTAATTTCAGTATTCATTTATGACTCAACAACATTATTGCTTCTTATATATCATCTTTTTTTGTGCATGTGTAACTCAAAATGAGGTTCATTGCTCTCTTTTCAGGTTCACAGAGATGCAAAAACCACTGAGGATAAGGAGATTTACATCAGTCTAAAAGCTAATTTGGGAGAAAACTTAAAACTCCCTCAAAACAAATCTTTGCAGAAAGAAAGTTCTTTCAGATATGCAAAACAAATTTCACCACTTTTGTCTTGAAGCAGTGCAGGTCTTATATGATATATTAATAAAGCAGGAATATTACAGAACTTGGAATCATTCACTCTGATATGTTTACTGGAGACTTTGTCCTTTTGATATTTTTCTACTTTATTTTGAGATACTTTCTACCCTGGCACTTGCTCGGTCCTCAAAAAAACCTCTCAAAACCAAAACCCCAACATACAAACATACAGAATTGTTCTCTTGAAGTCTTAGTCCCATCACATTAGGATCTGACAAAATAATTCAAAAGTGGGTACTGCAAAGAGTGTGCTCTCAGAATCCCATTCACACCAATCTGAGGCAATGATTTAAATGCTAAAAATATCCATTTGCTATCTTTTCCATACTAAAATATTTTCTAACTACTCTAATATAGTTCAGATGTTTTCAAAATACTAAAAATAAAAATATTTATATAGTTCCTGTAGAACAACAGGAATTTTTAATCCTGTCTATGGATCAGGGAAGTGACGAAGAGAAGAGAAGAGAAGAGAAGAGAAGAGAAGAGAAGAGAAGAGAAGAGAAGAGAAGAGAAGAGAAGAGAAGAGAAGAGAAGAGAAGAGAAGAGAAGAGAAGAGAATGAAAAGAAAAAAAAAAGGGAGAAAGGAAAGGAATGAAAATGAGGAAAGGAAGAAAGAGTTCGAGTTCTTTGTGAAATGCTGCCATCTATGGAGTTCCAGTCGACACTGCTTTCTGTGGAGAAGTCAAGGAAAACCACAGATAGGTTACCTCACAACGTGGTTAGTCCAATAAATAACACATTTTTTTTCATCAACAAACAATAATATAAATTATAGCTTTGGCTATAACAGTAAGTTAGCACTAGCTTCTACCACAACTATTTATTGAATGTATAAACAGCATTTATAGTTATCTACTACAAGATTTGTTGGGGGCATGTATTAATGTTAACACATTGTGTTGTCCAGTTTTTATTTACACTGGTTTCCCAGATTTCAAGGATACAAGCAGAACTCTTTCCTGTTGTTCCCCATGTACATATCCCCAAGCACACTATTGCCTGCATTCTCAAAATGGTCAAATAAATAAGCAGCTAATTATAATTGTCTCACATTTTCTCTATTATACCTGAAAATTAAGGTGTTTGACACTTTTGGCACTTTAAAAACACTTTAAACACACACATCACTCCTTCTTCCTTAGCACTCTGCTAATGATAATGCAGCGGCTGCACCTGTGGGTAAGAAAAGCAGACAGAAAGATGATAACTTTGAAAAGATAGAAGTATTAGGACTATTTGTCAGCTGTAACAAATAATAACCACATCAAAAATCCCAGTTTGGAAGCTGCTCAGATCCTCAGGTAAAAATGGTCCTCATTCAGTATTGCAAAGATCCAAATCCTCTTTATCATACTCACTAGAGGACTAGATACAAATGAAAAGCAGGTATCATTTTGCTTGCTTAAATTGTGATTAAGTGACATATTTAATCATTAAGGCAGCCATAAGCATAAACAGCAGTAATTCTAGGGGTGATGAAAATCTGGACCCCCAAAGATATCTTATATTCAGAGGCTGTGACGTAAAGATGGAGAAAAAATAGTACACAGGAATTCTGAAAGATGCCTCTTTGAGACAGTGCTGCTCAGGCCTGTTTTACAGAATCATAGAATTAATTAGGTTGGAAAAGATCTCTGAGATCATCAAGGCCAACCTATGAGATTGTCAAGCCCAAATACCACCATGCCAACAGATCACGGCACAAAATGCCATGGCTGGTCTTTCCTTAAACATTTCCAGGGACAGCAACTCCACCACCTCCCTGGGAAGCCAATTCCTCTGTCTAACCTGTCTCCTGTGAAGAAATTCCTCCTAAAATCTGTAAATTGTCTCTTGCTTACCACAGTCTTCCCTTGCCACCCACTCCCACATGTGAAATGTCACCAGCAGAGGTACTTCCCATGGCTGGAAAGGTATTGTAGGAATAACCCTCATTCATGCCTGCTCTGAAAGGCATGAATGTCTTTCAGGGACAGTTCAGCTCTTATCCGTGAAGGTCAGCCATATCAAAGAGAAGAACATTAGTGGAACGAAAAATAATATCAGCCCTACATTCCCAGATAAAATACCTAGGAAAACACTTACTTTCACATTCTCTTACTCTATCCAAATTGCTCAGTGCCAGCAAATATTTATTATCCTAACCATGAGTTTAGGCATCTGCAGGCAAAAGGTTGCCTCTTTCACTTTGACTCCCCACAGTGCCATTTTCAAGTATTTACTATTTTCACACAGTGCATTGACTTCGGAGGGTGGCACTTGTCTAAGAAACTGTGATGGATTAATCATCCCTTGAGCATAGGTATCAGTAGACCAAGTTACTAAACTTCTCTCCCTCTGCAGGTCATTCAACAGGAAAATGTTGGAATCAGTGGAGCTTTATTAACAATTAATTGTTTTATAAGCAAAATAAGACTCTAAATGAAGTTATTTTACTTCCTAGAGAAAAACCATGCAAAGATCAAAGAAGAGACACTTCTAGAAAACTCCCAGAGGCAGAGATTGTTTTAAGAAGTTCATCCTCCACTATTTGACTTCCAGCTCCCAAACACATACCCTATCCCTGTGCTTTAGAGAGGAAACAGTGGCCAAATGTCCATTAGCAGCAGCCACAGCCACCCTAAGCTTCTAAATTCTACCTTCACTGCACAGCTGGTGAGGCAGCCAGATCTACCTATGGTGCTTAAAAAGGTGTGGCAGTTCTACTTGTCTGGCTCTTCGTGACAGAAATTCTAAGATGGTCCTTCTGGGTTTTCCTATTTGCCAGCTCACACAGGTCATATGAGGTGTGAAAATATTTGCTAGCCTACAAGAAATAAAAGGTGTGATAATAACCAATTACTGCTCTCTCATTGTTTGCATTTAATTCAACCCAAACCCGTCTGAGCAATGCTGCCTCAGATAATGCTGCCCATGTTGCTGTTGGTGTTTTATCAGGAGGTTTGGAAGGGCCCCAGTTTGTTGCACGTCACTGAAGGAACTTCTTTCGCACTGCAGCCCAGTGCGGAGGCAACACCAGCATGCCAGGCTATGGCCATGGCACAGGGACAGAAGACTGATCTGCCAGGCTCTGCATGTGCTTTGAGGGAGAACCACAATCCCTGGTGCTTAGTGGACATTGGACTGAGGGCCACAACAAATGAGACAGTCTCCAATTGCTCTCCCATCCACCTCATGCAGGAATAACAGCAAGCAGGTGGACAGGATGGATTGCAAGCACTAGAAGGAAATGTGGAGTGAGGCAGTGGGTTCCTTTGCTGAGGTGTAGCAGCAGTTCAGGTTTAGGGCTGGGTTCATAAGCACAGCTGATCAAATGCATCCAAGACGCTGACTGTGAACACTCAGATGTGGTCACCTGCTCCATTATTCTCCATGGCTAAAAATCAGTCCCTGTGCTGAGGGGTGTGGACCATTTGCCCACCATATATTGCCATGTAGGGGCAGAATCACTCACTGCCCTGAAATGGAGCATCACCACTGATAATTTGTTCAAATAATATTGGGAACCGGGACTGGGGAAGGAGGAACTGGTCCCATTGCACTCATCAGAAAATAGGGATATCCATTCATGAACAAGAACATACACAGTTCATGTCTACTTGTCACTTGTTGCATTAATTATTTGTCTTTTAAAATATTTTCTGTTACCAGAGGAGTCAGGATAAACTTCTATTGAGGAAACCAATCACCACAAATGAGGCAAAATGAACAGATCACCAAAACCTTGCAGGTTGGAAGAGAACATCCAAGTATCTGTTGAACCCCTGTATGCAATGAATCATGAAATGCTATTATCTCACCATGGAGAAAAATGCCATATTTATCATCTAAGGCAGGTGAAAGATAATTTGGCCATTCTGAAGAATCTGAGATGCATGTTTTTAATGAAATACATCCTTCCCACAGCCCGTTTCCCCTGTACTGCAGAAAGACTCCAATTTCCCTGCTTCGCTGCACAGGTTCAGGTTTGCATTTATATGTAAGCAAAGTTTCTTGGCTGACAAATCTCTCTCAGTCACTGAGGGTAACTCCACATTGCCAGAATGAACCAGTAAGGTTCTTGCTGCTGAAGGTACTGTACACGACAGGATATGTCTTACTCAAGAATTCAGATGTCACCCACCTGCCATTAGGTACAATGCACACTTTTATAGCCAGCATAGCTGCCTGGAAGGCAGAACAAGATATGAATAACCATTTCCTAGCCCATTTTGTTCAGCTGTGAGTCTTCTACATTGCTGAACTGCTTCAGATATTAAGATAGAATAACTAAGACTGGATCACATATATGAAATGGCATCAAGCAGGAATGCTAAGTAGTAGCATACGTGAATAAAAAAGTGATTGCAATAAGTATGAGCCAAATAAATTAATATTTTGCCTTGGATAGGATTCTTTATGTTTGGTAACTATTGCTTGTGCTGAAGATATAACACATGCTGACACCAAATATCAATTCTAGGTAAATCCAATTAAGCCCAGAAGCAAAACAGCTGGATTAGCAGTTCACTGCATAAATTATTTTTCTTCCATTTACTTTGTCTTTTTGTAAATGAGCCTTTTACCATAAAAAAATTTAGCACTCAAGTTCCCTTTTGCTTATTAATCCCAGAAGCCTAAAATGAAGAAGAAGAAAAAAAATGTGGGTTTTTTTTTCCTTTGTTTGTGGGCATATGCTTTTCAGCTCCCACATGTAGTCTCCCCAGATTGCAGGTAGTTTTCATTCTTTCTTGAATAATTCACTCACATTGCATTTACAATGGTGTCGGAGCAAGAAATTAACTTTTTTGTTTTTAAATTCCAGGTGATGCATTAATGCATGATTATTTTATATATTTTTCAAATTTCCTGGTTCTATATAAAATGAATATAGAACTGGTAAGGCTGGAGTTGAACATGCTTGCAACTGCTTTATTCCAGTTGCAACACCATAGACTATACAGGAGCTGTTTTATTTGATCTCTTTTTTTTTTTCCTTATTGTTTTTCTTCATTATATGGCTGTCAGCATAAAGGGCAATGTAGAGATTGGGAATCAATACATGCTACTCCTGTAGATACACAAATAATCACAAATTGTAATCATTGATTGATTTTCAGCATTCTGATAGTGACACATTGAGTGGAAGGGACTCTGATCTCAGTTGTGCTAAAGGAAATCTAGAGCAGTGATTCACAGCTGGAATTGTAATAAAGACCTGCCTGAGAAATGCATCATTTCAGTCAATGAAACATGTAACGTATTATTGGGGAAAATTACTTTTCCCTTCTGCTCATGATCAGGGCTGAGAACAGCAAATGTTCGAGCAGCAGAGCCATGCTTCAGCCTCCAAGGTTGAGTGCCACCAGTTCAACTCACAGCTCACTCCAGAGCCCATATCAAACACCCTGGCCTTGCCATTACCACACACATGCATTCCTCTTCCAACCCCCTCAGAGAATATTCCTCTTCCAACCCCCTCTAAGCCTTTATTTTCCAGAGAAATGCCATTTTCATGTCGTGCATACACAGGAGCCGAATGCCCAGCTTCCCTAGTGAACAGGTCACACGTGGGTATCTGCAAGCACCACCAGAACAGGGGGTCACAGTCCAGGTAAAGGATACCCACACACCAGATGTCAGACCAGTTGATGGTACAGAGACCAGACAAATATATCTTTGTAGATAACTACATGTCTATAAATACAAAATAATTGATAGAGGACTACTAAATTATGCCCACTGCTCTGAAGTGATTTAAAAAATATTGTTTCCATCATACGTCTTTATACCTATTATACCTTTATACCTATTAAGGATCTTTAAAGAAAAAAAAAAAACAGTCCTTTTTCCTTAACTGGTGTGGGAGACAATGAAATATTTTGGCTGTGTTACAAATGCAGAAGAATTGAAGGTTAAAAAATGAGGGACATTTTTGTACAAGCTAAAAGAAAGAGACAAACTACTGTTAACAGTATGCTCCTCTTATTTTCCAGGAGTAGGAAAACATTTCTGTTTCCTATTTTTCTTATGTAAAATACCTTCTTCTATATAAAGACTGCTATTACTTCCACTGACATAAGCAGTAGCTTTGTTGTGGATGTTTCTGGGGGCAGACACAGGGACAGATTAGTTATAGGTCAATTTTATAAACAGGTATTTTCTTAAGCAGATAAAATTTTGGAGAGATAGCTGTATCAGCCAATTCTCAATGTCCTTTTTTTCCTGAAAAACAGAGTGAAAAAGGAGAACACAGAAAGTACCTATAGTGACACAAAGAAACCATTTGGCACAGAATGACATGTCCAAACTTTCACAAATCAAAGACACGTGAAGACCTATTAATTCTGGCAGGAAAACTTCTGTGCCTGATGTGCTTCTCCAGCATTCTTGAATTTGCCTATTTGCAGGTGACTAATTCAAATTCTCTTTAAAATAAATACGTGGAAAAATACTTACTGGTCATCAAATTGATGATTCTTGTGGGTCCCTTTTAACACAGGATTTTCTCTGATTCTAAACTGGCATGGCTTGAAAGAATGCCATTATTTGAAAAACTGGAGAAAGGGGAGTGGAGAAGGAAAAAAAGATTAATAATTGAAGTAGTAAATTTTTTTCCACCCTAGGTAAGAACTATTGGCATTTGTATTCACAAGAAAAGGTGACTTTTTTTGTTTGATGCATGTTCATATCTGATTCATTAATTTACACAGAAGAATAAAGTTCACCTTTTCTCACTGCTTTTGTATGTAGAAAATTAGTAAATTTCACAATCTATCAATTAGTAAATATCAGCTAGCAAGGGCCTTGACTATGGCAGGGAAGGTGGCAGCTCTGTGAAACACCCAGTGTGATGCCCTCAGTGGCCATTGGTTCTGCCATGGGTAGTAATTATGGAGAGATTCATCTTCTGACACTGGATTAAATGAGTAAAACTACAGCTGATGACACACACAAAATTATAATAAAATAAAAACTTGTTATTATTTGAAGGAAGTGCACTGGAAAGTTGTGCAAATGGCAAGGTACAGAAAGGTAACTGGAAGCAGTGCAGCACACTAGGGAGATATGCTCAAATTTTTCATCTTGAGTCCTGAAAAAAAGAATTAATTTTGTATTATCCATATCAACTTGTGTCTCTTCATGATACTCATGAAATAATTTCTTAATCTGGCTAATAAACCTTCAGTAATCATTTAAAGTTTTACCTTTAGAGAAATGTTCCTGGAAATATTTATATTATACATTTTTACATTTGAATATCGACAACCTGCAGATTTACCTTTGAAGATCCTCATTCATAGATGAGAAATAAACACAGTCCTGATGGGGAAGTTCTGGTGACTGCACAATTATTTGCTGGGCTTCCATCCTAAAGTGGACATTGATACAGTGATACCATCTGAATGTGTGTGTTCAAACTGTCGCTGCTCTATACCATTGAGTATTATATCAAATGACTTCAAATAGCCTCTCATGCCATTACACCCCTAATTTTTATGCCATTCAGTCTTGCTGTATATTCTCAATGGAAATTAAATTTTTTTTGTCAGTAAATGCCCACCAACTTTTCTTTAATAACACTAATTCTGCAATTCTACTCTAATTCTGCAAAGCTATGCTTACCAAAAAGGAGCTGAAATTTTAAATTAAAAAGTACCCATCTATTCATGAGGCCTCAATGCATAACTAAAAGCAATGGGTTAAGTATTCCTCTAGTATCTGTGTCCTCATGATACAAGTATTGGAAGAAAATTGCAAACTTGTGAAGTGTTCCCCAAAATCTTTCACAAATTATCAGAATAAATTTTAAAGTCTTTTTACTTAAGACAAAAATATGCAATAAGCATTTGCGCAAATGTGCAATGCTATGGGACATTACAAATAATAATAATACTGTCAAACTGTGCATTTTGTAACTGTGATGTGGCAACTCAAAACCAGACCTAGAAAGACAACGCCACTTGTCCTTGCAGTGGTTGCAAAGAGCTGCAATTTCAGAGGTGTTTTTCCATGTTAAATGTTGTTTTATTCTTCTATACTCAGTTCAAATACAGTCATTCTGCAAATGATTGTAATGGACCAAACAGTTGTGCCAATGTGTGAAGTCCGTGTAGGATGTCCTTTGAACTCAGCACCAGTGTACTGAACAAGGATCTCAGATGTAGATACAGACATACTCTTCCTCCCCACCATACCTTCCAAACACTCCAAAGTATTTACATGGTAAATTAGCCAATGCAGTGGGTGCATTTCCTGTACAAGAACTATGGATTTTGCTCAGTGCAGGCTCCAACATAGCACTTCTCAGTTTTTACAGACTTCAAAAGAGAGATTCTCCTTGAAGAATGAAGGACTTCTTTCATAGCTGTGATTTAGCCCATCATGAAATATGTATCCCTAAGGTTTCTTGTCTTAATTTTTTTAAGAAAACTCCTACTTTAGTCAGCATTAACCATTCATTTTTATATTTCAATAAACCATGAATGGATAACAGCTGGTGATCTTTGATTTATTTTAAATCATATTCTTGACTGTTTTCTGAAAGTGAGAGTACTTGCTGCTTTTACAAGTCAGGTTGGTAACTATTTCTTCACTCAGAGAATATTAAGGGATGGATTTGTTTTGTGTCTGGGCTCAGGAGTGCAAGTGGAATGGAGCTTAGAAGGGACTGTTTGCTAGCTGTGCTAACCAGACTGGGTAACAGCCAGGAGGTGATGGGTAATAAGTGATGCTACCAATGCTCAATCCCTTTTCCTCTTCATTACAGAATCTGAAACAATAATGGCTAATAATTCCAAAGGTGTGGGTTTGGACTCCATATGAGCTGTTCATCTAAGAGCTGGACTTGATGATTCTTGTGGGTCCCTTCCAACTCAGAATAGTCTGTGATTCTTCTGAGAATAGCTACTTTGCAACTGATGCCATCGTGACATTTACTGCTGGTTCCTGTCTCTACCACAACTCATCATTCAGTATGCAAAGCTGTTATTCAAAACCCCTGCCCCTCTGCCATGTATATATAAATATATATATTAATGTTTTTATATTTCACTTTTTTCATAAACCTATCAAGTTACACAAAATCCTTCAGTATGGAGGAATACTCTGCTCTAACTGTGCAGTTTAGAAGGTAAATCATACTGCAAACTTCACTCTCTTTGTGTTAATTATTTGTGAAAAATATTTTCACTGGCAACAATAAGTAATTGCAATGCTACCTGTTGTTAATAAGAAGGTTGAATGTGCATTTATCACACACATCAAGAAACAGCCAGCAGATATTCTAACTTATAATTTTGAAAACATATTGCAACAGATTTTTATTTATAATATGTAAACAAACTATATGTATTTGAATATTAGAGACATTGATAAGTAGCCCTTTTTCTCCATTTAAATAAATCTGGCAGTACATGATTAAATAGAATTTTCTCCAGTTCTTACTTGGATAAATTGCAATATTTGCAAAATAACATATAACCTCAGCAAATTTCAGCAAATATTTAAAATGTGTGAGATAGAAATGAAAATGCAGCTGACCAGGTTTTCATATCATCTATGATAATGCTATAACTCAGATTGCAATATTTGCAAAATAACATATAACCTCAGCAAATTTCAGCAAATTTAAAGTGTGTGAGATACAAAAGAAAATGCAGCTGACCAGGTTTTCATATAATGTATGATAATGCTACAACTCAATAGTGGAATATCATGAAGCATTTTTAATTGTATTTTAAAAAAAACCCCAAACACTCAAGATCTTTTTTGCAAGTTGTTAACCAATGTAACCCACACTCACAATGATTTACAAGGTCCCATCATTCTGCAACTCAGGTTAAAATATGCTACTACTACTAATAATAATAACAATAATAATAATACACAAAGCTATGTGGTGGTGCCACAGCCCAGATTCTTAAAGCTTGCTATGTGCATTAATACAATCTGAGGTCTTATGTCACATGAAACACTAAGGCCAGATTCTTACACATCATGTTAAAGAGATATTTGGAGGAAAAGCACAGCTCACATTACTGAGGTCATCAGAATTTGTCTCCTTGTTAAGGATTGGAAAAATAAAAAATATCTTAATCAATTGCCAATATCATGCAGCTCCACAGCTAGACTCTGGAAAACATTGCAAAATAAAGTCATAGAATGTGATTAACAGGAAACACAGAAAGTTTTAGTGTTTTTAGGAAAAGAGAAAAATAAATAAAAGCTCTTTAGAAAGCTTAGAGACATTATATAGAATTTCCTGTGGTGGGTTTTTTCACTAGAAAAAGAAAGAAAATCCAAGCAAGACAGGCTAAGTTTTCATTGCTTTATAAATAACTTGTCTTTACATTTTATTTACCCAGAATTATATTATTTTTATGTCTCAATGCCAAGAAATCTGGTTAGTAAAGTACCAGATTCTTTTATTTGATTTTATTTGATTTCATTTGATTTCATTAGGGACCATCAGCCTTGCTGCTTAAGTGCCCAACTACTGTTTGCAGTTAAACATTCATTAGGGAATCCCCAGTGGGTTCATTCATTTCACTGAGGTCCAATTACATTGCCACAAAAGCAGTTTTTGCAGCAATTAGCTGATTTTTCCTGTTTATGTTCTGTGTCTTTAGGAAGACGACTATTTTGTGGAGGTCAGATTTTTAATTAGGCGCAATTTAGGGCCAATAAGAAAACTGATAATTTACTAAATAGCTGTGGTGGACTTAACTGCTCAGAGCAGAGGTAAATAACACAACAGGGACACCAGGAATAAGCTCTCCTGGTGTGCAGAGCTCAGAGCCCCATGGTGTAAGGAATAGATTACGTGTTAAATGGCTGTCAGGGCCCTCTTTCCATCGCCTCTGTCGCCACTCGGCCTCACCTCAAGAGCCACCACGTTATTAACAGTGGGAACAGGGAAGCCAGTCTGGAAAAGTACCTACAGAGAGCTGCTGGCTTCAGCTGCCTGCAAAAAGATCTCAGGGTGAAAGAAAACAACAACAAAAAAACCCCACCCCAGGTTCTGCTTCCTGAATATTTGGCAGCACCTTTATCAACTGCTGCATGAAACAAATGATATTCAAGGGTGTGTGCAGCGTGCTCACAGTCACCGCGAGTATGTTCTTACCAAAGTGGATTTGGATTTCTGCAAAGGTCTGTGCTTTCTGCCCTCTAACGAGGCACTTTACTTTTTTCAACAATGTGCACAATTTGCCTTACACTTTGGGAAAATAAGAACTGTGAGAGTTGATGAAGAGCACCCATTTAAAGTGAGATCTTCAGAGAATCATTAATGTCTTCTGAAAAATTCGAAGCAGACTTGCCACCTCAAAATTTGCTCATTGTAGATGATAGTTAAATATCAGCCATCGCATCACAATGAAATTTCTGAAGAGACTCATAGCTGGCTGAAATGTCTCTCTCTTACAGGAAATAGGTAAGGAAGGGCCAGAAGGTCACTGCATTTTTTCTTCAACCTTTGACCCAGTACTCAACTGCCAAGTTGTATCCAGGCATGTAAATAAGCAATACCATGAAGAAGTGTATGCTACAAACATTGAAATTTCTTTGCCAGTCACCAATCCTAGCAGAATTTACAAAAACATGAAAAAAAGTTGGACAGAAATTCCTGTATTTTCTAGTGAGAAGAAAAATGTACAATTAAGCTGTAAATGTGCAAAGAAAATGGATGATGGCTTTGTGTCTGATTGTATGCAAAAATACAAGAGAATAATTTTGGAAAACCTGGTATCTTGATAAAAACACACTTTACATCATGACTCTTGTTCGTCCCATAAAAGCTCCCTATGCTGGCATGCAGTCCATAATCATGGATACAATTTTTAGGTTTATTTAATTTTAAAAATAAAACCTCTGGAGAAATCATAAGTTTTCAGAAACTTTAGATCATGAAAATCTGTTATTAGGCAGTTATTCCCTTTCTTATTATTTAGCCAAAAGGGCATCCTTTTTTTTTTTTTTTCAACACATCAGTTTATCTTGTATGAAAGATGCTGGCTAAAAAAAAACCTGGGAAATTAAGCAGTTATATTTAGAGGTGCTGACCAAACTCTCCGATCAGTTGTAAACCAAACAACATCTCTATAAGGTGGTCTGAAAGGAGTCTATGCTGTGAGTGTACAGACAGAGACTCTATGTTCTAAACTACAGAATATAGTGTCATTTCGATTCAAACTTGCATCCCACCTTCAATGAGGGGTCTTAATCCCATAAAGTAACAGAATAACAGGAATGCATGAAGTCTTTGTACCCAGTCAAACATGCTTAGAATTGAGGAAGGCCTGCCTTTTCTAATATTTTTCAAAGTACTCTTTCTACATTTCAGAGAAAGATTAGAGGGTTCTGAAGCAAATGAACAATTTTGTAAATATGCTATTACAAGAATACAATACAATAAGCAACACACTTTGCAACATTAACTCCTAATTACTTTGGAAAGCAAACTTCGTTTGGAGTCCAGCTTGACTTGCAAAGAACTCAGGGTGGTAATTAATAACAATCAGCCACTGAAGTAACTTTGCATAAATAATGTGCTGAACTATGTCCCAAAAGGGCTAAAACAAACACATGGACTTCAGCATGAACTCAGCCAAATGAAGAAAAGAAAAAAACATATTGCAAGCAACTTAATTTTGTACTTTTTATGCTTAGCTGTTCCCTCAGTGTATTACACATCATATCTCAAAGGCCAGGTTTTTTGTCATTAACATAATCAGAAATGCAGTTTTCATAATACAAGTCTTATAAACAATGAGCTGGGGGCAGCTAGGGGACAGGTGCCATCCACAGCATGTAGCTGTAGTGGAAAGACAGATACAATTAAGTGAAAAGGAAGCATTACCATTACAGTGAGAATAACTTCCAAGTACATGAGATAGAGAGACATTTTCACAGCTCAGAGAGGCATCCCAATCAAATATTATGTTATTTGCCAGTTCACATCCCTCTGCATAGGGAGAACAGTAGGGCAGCAGGATATAGGGACAGAAATAAGCTGCTAGACCATAGGATCATAGGTCAGGTCAGAGGAGACCAAATCCAACCTCCTGCTCAAAGCTGGGTCAACTTCACTCATTCTTTTGTGACAGCATATACATAAACTAGTTCAGCTAAAATAACATCCTTAAAATAACATATATATATATATGTATGTATGTATGTATGTATGTATACTAATTATAGGTATTAAAAAGTTTTACAAGTTAATCCTGGCTTTTTAAGGAAATTTATCATATCACACTCCTCATAGTTACTGCCAGGTGTTGGCCCACTCCATCCCTGTTAGTAGAAGGTTTAGAGGTGTGAAGGCTTACAGAGACACAGAAGAGCAGTGGTTTTATGAGAAGCCCAACTATAGAACAAAAGTTTTACCTTAGTAGAGCCAGAATTAACTGAATATCAGACTTGAAAACATTGAAAAGCAGGCCTCATTTTGCTTCCTTTTAGATACTCCATCTTTTCCCTAGATGCAGCTGAAAAGAGAATGACAGGCTCAGAAGGGGCAAGCATTTATCACTTCCAATGTAACTACAAGTCCAAAGTAATGGAAATCCCATTAGAAAGGGAATTTTCTGCCATCTGCAGGATAGGTAGACAATTTGAGGTGGTGTCAATGAGGCCATCTGTTTGAGGACCATCTCAGACCTTCAGATTTTCTTTGTTTCTGCATAACAACTTGCAAGTGAATCTAACACTCCTAGACCTTCTTAGCGGTTAAAGAGAGCTGCTTATCCTAAAGCTTTATTTCATCATCCTGATCTTCTCCCTGTGGAAACTAAAAAACATTCCCAAAGCCTTCAGGTGTAGAGGGACCAAGTTCTGGAAAGCAGCATTGAAATAATTTCATGGACAAGTCCATGACTGACCATTTTTTGCAGGTATTTCTTCCATATTTATATACTGGTTTGAAGAGTACAACACAACAGTCAGGTCACAATCTGCACTGCTGTGTTCACCTGTTCATCCATTCTCCTCAGACAGAATTTTGAAATCCAATAGGTGCCAATTCTGAATACAGCCCTGTAAAAAATTCTTAATTGTTTAGTTAAGCTAAAATTATATTGGGGAGATTGTCAGACCAGAAAGTTGGTTGAGGTCACCTGATATTTAAAAACTAATTGAAAACAAGCAAGTGCTTTGTTACTTTAACTGTACATCTCAAAACTGACTGCTAAGCATTCATGTACCACAAGAGATGTACAAGGTGGGCATCTTTTCTAGTAATGTGTCAGCAACCCTTTAGAGAAATACAAAAGGAGAGCAAACAGATTTATTCTTAGCACAGCAGGAGCCTTGAAGGTTCTTCTGACTTCAAACAATAGAGGCAAGAACAATTTTAATAACAAATACTATAATACCACAAAATAACCTGTTACACTGAGATACACTGCATGTCTAGCAGTACTTGATTCAATTTGTGTATGAAGTGCAGTGATGGTTCTTTTGAA
Source organism: Passer montanus (assembly GCF_014805655.1). Lineage (NCBI taxonomy): Eukaryota > Metazoa > Chordata > Aves > Passeriformes > Passeridae > Passer > Passer montanus. The sequence continues at coordinate 2,324,494 of NW_024367261.1, read as the reverse complement.
CAAAACATTCTCACGTGTAAGAATTCACTGCTAAGTGTGTTTTGTTAGGCTCCAAGAAATTCACTAAGAAATTACATTTCCTAATTATAAGATACCTGCAGAGTCAGAAAATTTATCAGTTTCACTTATTTTGTCACTGTGGTTTGCACAGAGTAAGAACAACAAAACAAAAAAAGAATTTCTCTTCTCTTGCCCTGCTACTGTCATTGCACAAATGGTAGCTACTATATTCTGATTACTAATCTGCACATTAGTAAAAGAAGGCTGGTCAAATATGGTTAAAGAGCCAATTTTCAAATATGATTCATTTGTCTGATTTAATATTCTGAAATTTTCAAATGACCTTAGCCCACATTCTGGGTGAAAAATCAGTAATTTTTTAACAAACCTGTTTTCAATAAAGGGGAGAGAGCAGAGGGGATTTGAGGAAATTAACAGTTCAGCTGATCTGCTAAATTTTGAAACAAAGACAAGAAGTACAGTTCAAGGTGTAATAACCTTTAGGAACAAGCGAGCCAGAGCAGTATTTTGCACCTGAACTATAAAACCACATACTGAAAATGAACTTCAGTGCCAAGTTACATGCCATGGAATCATTCCACATTTAATGAAATCACATGGGGTGTAAGTCAGGCCAGAAATCTGACCTTGGTTTCAATTCGAAACTGACAAAAATTTAGCTGTAAAAAAGCACATTTGCTTTTTAATAGTGTGATGTACTGTGCATTTATTCAAACATCTTAATTATTACAATCATCACCTGCTCTGCTTCATCTCAGTCTTTTTTTTCTGAAATTATTTAATCTGTTGCTTCCAAACATAAATGTGACAATGATTTCACTTTCAACAACATGAAGTGATTCAACATTCAACATTAATTACTTCATTCAACATGAAGTGATTAATTCCTTGTCTAGAGAGTGTCCTTAGAAAAGACAAGCCACAAAGTTTCAAGAGCCTACAGTGTGCTCCCAAGAGCAAGAGTTGACAGAGGGATTCAGATATTCAGGTGACTTCAGAATAAAACCTTTATCTGAACATTGCCTTTAACATTCATCTTTTACTTTAAAGAAATGGGAAGAGGAATCCCATTACTCAACAGTCTGCAGTCCCAGAGATTGGAGGTGTGGAAGGATAAGTACTGTGACACATCAAAGCAATCCACCTCATCTTTCCCGTAAAACTTTTCCCAAGTAATTCCAGGAGATGATGAGAAGACAAGCAAATGCGTAATACATCATATGGTCTAGCAGTTGCTTGTTCACTGCTAGTCTAGCAGCAAATGTCTCCCAAATCTCTCTGTGTTTCCCATTGTTTGCCATGATAATATGCAATGTGCTGATTTGCTGTCATGATGGTGCCTTTAACATTCATCTTTTACTTTAAAGAAATGGGAAGAGGAATCCCATTACTCAACAGTCTGCAGTCCCAGAGATTGGAGGTGTGGAAGGATAAGTACTGTGACACATCAAAGCAATCCACCTCATCTTTCCCGTAAAACTTTTCCCAAGTAATTCCAGGAGATGATGAGAAGACAAGCAAATGCGTAATACATCATATGGTCTAGCAGTTGCTTGTTCACTGCTAGTCTAGCAGCAAATCTCTCCCAAATCTCTCCGTGCTTTCCCATTGTTTGCCATGATAATATGCAGTGTGTTGATTTGCTGTCATGATGGGGAGGCACCCCTTTATATTACAGATTCCATGAGTAAAGCTAGCTGTGCCAAAATGGTAAAGTCTTCCTCAAAACAACATGATTGGTAACACCAATGCCTCTGCCAGGCCCTCGCTTTTGACCATCTCTCTTCCTCCTTTAAACAACTCTCCCTGTTCATTGCCAGCCCAGAACCTCTCCCCACTGACAAAACTGCAGGCAATAGTGGAGTCACCAGCTGGGAAGTCAGGTAGGAGCCCTACCTGCCAGCTCCTAACTTCCAGCTGTAAAACCAGGATATTACAGACAGCAATGCAATTTTCCTAGCCAGAAAATGGATCACTCGGGAGCACATCCCCAGAGCCTGTAACAAAATAGAACAGACCCAACTAGTGAAAACCATGGCACTTGACATCAGCTCTGTCACTGAAAATGACAGGAGGAACACTGTTTCCTTGCCTTTTAAGCAGAGAAGTGTTTCTCCCACTTTAGGCAGGGAGGGTAGAAACAGCCATACAAACACACTGTGCTTGTAACTAGATCATATCTTTGTTTCCTATAGTGAAAATAATGTCCCCACTGCAGGACCATCTTTCCTCTCCCATCTCTCTCTTCCATCTGGTGGTCCAGCCTGAATCCTCATGGTGTTTCTGGGAAATTGGCCAATCTAAAAGCATCAGCTCTGAAAAAGTTCCCAAGCATCTTGACTCACAGTATCCATTTTTCACCTAATTGCAGCTTTTTCTAGCTGTAAAAAGCTCCAGAAAGAAGGGGGCTTGCCACTGGAAAACAGTACAGGTGTATCCAGTTCCACAGTGGCAGAGATTTTGACACAAGACAGACACTCCAGCATCCAGTAGAGCAAAATTCCTATAGCAAACCCAGATCCCATTGCAGGCAATGCTAGTTTAAGAGCTCAGGTTTGTGACCTGCTCTCCACCTGAATGCAGTACACACTCAAATTATTGCAGAGCAGCCTCAAAATCTGCCAACTGCTGTGACAGTGACATGGTGTTTATTCAGTAAATGCTTCTGTTTGCTCAGGAAAGTCCTCAGCTCTCTCCTGCCCAGCTGGGGATCTCTGTTCCTGGGGACAATCTGAAAACACATACAGAGTGCCACAGGGGGATCAGTGACAGGCTGGTCCTTCACAGAGCTTTCTTTACTTGTGTGTAATTGAGGATCATTCAGTCTGTCCTTAGACCTGACCTTTCTCCTTTCCCCCCACTCCACCTTGCAGAAGTAGAAACTGGTAACTGTCGGGAAGAGTTTACCTCCTGGAAAATGTGGCTTTTTACCAATTACTGAAAGCACATTTCATTTCACAAGCCATTGCACAAACCAACCCTGTAGACTTTGAACAGCCCTAGTGACAAGTCACTCCTTCCCAGTCCATCCATGACATATTAAATAAGACCAGTGCCTGTTAGAGCCACTTCAAAGAAACACACTGGCCACTGAATATACATTGGGAGCCATAGAGTAACCCAGAGAAGAGGTAATGCCTCCCAGAGCCCACGTCCACAGGAATTTCTACTAAGAGTGAACTGGAGTACACATATGGGCAACTGTGTAATCTTGGATAAGGATTTATTCTGCTGTCATGGGAGGAGTGCTTGGCAAAAGAAACAAAAAGTAACAAGACAGCTTTGGGAAATGGGCAATATGAAATGTTGTTTGTTCCACTTCCTCATTTACCTTATTGCATACATGCAAATTGAGACATGAAATTAAGTCATTTTTACAAGGAAAATAATGCTGAAAACACCATGAGGAGAAAAGAATCTTATAATATTAATATTGTGTGTAGTATACTACACACAATACTCTAATACTTCTGTTTACGTTCCTCAGATTGCTTTCTGAGTTAAATATGAAACTACTTCTTAAAATGGCCTTGATTACCTGGCATATCCATGTAGAAAGTGGAAACTGCTGGAAAGACAAGAAATATGGCATCAACAGGAGCAAAAAGAAATAAAATTAAACCCATTGCATGAATCTTTGTAAATCAAGAAAATTTTCTGATGAGCAGAAAGACATTGATCGGTAGCTTTGGTGCTGACTTGCATCGGTTGACAAGCAGTCCATGAAAAGGTTTAGATACACATAAAATCACAGAATCACAGACTGGCTGAGGTTGGAAGGGACCTCTGGGGGTCACATAGTCCAAGCCACCTGTTCAAGCAGAGCCATCTGGAACGGGTTCCTCAGGACCACGTCCAAATTGCTTTTGAGTACCTCCAAGCATGGAGCCTCTCTGGGCAATCTGTGCCAGTGCTTGGTCACCCTCACAGCAAAAATATGACTGATGGGATCAGTTGGAGAAGCAGGCTCAGGAAGTGGCATGCCATGAAATACAAATGTACATGTGGGTGCTTGGATTCCACATGCATGCAGCCCTGCTGCTGCAGTTTCTGACTGGAGCCCAGAGACACTGTCTGGGGTGCAGAGAGTGCTTGCAGGTTCTTTCTCCTCAAATGTTTGTTTTTCTTTCTCACTGGTTTCAAACATGCTCAGCATATCAGTGAAACAAGACGTAAACATGGTGCCGTCTCAGATTACATCTGTTCCCCAGGCGATCTCCAAAGCAAACATCGGTCTCCCAATGAAAAATACAGCTATTAACCATTATTGGACATATCCAGTCACTGCCTGACCACCAAGTTGCACAGTTAATGAATCTGCCCATTTCTAATAAAAATAAACCAGACAAAGGAAGTGGCCAGCTTAAGCTGAACTTGAAGAGAAGACAAAAAGAGATTTAATAAAACATACTCAAGGTTGACATTTCCTTTTTATTGGAAACATGACTTTCTCAGGAATGACACGATCACACAGATACTATTAGTAAAGCCACATATTGGCGCCAGGTTTTAAGATCTTTACCCATATGATTTAATTTTGGAAGCAGTAAAAACCAAAAGGGAAATTCCTCTGGCCTTGTTATTTCACAGTTCAAGCTTCAAATTAAAGTATTTCAAAACAGAGCATAAAAATATCAGTCAAAATTAACCAAGCCACTTCTTATAACACTAGCAGAAACAGTATTTAAAGATTGTATCTGTATTCCCTGGTCCCCTTCTTATCTATTTAAGTTATTTAGGAATCAAGTCAGTTTATATAAAGCAGTGATCAAGAAAAGCTCCAGCAGAAACAGTCTACAAACCACAGTTTTTTAAAGAGAAATTTTACTGGACACAGCCTAGTTTGTTTCTTTGGTTGTTTTTTTTTTTTTTTTTTTTTTTTCCCCAGAGAGTAAATCAGTTCACATGCAGTAGATTCCTTCCAAGTTGTAATATTTTTTTATTAATCCAGAATCAACATTTCTACTGAACATAAATGCAGGTATTTTAAAGTTCAAATAATTTAGTTAAGAAACACTTCAAATCTACACACATTATTTCCAAATGAAAGTTTGAATTTCTGGCTAGAATTTTCTCAAATTCTCAGGGAGACTGACTTCTTTTCTTGTAAATTTTGTGTATGAAAACTTTTTTTTAACAAAAACTTCCAACTTGAAAAAATAATTACCTGAAAGAGATTTCCCTGTCTTGCAATTGGCATTGAGAAACTACAACAGCATTATTTTTCCATTGCTTTTTTCTACAGAGGAAAATCACACATACTTTCACTTTAAGTATTTTTGATTGACTTAAGGAAAGGTTGAGACCAGGAGAAAACCAAAGACTGTCATTTCACTTTTCATTCCAAAGATTGTGATTTGTGCTCTTCAGCAACAACCTAATATCCCACAAATGTATTTACCAAATGCAGACAAAACCCTGAACTGATTTTTATGTTGCAGAAACTGGCATGTTCTGTGCTAACTGAAGATCCCACGCTTCATATTGTGACAACCCACTGAGAGTTTTTGAAAAGCAACCAGTAGTGGTTTTTACTCCGGTTTCTGGAAGGATTTCAGGATTATGAAACATCACACTTTAATTCTTTAATAGAAATGAAGAATTTCAGCTGAAGTAAAATCCCTTAGGCAGCAGGCAGTGGATATTGGCTGTGTCATCCGTTATCAGTGTGACAATTCTTTTTTCCTCAGCTGACCTAACTGCTCTCTTGGCAAGCAGACAACACCAAACCCATACCTGGAATGCTGGCAATCAAAAGTGGCTTTCACTGCTTATAGAGAGCTGCTCTCACAGCTTTAAAAATGTACCATGTCAGCTAACAACAATACTGGTAAAACAGAAAAAGGATGTGATTTGGAGGTGTCTGACCTCTAATAATACCTTTTCTTCCATCACTGATTGGTCTGATCAGCCTTTAGGAATTAAATCAAGCCAAAGTTACTGGCATGGCCTTGAGCCTCCATTAATTTCTGAATGTGTGAATGAGCAAACAATCCCCTCACACAAGCACACTGCACACTCAGCTGCTGGGTCATTTGATTCTCAGGCATACAAAAGGACCCAGTTGTGCTACCCAAAGTTTCTCATAGACAGAGGGAGCAGTCAGTATGTGGGAAATGCATTTATTTCTTTGTCTAACTTCAAAATATCATTTGTGTTATCATATTTGTCTAAAGGTAATGTGTTTTTCCTCTTCTCCCTCTCTTTGTAGACCTTCTGTGAATTCTATTTCACATTTTCATAACCAATAACTTTAAAAATATGAACCAGACATAGACTGTCATGGTTTCTTTAGTTTCAGTGGAATCTCCATGAGGAGGTTGAGCCTAAGACTGCGTTTATAGAGAGTCAGCAGCAGCAAAGTATATTGTAGTTTCATATCATTCTAATCTAACTCCTCTACATCTTGTTATCTACTTCAGCAAATTAGTGTATAAAACATATAAATGATTGGCAAAAATTAACTGTACACTTCTACTTTAACTGAACAATTTACATGGCATTACAGGGCGGGGGGAGGGGGGGGGGGGGGGGGGGGGGAGGGGGGAGGATTAGTTTTTCAAGATATAAACAAGCATTATTTTGCAATCTTTGGCCTGTAACTGAAAGATAATAGTTTTAATTTGCATTCAAATAAAGTAAATCTCTCAGTGTAAAAGACTTTTTATAGTTCCCATAAACCAGAAACAGATTAAAGTGTAGAGAGTATAAGGAGGACATGAAGATAAATCAACCAGACAAACGAGATGATCAAAAAAAAAAAAAAAAAAAGGAAAAATAATCTTTTCTAAATAATCAGCTTCACAAATCCTGTGGACTGGGCAAAAGTGCTTGTGAATTCTCCAGATTTCTGTCATTAAAGTTTTGGCTTCAGCTCAAATGGCAAGAACCTTTACTTAGGGATACCAAGCCTGGAAATACTCTGACTTTCTCTTATTAATTCCAAATCCTTTTGTTTGGAGACCCTGCCTTCTACCAGGAAGGACACATCAGCTCCTTGGATCAAGTATTTTTGCAAATATGCCACTATTGTACCTTTACTGTGGCAACATCAAACACAGTTTTCTGGTTCTGAAAGTGTAATGTGCCCACAGTTTCCTCTGAAGTCAGTCATGATTATCAGTGTCTTCAAACTCTGAAAAGATCTACCTGATTTTCCCCTGTGGAGTCACTGAAACAAGGTAGCATATGACACTCTCAAAATTATTTTTGCTATTTATTTGGTTATAGTTTAATGTAATAAATATAAGCAGCTCTGAGAACAGATATCAATAACAGGACACCCGTCTACAGTCTGGCAAACAAAGCATGCAAGATAAATGGACATGTGTCTCATAACATATTATCCATAAGCCAGACCCCTCATTTTTGTCCTGTTGCAGTGTGCCACTCCTGCACCCAAATGGTCAAGCTGCTTTTACCTCACAGCCTGGGATTTAAGGTATCCACATGAGAGATGTGCTTTCAAACCTCCTTTGGGAATAGAAGATTAAAGAGCCTTTGCACCTTGATGAGCACATTAATCACAAGGCTAATTTACAAAAGTTCATTTCACCTGTTGGCAAAGCTTTATGAAAGTTAACCTGGGTCAGCCCTTTAAAAGAAACTCTTGTGGGCCCCTGCCCTCAGGAAAGAGTGCCAGTCCATGGGTCCTGTGGAGGCAGTACCAAGAACTCAGTTCTCAGAAGTTATAGGAGTTAAAGCCACTTCTTCATTGAGAATTTTGTCCTGATTAGCTGCAGTGCTCCCTCCTTTTGTAATTATTCTGCCCTTGGTATGAGCTCTCTTTTTACCAGGAACTCCACAGAGAAAATATTTAACCCAAGGCTTTGGATTCCTCTTGGAGCTGGTGCTGCCAAAAGCTTAACAATGGGCTTAGAACTAAATGGGTTTAGCATTGGGTTAAGTGCAAATAATCTGTGGTTTTCAGGTTGCAAAATAAGGGAGGTGAAAGAATAAAAATAACAACTAATTTGAGAATTCTGCTTGGCATTAAATTATGTTATGGTGCCACAAGTTTTGAAACCAGGGATCAGTTCCATGGGTCTAAATGTATATACCTAATTAGGAAATTATTTACAATAATGCAATTATTGATTAAGCTTCATGTTTGTACATTCATAGGTATATATTTTGTTTTGAGGACTCTAATTTCACTACACTGTGGGAAGTGTGGAATTGATCTGCCCTGACACATCCAAGAACTTGTGAGGAACAGCGCTTGTATGGCTCAGTCTTCCACCATCGCAAATATGCTTCAGTACAATTGTTTTGAGTGCAATCACTTAAGGATATGACTCAATGTATTCTGTCTGGCTTCCTGTCTTAGCTGAAAAGTCTTGGGTTTTAATACACCCAATGAAAGAGAAGCCTAATCAAAAACTTTTGAGAGATCCAGAACACTTTTCTCCCTAAAGGCACTTTCTCCCATCTCCCATTGTCTTCAAGGACTGAGTTTGGCCTCAAACAGCAGTGTCATCACCTGTCACAATAAAGACTGAGGAAAGGTTGTGTCCTCTGTACCACGTATTTTTAACACAATGAACAAAAAAAGTAACAGTTGGGGTTTTTGTAACAGAAGATCAAGTTTTGACTGTGTTAAAAACCCTTCTGAATCAAACATTAGAAAGCATCATGCATTGTTCCTAAAAACTGGTCTTGCAAGAAACTGTGGGTCTTTTGATTAAAAAGGAAAGGCAGGATGATTTTGTGGTATTTAGTTCAGTTTTAAACCAATAAGAGGCAGTAGATTCATGAAGGCATAAAAGTCGAAAATAGCATTCTGTCCTCTCACTACCTGACTGATTTTGGTTTAGAAAATAGTATTTAGGAACAGTTCTAACAATATGTAGCATTATTTTATTTGGACGTGGAAAGTTATGCAAATGTTGTATTTTTTTCTAGCTACCTCGTGACCTTTCTACCTATATATATGTGTATATATACGTCTCTATTTAAGGTTGGTTTGAGAAATTATCGTGTTAAAGGAATGAGAATGAAACCCAAATTATTTTCATTTCTAGAAGAGTGCCTATTTGAGGACTGTATATTCAACTAGAAAGACAGACTTTTTTTGTGTCATAACTTTACAATAAACAGCTTCACTGACTTTAACCAGAAAATAGCAATTTTGAAAATGGAAAGGAAATGCAACCAAAGTAGCTGAACTTTCATAGTATTTAATCCACTTTCATATGCTTGACACTAAGGTTACTGTTATTATTTGTATCCTTAAAGTTAAATGCTCTGATGATCAAGATGACAGAGCACATATTGGTTCTCTGTAAGAAACTGTGTTTAAATTTCTTACAATAAAAAAAAAAAGACCTTTTCTTTGTACAAATAAAACGTATGAAATTATGCAAAAATAAGGGCAAGGTTAATACTTTAAAGAAAGAACAGATAGTGGTGCAGGAGGAAAAAAGTGCAACAGACGTGGAAAAAGGGAACAAGTAGGGGTTTTTGGGTGACCCAGAGGACCATTCCTCTTTTTAAGGTGGTAAAAATGTTCTAAACATCCCACCATTCACACACAAATAAGAAAACTAAAATGGAAACAAAATAAATAAGTGTTCAGCCTCTTATTTAGCTATCTCTAAAGCTATTCTGAAATTCAGAAGATCAAAACTGGGTTTCCCTCTTAGTAAGGGGTTTCTCTACAACAGAGGGCACAACAGTGGATGGTAGGAGGCAGCTCACTGCAATACCAGAAATAAATGCATCTTGATTGGAGGAAAAAAATACCTTTCTTTATATATGTTGAAAATCTAACCCTGTAAGTATGCCTGCTACTTTATTAAAAAAGCAAGAATGAAACACAATCAAAAAATCCCATTTACTTTTAAAAATATTAGAGCAATCCAAAGCTGACTATTACTTATGCTTCTAGAAACAGAGCAATAAAGTTTTAACACCCCCATCTGTCATTGCACCTGAGTGCCCTTTGCAGTAGGTTAGCACAAGTGCAGAGGGCTGAACTCAACACTAACATAAGTAGGGGCACCTGCAATGGAACTCTTTATCCAATGCCAGTGGTGAACTAAGCCCACAGTGTTCAAAAGGTAAAGTTTTATAAAACACAACAGAATCTCCTGATATGAGTCCCTTGAAAATTATTTAATGGCTGCAAACATTTGAGGGAACAGAACAGATGAAGTTCCTCAGTGGCTTTTTACAATAGCCAGTCCACTAATGAACATCTGGAGTTCTTGCTGCTCTCTCAGTTTTATTCAGTCTAATCCGTACTGCATTAGACCTTTATGTTTTCATGATAAACTGGCAGGAAAGACTGCCTTAAATAGAAAGAGAGGATGAAGACAATTTTTCCATTAACAATATATTTCCCTTTGGAGTCAGAGGTACATTATTGGTTTGCTCTGAAAGCGAAACATAAACTGCTTCTTATTTGTGAGACATAATTATTGTAGCTTCTACCTTGAGATGTTTCAGAACAAAAGCCTCAAGTCTATTTCTTCTCACAAATCAAACTATGATACCACATACGAGCACAGGTCCATCACAAGCTACAATGGAAAAATTAATTCACACAAATTACTTGTTTTGAAGTATGTGGTTCTCACTGATTTGTCAATCAGCTGCTCCTAAAAGCAGCCCTGCTTCAGTTCAGCACTTCTGCAAGGACTGAGGTGTGAGCCAGCAGTCACTTGGCTCTGTACACTACTCTCTGCTGGGAGAAGATGGTGCTCATAGTCCACACTCCAAGCTGCTCACAGTGTCTGAAACACGTGGCTTTTTACTGGTACAGTCTCGTGGAAGTGGAACAGGAGACGGTTCCTTGTTCTGTTAGAGCTTCAACTTTGAATGTTTCCATTCCATTTATTTGCTAATGCCATCTTGCAAACATGGCCTGATTCCTAGGAAATTCCTCTAAAATACCACAGGAACACCTAGAAAGATTTTTTCCAAAAATGGGCTCCACTTCACTGCTGCCAGCATCCAAAGTCCATCATGGAGAGTAGAGTCCTTCTCCTCCACTTCTTTATCAGCAACTCACCCACAGAAAACTGGTAATACTCACTCCTCTCTGAATCATTGTTTATGCTCTTCCCTTTCAGCAACTAAAGATTATATTTGCAAGAGCATTACTGAAAATTTCTCTGCTACATTCAGCCAAGCCTGTTAAAGCTCTCTCTCCTCATTGTTTTCCTCTGCTTTTAGTGCATTGGCATTCCTTCCAAAACTGTACTCTTAAATGACTTCCCACCTCATTCAATTGTTCAAGCATTTCCCTTTTCTTTTCAGCCTTCCCTTCAAAAGTTTCTCCACACATTTTAAAACCTGTCCTTTGAAGCTCATCCACCACCACGATGCCTCTTTGTTGCAGTCTGACCCATCACATTCCTCTGACATTCCAGGTGCAGGTCCCAGATTGATTAAAGTGCTACTGATTGTCACAGACCTGTGCTCCTTTCCCAGTCCCAAGAACCTCCAGGCTTTGATGTTTCATTATAGATTTCCTCAGTTTTCAATAATCAGCCTTTTTTTGAGTTTCAACCAGTGGCTAAGAGAAGTCTCCTTACAAAACTTTCCAAATTTACTTTTCCCTTATTTTTTTAATTATTTGGCAAGCTAGAAATGTTATGAGTCCTCTACTCTGAAGCAAAGAGGCAGAAAAACTTTCTCTGCATGGGGTAATGCTGTGCTGGGCTCCAGCTCAGAGCCTTAGCTCTGACAGTAAGAAAGAGAGCACATTAGTAGTGTATCTCTCTGCTCCTGCTTTTCTTTTTGGCAAGAACTGCTTCTCTGAGCCAGCAGGTGTTTAATGCTATTAAATTTATGGGTAGTGAAAGCTGTTGAATTTTAAAACATCTGGGTAACATAAATTATCAGAATTTCTTTTTTTTTTTTTCAATGTAAGGTTGAAAAATGGTTTTGAGATCAGCAGAAAAGCATTAGCAGCATTGAGAAAACTGTGTTTATTTTTGAATATTTGACCATTGGACTCTGGCTTCCCATAAGGATCTTCATACTAGTAGTTACAGTGCCCATAGATTGTGAGCTTGGACACAGCGGGTAAATCTCATAAACATTCAATTTTTGGTATGTTCCACATGGATCATATAATATGACAGCAAAAAGCGTCAAAAGTGACGGCTGTTTCTCACAAGGTGCACAATCACCTGGATCTCCTTCTCTAGGGTTTTATCCACATTCTTCTTCCTCACGTAGGTCTGGCCGCTCTTAGCCATAGCATATCATGAAAAGCATAACAGGGGGAGGGGGCAGAAAAGAGGAAGGAAGGTCATAATTTGGAAAAGTTCACTGGCTGCTATGGTGTGAAAGAATAGTGAACAAAATGAGCAGGTGATAAGAAGCATGCAGAATGATTTTAAGTATTTAATGTGTTTCACAGCCAACCCTCTTGACTCGAGTGGAGCAGTATGAGTTTTCAAGGCACTGAGGATCTGTGGCCCAACAGGACTGAGGATGGATAACAGCCACTGGATGATGATCTGCAGGATGGTTTCTATTTTGGAGAGTCCAATCCTAATTTAGATAGCTGAAGGCTTCTGAAGCTTCACTGATTCATCACAGACTTGCAGGCTGTCTGAGACAAGACACTGTTTTTCCAGAGTCTGGCATCACTGACCATGGGATGCACTCAGGCTGTGAACAGAAAGGCAATTTGACAATTTCTGTTGGAGCAGACCCAAGTATTGCTGGATGAGCACGTGGTCCACATGGGGTAGGAGACAACAAATTTGCATCTATGTGGGCAAGACAGACACGTGAAAAAATCAGCATAAGAGATTAAATATGAGGTCTGATGCCCATCAAAAGCATAATTCTGATAGAATTTGTTTTCGTCTCTATGATACTCCTCTGTCACCTATATTTTCACTATTACTTTTCTCCTCTCCATCAAGGTTTCCTAGAGCTCAGAGCTGATCAGCTCTATGAGGAATTTCAAGGCCATAAATTTAATAAACAGAAGAAATACTGCCATGGATTTTTAACAGTCATAATCACTAATGCATGAGAAATAGAAGCCAAGGAAATAAAACGCATCCCGTAATTTTTTTTTCTTTAACAGCAGTTATTTTAAGCTTTGTTACACCAATGTGATTTTTATAAACTAAGAAGATATGTTTCCAACATGGATGTTTGGTGTCTGGTCGACATTAGAAGTAACATAGGAGATAAAAGAAGAAAGATGTAACTATTCAGCAGCACAACACAGTGTGCATTAGGTAAACATTTCCATTAAAAGCGCAGAGCGCATCCACAACTAAATGTTTTCTCTGATATTATTGTCTGATGGAACAGTGACCTAATTCCAAGCACTCCTGATTCAGGGGTAGGTAAGACACAAATAAAAATTTGATGTCTGTCCTCCAGTTTTATAGTAAGTCATGTCTATTTAGGAAAAAAACCCCATATATTTGGGATAATATTACCAACTCTGAACAATGAATGAGCTGAAATACTGCTTTGTGGCCTTATCTCCTGACTAGCCTCTTACAGCTCTGATTTCTTTTCCCCACAAGAGAGCAAAAAACATTACTATAATAAAATAATAATAAAAACAAAAACCCTGGAAATTTCCAGGTCACCTTGGTGTGAAGGCTGGTTAACTAACCTGAGTGTTTTCCTTCCACAGTTTTGCAGATCTCGGCCAAACACTTTCCCCACATGACCGTGCTTTCCTCAGTGAAGCAGCCTATTCTGCCTGCCCTGCTGCAGCTGTGGAACATCTGGGTGGGAAGATCCTTTGCCCCCAGGACTCCCTACAGCACAGTGTGGTTACGGATTCGAATGGTGCACAGGGAGTATGATTTGGCTCTCTACATTTCCTGTTATGAAATTTTGACCTACTCTGATTAATGTTTGTTTTTATATGACTACCAAGTTATTGGAAGTTCTTTTCCTCCTACTCTCACCATCTCTGGATACCATGTATACAGACACACACATATATATATATATATACATAGGCATTATTAGACATATTGTTTCAAACCATTCAAACACATTATTTATAACTTAAAAAAAATATCCACTCTTCTCAAAACCTGTGGAAATTCTGAAGATTCAGTTTCATTCACTATCAAAATCCCCAATTATGAAAATTTTTACTTTTCCAATTTAAACTGACTTTTTTAACCAAAAGCAAAACAAACACAGCCAGTTACTGTTGGCACATGTTCCTAACTTTTTTCAGCACTTTTCTAACCAGCCATTCCCTTAAGCTACATTTCAAAACCACAGCTTATTTTTTCTCCTGTACAAAGGAAAAGGTTCTTTATGTCATTTTCATGACTACACAAGGAAATCTATCATCATTTTTACTAACCAACTACTTCCCTTCATTCATCCCCAGATCTATGTCTATTGTTAAATATAATGTAATATGGAATAAAACCCTGTGAAATAAAGTGGTTACCTCATCTAAAAATCAGGTTTCTTTGTTAACTAGTGATTTTCCATTACTCTCGGGTGCTTGAATAATATCTTAGGAGCTTAAGGCAAAGAAAGTACTTAAAAACAGCATTCTACTTATTAAACACAAAACACTCCCAAAATATTCAGAGAACAAACTAGAACAATATTAGGCTGCACACTATAAACTTACATTATTTTAAAATTGTTTCCCCTCTACATTTCACGGCTTATTCCCAATACTAGAATTTGGTGGATGTTCACCTTATAAAAGGGTGCTTAGTGAGGAATGAGGTGCTAGCAGCATATTGCTTAAGACATGGGGTTCTGTCAAAGTGTCTTACTCTTCAAGTGCCCTGTTCAGGACACTTCAAAAAGGTGAGAAAAATACCCACTTCAGCCCTCCAAAGAAACCAGCAGAATACAAGCAACCTAGAAGAGTAGCTGAAAACATTAATTTGTTTTCAAGGACTGTTTTGGTACAGCAAGATTTAGCAGTTGGGCTCAAGGGTTAATCCTAAATCAGCTCTTTAATCAGAGGCCAGTACAGCTGGGAAACTGAGGCACAGATGCACAGGACACTAGAATAGAAACAATTCAACATCATCACAGAGACAATTAAAGAGTAGGGAATTTAGGAATCTAATAACCCATATTGGAATTTAGCCAAGATGCTGAAACAGATGCACAAAGCTGTTGCAAGGATGCTTTGTGTATTCTTTATCATTTTAATATCTTATGTTATACCATATGGTCCCACATTTCAATCATTGCGATATAAGCCACAAAAGAGGTAAAAGAAAATGTTGACAAAACATTTATAGAGATTAAATTCCCTAAGGATCTTTTGGGTCTGGGATTTTACAGGCATTCCATTTTCAAAATGCTTCTAGACTTAAATAATCCCGGGGAAATATCCCTTTCTCCAGGGCACAGTTGGAAACACAAGACATAGACTGTGCCCAGTGATAGAGCAAAGTCCACAGACCAAAGAAAAATAGGAAAGAAAGACATTCAAAATCACTTGAGAAGGCCTGTGGCAAGAAAAGGAACTATTCAGAGCAGAGGACACCAGGTCAGGAAAGAGCACAGCCAGGAGAAGCAGCCAGGAGAGCTACCACACAGCTGTTTCCTCCTCTGCCCCCTCTCCCAGTTCTTTGTCCTTTAGCTGACTCTGCCTCTGTCTGCTTTAGTAGGCTTCCTGCTCTTAGTGGATTTAAACAAATTCTTTGTTATTTGCTTATACGCTTTTGGCTGTTTGCTTTGAAAATGCCTTTTAGTATCCCCGCATTTCTGTCTCATATTTACCTGCCATTAATTATAATCCTTTTCATAAGCGGAGATCATCCCTTCCGGTACAGAGACATACTCCGATTTTCCAGAATTTTTCCTTTACCTGTACCTATTAATTTGCAATCCTACTCTTTGAGTTGCTCTTTTTTTCTTTTTCCTTTTTTTCCCCTCCTAGGGGTAGTAATTTATTACTCATTTTATGGGATGTTTAAGTAGCCCCCATGCTGAGCTGCAACACTTTAATTTCCTCACTTTTCACCTTAACATCTTTTTTACTAGCTTCCTCATTTTTAAGCCTCCAATTTAGTGCACAATTTAGGATCACTATACTGGTTCTCAGTACAATTCATCCTCTGAGGACACTTCTATTATACTATTACTTAAGCACATCTGTATTAATGTCACTTTTGTGTGGCTGCATTGCAAGGCAGAGATACAGAACCCTGCTCTGTGTCAACCAGCCTTCCTGCTGCTTATGGGGCTACAGCAGCACAAACTGACCACTAAATTTGCCCTGATTTTAAAGGGGTCACTGGGAGCTCTGCCCCAAAACCAACCTGTCCAGATAAGCAGTTTTACACACAGTGGATTGGGAGGCTCCTAGTACAGAAAACTTGGCCATGAGCAGGTACTGTAAAGGTGGTGGCGGTGCTGAAGTTTAGCTGTTTTGCTTGAGGGTTTTTTCAGTTTCATGGTTACACATGTGTGTTCTGTTCAGTTTGCCTTAGCACGGGTATGAATATACAAGAACTCTTAAGAAAACAAAACCTGATCTCATTTTTTAAACTCCAAGGTAAGATAAGAAGAAAGGGGAAGTTGGGAAAAGCATTGCAATCACCTCTCTTATGAAGAATACAGTCATTTCAAGAGACAGCAGGAAAGGAACATCACACAAAAATTCAGGGATATTGGTAGCTTTTACTGACTGTTTACCCCACAATGCATGTGCACTAAATATCCCTTGACAGAAAACCCTGATAATATTTGGTGTCTTCCAGACAAAATGTTGATTTCTTCAAAACCTGAATTTGTGATGGTTATTTTCAAAGGCTTTTTAGTCATCTGTACCTCTGTGCTCTCTTTAGGGGCATGGTTTTATTTTGTGAGATTTTATGCAGTGTGTGCTATAAGATGACATTAATCTTTGTTCAAATGCCTGCACCTTATTCTAATTTCATTATTACAGTAATCCTCTGTTACAATTCTATGGCGACATCTCCTACTTTTGCTTTCAAATGGATAAGTGGAGGATAAGTCACCTGAGCACAAAAATACAAGCAAAGAAAACTGTTTGCTCTTCAGACTACATTGTCACCCAGCAAAGTTGGTTACTTTATTTTTTGAAGAAAAGACCAGCTGAAAGTTCAGATATGCATTTATCACAACAATGGAAAATACAAATTGGTTTTGTTTCCTTTTCCTTTATATGAAGTCATTACCAAACATATTGGCTTGGAACCCTAGGGATTTGGAAGCAGTGAGATTTAGAACAGGAATACAAATAGTAGGATTTTTCAGCAATAAAAGAATGAACTTAAAACTACAAAGGGAAAAAAAGTGAGAAAGCCAGAAATAGTGATAGAATTGAGCCTGATGACTTTGTAATTGTAAATAATACAGTAAGGAAATTAACAAACTTGGGAAATGTTTTAGACTTACAGGGAACATTAGAAGTTTGTTCTTTTAAGTATGAAAATGGAAAGACTGAAGCTGCAAGGACTATAAATTCACATTTTCTTCAGTAAGAAAAGGGTTAAAATACAAGTGATAATGCAGGAAAAAGAAAATGGGGAAAATTACCACTTTGATCTAGCCTTTTCTTAATTCCACTACTGAACAACTCTGAGACAGCTTTAAAAGCTCATGATGTGGAGAAAGCATATTTTCACCCCTGCTGGCATCTGAGATGCCATTAACTGAGGGTTGGCCACTGTAGCCAAAAGTTTGGTGCAAGTCTCAGTGGCAGAGAAGGCATGTGGGATGGGGCAATGCAGAGCAGTGGGAATGGCAGTCTCTCCACCCTTACCACGCTGCCCCAGCTCATGCCAGCACAGGGAGGTGAGCCTTCACCCTGTCTCTACCATCTGTCCCTGACTGCCCCTTGCTTCTTGGCCAGTTGCTGCTTTTCCTACTGCACGTTGATGAGTGGTTGATCTCCTGTAAGAGGGAAAAGGTAAAATTCCAGAAGGCTTGTGCTGCAATATCCTTCCCTGCTCAAAATATTCAAAGGAAGCTAGAAATTTTGGGCCATTCCCTATCCAATAATCTCCTTAAAAAGACATCCTGGATCCAGTTGCTTTATGATGCTTCTCGTAATGCACATCAATAGATAGTGATAGAGTTATGTTCCAAACCCTATCCAAAATGGTCCATAATCAATTTTTTTACCTCATAGGAGATTCAAAATTCAATCGTCTGGAAGCCTAGGCAAGAGAAAGCTATGTTTAAACATCATCCCCTGCATGCCTGCAGAGTATAATACTTTTTAAAAGCTCATTTGACATATAGAAAAACATTTTGCTATCCATAAACACAGTAGCTCTGTGTATAAAAGAGTGGGTAAATTAAACTATCTGAATGAAAAAAGATCTGAACTATGGGAGCAAAAATCAGTTGAGTTAAAATGAGCAAAAGTTGAAGCTCTTTGTATCAAATATAAAGAATGAGGCAGGAAAAATATTCTTCTGAAATATTCATGTTCTGAAAACATGCTTTAAGTATATATAAAAACCCCAGTTTTTTACTTTTATCAGGTCATGACTTAGTCCCTGGATAGGCACATTTTGACCCAATAGCTCTCATTCTGGGATCAGGGCTTAAATGACCTATTTGGATCTTAGATAGAGCAGCTGCTCTGGGGAGACGCAGACTCTCTGCAGCATCTGTCTTCCTTAATGGAATGCAACTTCCTATTTGTTTACCTGCAAAAGGCTGCAAGTGCCATTAAAAGACTGTTCAGGACAGTTTCTGTGCCATGTCCTGAGATACAAAATTTTCTTTGATGTTTTACATTGGTTTCAATCAGGAATTTTCAAGCTACTTTAATTTCCCTGTATTCCTTGCACCAAACAATAACAGTAGGAAACCTGAAACATCCCCAGTGTTACTAGAGTTGTGAAAAAAAGAGATACCCAGCTTACTGAATTATTTCCAAAGACTACTGTAGCTCTCTATGCATCCTTAGTAAAAAGGGGAAAAAAGTGAAACCTAATCATTAAAAGAAAACCTGTTTGGATTGTTTGAAGTGTGAAGGTCTTGTGTTTTGTAGTTAGAAATTACCCTTCTTTACATGTTTTTTAATCTGATGCAGGTTTTTTCTTTTCTTTCCCTCTTGCTTTTAATTTGACATGCCAGTCAAAGTTAACATTAGGAAAACCAGCAAATATAAACCTTGTAATTTATATGCATTCATGTTGTACACCATAATAGCTCTCATCTTGGCAAAAGTTAGCAGATTGTTCTCTGCTCTCAGGAGGAAATAGCATTCATTTTAGGTTTTAATGGAGCTTTAGGGTTATAGTAACTCAAATTAAACTACACCATCATGAATTATTTCTGAATCCCATGTTATGTGCTCTCTTTTCTTCCCTTTGTTGGTTTGTACATGTGAATTTCACACACTGGCAACTAAAACTTGTACACTAAATAACATGCAGTCCCTCATATTTAATTGGAAAAACAACACATCAGACCATTCCTGAAATGACAGGAGCCCTGTCCCAGCAACAATGGCACATGCAACCTAATGTCTGGCATTGTCTAGGATAATAATGATGTTATGGACACATAGAACCATGTTACCACAGGAACAACAGCTACAAGTATAAATTCTCATGCACAGGTACTTCTACCAGGCCACTGCAACTGGACTGGCATTATGTCTCATAAATAGATGAGAAACGAGAAGCAACTATAGGCAGAGTCAAATAATTACTGCTATTTGGCCAAATTTAATGTAAAATTCCAAAAGTATTTTAGAATAGCTTTTCTGTAGTTGAAAGAGTGAGACATTCAGATCTGTGACTAGAAAAATTCAGGTTATGTTTCTCCATTTATCTAAAACCTGTTTCAATCTGGAATGGGAATGCACAGGCGCTCAAGCCAACTGGTGTGGTGGTGCAAAAGTGCATACACCAGTATGAGAAGTTAGTTTTAGCATAAATTTCTGTGACATTAACCATAACCACCAAAACATAAATCTTATCTTAATGTTTTTGTCAGGAGGTTGGCATCCTTTCTAAGGTATCTTCTTGAAAGATTTGTCTGTACTTGCCCTTGTGCTCCTACAGCTGAGAGATATACAGATTTGCAGTACTTTTCAATGAGATTTGTCAGCTACTCTAATGAGACAGTAGATTAACTCTACAGCATTATGGAGAACCACAGAGCCTGATGACATGCCAGATGGCTTTGGGAACTACTTTTGATCCAGACAATTCATAATTTCTGTATCTTTTTGATACATTTGGTCCAGAATAAAATTTTACCAGACTTTTTTTTTACCACTGAAATTCCTTTTTTTCTTTTACAGCTCAATCAGTCAGAAAGATTAAATGTTTTTTGGACTGTACTTGTTTAGAAGTCATAGGAGGTTCAAAAATTCTTCAGATTTTGAAATTTCTATGTATGCAGTGATGTGAAGCCAGTTTCACTTCCATTTTAAATGCTAAACATGCATTCTAAAGTAGATCACAGATACTTACAGGTTCAGATTTTGCCACTTGTGGTTTGCTGGTATACTTGGTTAGAAGCCATCTAGGATGAATAAGAAAAAGGATAAATAACTTCTAGGCTATCCACACTTGACATGTTATTTTTGTTAAACATAATTAGCTATGGAAAAACAATCAAAGAACAAAATACATGTAACCAGCAAGTTATTTATAGCGGTGGCTTTTCAGCCACTTGGCATTAACTATGAACCACATAGGGATAAGAAGAACTGTTGGCTTCCTACCAGAAATAAGATTTTCTGCACTCCACATATCTTCTCACACAGAACACACTCTCAGCAAAAGCAGCATAGCTTCTGATAAGGAAAATCCAGACACTTTGAAAAGCCACCAGAGAGGCAAATGTCCAGCATTGGTAGTTCACAGACTTGAAGAAAAAATGCAGTTTTGAGATCCTTTGGATAAATTAACTGATGTAACTTGACAAGATGTGTTACTGCAGTGGCAATGACATTCCTAACTCTCTATTTCCTTCCTCTTACCCCTTCTATATAGCTGTATCTTGTGCTGTCTAACAAAAGTAGCTTTTTACCTTGCAGGATGTTTTACTTGAGGCCTCTTACCAGGAAAGAAAGAATGGCACTATTCTGTAGGTGCAGGTGCACTACATAAATTAACAACCATTGCCATCTAACAAAGACAAGGATACTAAACAAAAAAATCAACATTTTGCCTTACTTTTATGATCCTGAAAGAAACTAGACCAATGTGATCCTAGACCTAAGAAGAAAAATCAAAATGAACTTTGGAAATATAAAAGGCATATTCTGCATTTCTTCAGTTTTACTGACAAACTCTGGAGGTTAATAGCTGTAGATGTAAGATGCTGGATAAAACCAATATGCAAATCTGAGGGACATCTTGAAATAAGGAGGCACATATGATGGAAACTGGTGTACCATCCATTTTTGATATACCAGCACCCACTCATAACAGCCATTCTCATTACAGCTATTCCATACACAGCCATTCTTCTCTCTTCCTTTCTTCACACTATATAATTTCTCCTTTAAGTAATATGTCTTGATTCTTCATTGTGCTTCAGTGTCACAACAATGGCTCTCTTTTTCTTTCTGTTCTTTCTCCTTTTTCTTCACTCACTGACAAAGGTTTCTTCTGCCCATGATTCCTACTGGGTCTCTTTCCCTATAGAGTATTTTCTAATTCCACCCATTTTCTTTTCTACAAAGTTTAATCCTTCCACAAAAGATTTAATTACCTAGCCCAAGTATGTGAAAGGATGTTCCCAAAATTTAAGGCAGTAAAATGCAAGAGTTGGCCCCATTATGTTTATTTTATACACAGGGGGGAGAAAAGGAACCTCTATGATGAGAAAAAATACAAAAAGGAAAAAAATTAAAACTAACACTTGCAGTGATTTCAGCCCCAGTGGAAAACACACATTTATTGGGAAGAATTCTCAGCAGTAATGCTGGAAATCTAACATTTTCTAGTTCAATTACAACATCGGATCCTAGATATTGGTAAGAGGCTTGTTTCTCAGAACTTTGATACTGAATCAATACTGTGCTAACTTGTGATGCATTAAAACAGTGCAGGAGGTGTCCAAATGTTATTAATAGTTTCATAGCCTTCCCATCTATTCTGCCAGACATACTTAGTTATTGTCAAAATTACTGTTTTATTGAAATAAAAACAAGCACGTTATGGACTTACATGAAGTTGCACGTTGAAAGACAGCCTAACGAATTCCAGGGAGTCTGACTGCACACTCGGTGTTTTTTTCTTCTCTCTGCACCATGATCACAGAAATACAAAGGTTTCCCTTTACCTGTGGCCTGCTTTTGAACAACAGGAATGATGGTGACCCAAAAACCACCGCCATATTTTGGGACTGGTGCAGGTTCAGTGATAATTAAGAACCAAGCACATGGCCAAGTCCCCAGATATGACAGGCAAGTACTTCCTCATGGGATTAATCTTCTCCCACTTCACAGATCCACAGCGGAAGTCCCTACATCCCATCTGTTGGTGCAGACTCCCTTTCTACTCAATGCAGAAAAGTAAGCACTTGCAGAGTGCTTACAATTCACCTGTTGTGCCTTAAAAGAGGAAAAACAGTCCAAAGATTCACCTGATTTTTACCACAGACCTGCAAAGCCAAGCAGATGGAGATATGGGCACCACAGATTCCTGCATTTGGACAAACAATCCCAGCCATAGTGTATAAATAATACGGATCGTCTCTTCAGCCTTGTGTCCTGGAGCTATTCCATTCCCCTTCATCCTCTCAGTAGCCCTATACAATGACTTCTGAATTTTTGGGGTTTTTTCATCAGTGTCTTAACTGCTACTTCATTGGACTGAATTTCCATGCTGCTCTCTCATTTAGGCAGCTCACATAAGTAATTAATTTCCCTCCCCACTTCTTCTAATTGATGATTTCCAGTTTCCTAGAAAGACACTATTGTTATAAGTCTCTTGATGGTTAGGTAATTCCGAGAAGCCCAACTCACATTTCTCCCTTTAAAAAACTTAACCAGTTTCCCTGTCTATTCACACAGTCATAGACTCTGTTAGAAGCCTCCAACACTATAAATTAGAGTTTACTGGGATGACTGAGAACTTTTCAGTTTATTTTTATGAAATGGATTATTCTCAGCTGGGACCTAGATGTTGACCTCATTGATTTTTTTTCCCCCACACAGGCCACTAATGCAGCACTGGAATGTATCATATTTGACTGGACGCAATCAAAGCTGCTGAACTTGCCTAAAACCACTTCTGTGTGTAGTTCTATTAGGCTGAGACTCCCTGATGCATGTGACAAAGTTTCTTTGCATGTTGGTGGAACAAAAGGAGGAAAATTTCAGAATATTTGGCCAATCATAGGATTAGAAGGAGGAATTTTATAATGTAAATACTGATCCAAGCAGAAATCACTGATTTTTAAGAAAGAAAGAGCTGTACAACCTTCATAAGGTTAAAAGAAAGTAGAGCAAATTATTCATTTTTCTCCTCTCCAAGGAATTACTAGTTGACTACCATTCTCTTCTTTAGGACTATTGCTGATGAAATTGCATCTTGAAAATCTAACCTATTAGTGTTTGCAATTTTCTCTGTTAAGAAATAAATTAATCATTCATCTATGATGGTCACAAAAAGCAATGAGGTTTTTTTTTTCTCCTTCCTTCTTCCTTTTCTAATCCTTGGATTTTACCTATAGTCTGTGTGCAAGTAATGCACATTAGTCAATTAATAAGCTGTTAAATGACAACAGTTCCAGGCAATTTAATTACTGTTGGTAAAATAAGAAATGAATTATTGCATGTCAGTAACTAATTTCAGCTCCTTTTCTTGGAACAAATCAACTTTGAATGTGATGACTTATTTAGGGAAAAAAACCAATTTCTTCCTAGCGAAGGCAAACTACTGAGTCATTTTTTGGAAAAAAAAAAAAAAAAGCCTTTTCAAAATCTTCTGCCCTTTGCTCCTCGTACCAGGCAAAGTTTATTTTAAAACCTACGTTACTGTTTCTGCAAGTAAATATACTAAAAAATGTAGTGTGAGCATAAATAAAGAAAAAGAATCCGTGCAACCCAGAATGCTCTTCCCTCCATTTCAGTAATTCTGTATGTTTACATCATAAGTATCTTATGATGAATGAACTTGGGCCCGGTGCAACTTCAGTGACACTGAAATACATAATTCTGTAGTAAAACAGTTATTTTTTGTAGCTGAGGGTTTGCATAAGAGATAGTAGTGGCAAATGTGCAATAGTTTTCTTTTCTGAAGTATAAAGAAATTATTTAATATGGATAATAATGTCTAGCAGAACAATTTATAATCCTACATTTTAGTAACTCCCTATAATAAAAGGACATATCCAAAACATGTTAGTAGGTGCTGGTCTCAAAAGACAACAGTGTGATTTACAACCTCTTCTGGAGGAAGAAGGAGAAGCACCTGTTTAGGATAATCTCATATTAATGTTGGTACTTTATACCTGAAGGAATTCAGCAGTACCCCAGTGGCTACACCTCCCTTGTGCAGATTCTGTGGCATTTCTGGAGTGAGTTGACTCCACCATAACTCTATGACTAGAGACATCTTTCTCAGAAATATTATTTCACTGTTTTGTGAGATTTTTTACAGGGAAGGAAGTAATTTTTAATGCAAAGAGGTCTGAGAAAATTTCATTTTCCTATCCTTGCATACATAAAGACTGCTGAGCAAATTACTAACAGGCTCTTGAATAAGTGTCTAGAACGAAAGCCAGGAAAATCACTGGAAACATTTTGGGTTTTTTTCATTCATAGCCTATTTAACTCCTTATCGCTGTTGGGACCTGGTGTTTGACTGAGGGCTCTTCACGAAAAAAAAAGATTTCGTACAGATGGAGTTTATGCAAGCATTAGTCAATGCAAAAATTGCCACAAATGAAAGAAACAAATAAAAAAAAAAAAAAAAGTGGCATCACCAGGCACCTTTGCTTTTGAAAAATCTTCCAGGAAGTACACTTTCTTAAAACGAAGATACACTAGTTTCTTGAATAATTAGTAAGAGTTCCAAGATAATCAAACTGCAACAGTTCTCTCTTCACGAAAAAAAAAAAGGTCGTACAGATGGAGTTTATGCAAGCATTAGTCAATGCAAACATTGCCACAAATGAAACAAACAAAAAAAAAGTGGCACCACCAGGCACCTTTGCTTTTGAAAAAATCTTCCAGGAAATACACTTTCTTAAAACGAAGATCCACTAGTGTCTTGAACAATTAGTAAGTTTCAAGATAATCAAACTCCAGCAGTTCCTATAGAATCAAGTCAAATGAGTAAAAAGAAATCAATTTTATATTAGCGTTCAAGAACTGAGCTGGTCCAAAGCTCTCAAACAAAATAGTTTTCATTTGAAAATCCCCTGTGCAAGAGAGCTGCTTAAACTTAATTATAAATTCAAAGCTCTAAAAAAATAAAGCGAAAGAAATAGCCTTTACATCCATATATTCCTGGAAATTTTCATATTTACAATGTATCTTTTAAATTATTTTCCAGATAACAAAGCTCTCAGTGTGTCTAGAATGCTTACTGCATTCACATTTATAGGCTAAAATTAGGTCAGTCAAAACACCCCCTTTGTCTGGCCTCAACAGCCTTAAAATATTAGAAAAAGGATTAGCTAAGAATCCCCATTTTCATCCTCCCCATCAAGTACCATCTCCTCGCTGTAGAATAATATGTATGAATCTTTTAGTAGTGAAATTGAATTTGACTCCCAAATGGAGCAGCACAGGTCTGAGAAGTAACACAGATGAAGACATCAGTGGCTGGCTGTGTAAGAGCATCGGTTCCCGAGTGCTCAGCCATGAGATCCTCACCTCTTCTCTGTGTCCTCAACTGGAAAGACACTTCTTACAACTGAAAGCTCTGCAAATATGCCCTCTTGTGCCTCTGGCCTCTGCCCTGAGAGATGCGGGGAAGCAGAGGGGCAGGCACTGATCTCTTCTCTGTGGTGCCCAGTGACAGGACCCGAGGGAATGGCCTGATGTTGTCAGGGGAGGTTTAGGTTGGTTATCTGGAAAAGGTTCTTCACCCAGAGGGTGGCTGGGCACTGGAACAGGCTCCCCAAAAGAAGTGGTCACAGCACCAAGCCTGGCAGAGTTCAGGAAATGTACAGACAGCTCTCTAGGAGACATGGTGTGACTCTTGGGGTATTCTGTGCAGGGCTGGGAACTGGACACAATGATCTTTGTGGGTCCCTTCCAAGTCCACATATTCTGTGATTCTGTGAAGCCCCAATACCTCTGGAAATTTCAGAGACCCCAGCTATACCAGGAAGGAAGAGAATCTCTACACTTTACTCAGACAAAAACACTGGAGACTATCATGAGAACGTCAGACCTTTAATCCCCTGTTTCACTCTCCATTTATCAGACTCTAAGCTTATCTTTTTTTCTATTACATGCTTCTCTTCATATTTTATTGCTGTAGTAACCACCTATTATAGATTGTGAAACACTTCCTTGTCCTGCAACTCTGATGGAACTGTTCCATTGTATAGCAAATCATGTCTTACTCAAACTCAAGAAATTTTGTTTCTGCTTTGTACTTATTTTGCTGTATCCTTATTACTATACTGTCCTGTACAATTTCACTGCCATTCTTTTAAATTAAAATTAATACACAGAAAATTATGCCACTCTAATAAATTAAAATTAAGTGCACAGAAAGTATTTAACACACGCTTATGCATAATTACTGTTCATATATGACAGATATCAATAGTAGTTTTGCTGCAGATACAGACTAAGCAACCTTACTAAAAAAAGATATTAAAATTATAAAGGCTTATGAGATCAGACATTTTCTAGAATAAACCCAACAATCATCTACAGTATGAGAGTGCAAAAAATCAATAGTAGTTTTGCTGCAGATACAGACTAAGCAACCTTACTAAAAAAAGATATTCAAATTATGAGGCTGATCTAAAGGCTCATCAGATCAGAGATTTCCTAGAATAAACCAGACAATCATCTACAGTATGAGAGTGCAAACAGCTTAATAATTAGGAGTATTTCTGTGTACAGAGTTACTTCATTAGTAAAACAGTCCATACTTCCTCTCTGCAGTTCCTTGAAGTAACAATCCACTTGCTGCTCTCTAAATACAGACACAAGACAGACTCCCCCGGACAAGAGTTATTGTATTTCTGTTCATGACTCTGTGGACATGAATAGTCCTGGTTTAGATGCACAGTGAAGCAAATAAATTTGATATATTAGGATTCACCAGTCATAACGAGAGGTGCATAATAAACACACCAGCTCCAGAAATATCCAGTTTGTTGTGGAGTGCAGTGCAGTGACTGTCTGATGCATGCAGTTCATCACTCTGTGCTTTCTAGGACAGGGAAAAAGTCTGCTCTGCACACAGTTACTGCACATTAACTATAACCAGCCTGCTGCAGTTATGTCCAAAATACTCAGCAGTAGCACAGAGAGAATCATCCTGCCTGTCGGAGCAGAGTATTTGAAAATACTCCAAACCTATGAAGTCCTGAGGCACAGATTAATCCCAGGGCCAGGCAGCAGGAATTGGTGGTCTTGAAGTCCACAGAATTCATCAACTAGACAAATGCATTTTTAGGTAGCAGAACCTTCCACCATCACAATGCAGAGTGTCACCATGATCACTGCCTAATCAAAAGTGCTGGGTTTGTTTTTTTCCAGTCATACAGATCACTGCTGGCTATCAATAGAAAAAAAGCAATAAGAACATTTTGATGTTTATGGCAAGGAAAATTGAATTTGAAAACTTTCTGCAATATGGTAAGATCTTAAAAAAATTACAAATTTGTTTGTAAGCAGAAGAAAAAAAATCTATCTCTCCTTCATCCTGTCTACATTTAAATCATGTCTAATACAATTACTTGGGACATCAACATTCTTCATTACTACCCAACAAGTCCAAGATTTGGAGCCCCATTTATGAGCATGTGTTTTGCCAGAGACAACCTTACTGCATTTTTTAACTGTTACAGCTGCAGATAGACACCAAGAAGAAAATTACCTTCCTGAACAGTTCTGCCTTTTTACTCTTCCATAAAAAAGCAAGAGTTTCTTTAAGTATGCTTTACTAATGATCTGGATGATACACTTCAAATCAGAAAGTAGAGTTCAGACAACCTGTAGTATAGTTACATCTCTGTTACTTAAGATTACACTTTCAGTTGCACAGCAGTTGTCTTGTGTTGGCAGGTCTCCATACATTTACAGGGCAAAGGTAATTTATTGCAGAAGCAGTAATAAAGAGGCAGAGCAGAAGTAATACAGGCAAGTATAGTCAGACCTACAGTTTCTGCCACAATGCACTGTCTACTTATTAAAAACTACTTAGTAATAAATAAAAACATCCAAAAGTATCCATAAGGCTGAATAGCATCTAGAGAACAGAAGGCAGAAATGTTGTATGAACCACCACAGAAGAATATGTCAGAAAGCCTCTTGTCACAGACATTGTCCACTACCTTTCCACACCTCTCACAAAACACCTCATAATAGAAAGGACAAGAACAAATACTGCCTCAGGACACAGATTACCCACTATGTGCTATTTCAGGTAATTTCAGGGCGCAGCATTTCACAGGGACATTAGCAAGTGCAATTGCCATCCTAGAAGGGACTTTGCACCCAAAAGGCAGAACATGAAATTTTAGGAAGTACCTGATTGTCACTGTTCTTTGAAAATACAGCTTAGCAATGCCTAAGCATATATAGAAGCTCCTCTTTAGATGTCTGTCCCATCATCCTTTTTCTAGGTATCAATAGTCATAAAGAATTATTACATCAGAATTCTTTCAATATCAGACTGTTTAAAAAAAGTCTATCAGGCATTTTACAATGCAAATATGTCTTTTTAGGACTTGCAGAGGGAATGAATCCAGGAGTTATTGTCCATTCATCCTTTGACCTCTCATCTTCCAGATCCTCTGGCATATCTACTCTTTTCCTATGTGTTAGCTATTAAAGGAACAGACTTCAGAACTCCTTTCCAAGGAAACTCACATTCAATCCCCGCCTTGTAATGGAGATTTACAGTTCAGTTACCTATTGTGAATAATTAGTCTCCTAAAAATTGCTTTGGTAACATTTAACGTGACATGGGTTCTCTGCTATGATCTCCTTCCATATTTCACCATTTTATATTGTAGTTCCCTTTTGACAAACCCTATTAACCAAACCTTCCAGGCCTTACTGAAAATGTCAGGCTATAGAAAACAGATAAGAATTGTCATTCTGCAGAGCCAGCAGAGGCCTCCTGACTTGAATCTGGCAATGTTTTACTAAAGCTGTAACTCACAGGGCAAGAGAAGAAACAGCAACAATTGCTAGGGCAATGTAAAAGCGAATGCAGCAGGATGTTTTACAGTTTGCCGTGTTCTGTAGCTAGCTGCTATCTTCTTTTCCTCTGAAAACATACCAAAATTGCAATCTTCAACAAGGCAATGAGGAATTGAGTAAGATTAGGGAAGTGTCTGGGTTGCAATGCAGTGACCAGTGCAGGACCCAGCATTTAAGAACACATTTGATCTCAGAATCAGTACTAAACCAACAGTTTTAAGAAGCACATCTAAATTCTGGTGGGCTTTATATTCAGAAGTAGTTTTCATTTTGTTGATAATCAAGATGAAGTAGGGGATGTGAATGCGTTTTGTACATATAGTATCATTTCAGTATTTCAAGGACTCAGTATCTAAAGATTAGAATATTTTTTCCTGTAATTTGAAAATTTGTGATCCATTGAGGAAGGAAAAATATCTATTTTTCTTGTAGACAAAGAATCAAAATTTATCATTTTTGCCATTTGCAGTAGCTGCTTCACATCATTTTGCTCACAAGACCAGATTTTGGAAATAGAATTCCTGGACACACTTGTTGTGAGGATGTCTGACACTGAGATCCTGAACAGCAATAGTCTCTTGCTTTGACTTCCAGAGTTTAGGCATTTTAAAAAGGCAGGCAGCTAGTACTAAACCAATCACAGCCATACTCAAAACATCTCACAGGAAGAGCCTGTTGTAGCTAATCACACTCTATGGCAGGTAGCTAGACAGCCAGATAGACCCCTTATCTCATACTGAAAACCGCAGATGTTGGTTTGAGTCTCTCACTCTCAGTTCCTTTCGTTTCACTTATTAAATATGCTTTGGTAAATCCTAGGAATTCAGCTACATCCTCAGGCTCCGAAAACAAATTTTAGGAGGAAATTGAAAATTATGCAGACTGCCACCATCACCTGCTTTACCCATGCTGGAAAGCCAAGGTGGAGCTATCAGAGTGTGTGTCTTGGGAAGCAGACCTAAAAGAATTTGTAGGATCTTCCTACAAATTGCTCCTAGCTGGATACATTCAGTCCATCTAATGAAGTCAGGAGTACCACATATAAATTACTATGAAGGAGACTATGAATGAGACAGCTCTTTTTAAAGGTGGTTCAAAAGGAAGAAAACGAAGTAATTGCCATAAAAGTTGCTGCTCACATCACTACAGTCATATCACCTTGGGGCCTGCTGGTCTAGGACAGGTGATCAAAACCAAAAGTCCTTATCTTTCGTGAAAGGTAATGTCAGCAGCTGCACTCACCAATATGGGCTGCCACCTAATGCTTCTGTCATGGTAAATGATTACAGGCAGACAAATCTGCTTCTTTGTTTTAATCAGTTACTTAATCAGCTTCCTTGGAATGAACTGGTTTGGCTCAACAGACTGAGTGACAAAACTTGTCAAAGCAGAGGGTGTAATAAAAATGTACTGATAAATCATGGGAAAGTGATAGCATCGTTCTTTTTATTTACCCTTTTGTTTCTATCAGAGCAAGTTAACCTCAGCTCCTTTCATTCATCTTTTGTCGTTATTGCTGGGAAATTTAGTATTTAGTTCAAGATGTTTCGCATGATGAATTATTAAAAATCTTTAACTGTTGGACAACCTTCTAGAGGTATAAGATTTTTTAGGAAAAAAATTATCCCGTGTTTTGCTGTGAGGGGAGACAGCTAATGAAAAATGGTCCAGAATTATTGTGAAACAATTGTCTGTAGTGTAATCAAGTCTGCTTCTGCCCTCCAACTACTCCAAGATATAATGATACATGTATCATTAAGCAGCTGCTATGGATGCCTGAGGAAACTGGTAGAAATTTGTACCTATTGTTTTTCTTTCTCTATTTCAATCTGCTCCGTTACACTCTTTCCACCCACTTCCCACTGCACGTTTTAAATGCTACAGGCTTGGGGAAGAGCAGCTGGCAAATGCCCAGCAGAAAAAAACCTGGGGTGCAGGTTGACAGTGGGTGGGCATGAGGCAGCGTGTGCCCAGGTCACTGGCCAGTGACATCCTGGTCTTTATCAGCAGCAGTGTGGCCAGAAGGACCAGGGCAGTGATTTTGCCCCTGTGCTTGGCAGTGGTGAGGCCACACTTTGAATCCTCTGTTCAGTTTTGGCCCCTCACAGCAAGACGTGCATTGAGGTGCAGGAGCATGTCCAGGAAAGTACAAAGCTGGTGAAGCGTCTGGAGCACAAGTCCTGTGAGGAGCAGCTGAGGGAGCTGGGGATGTTTAGCCTGGAGAAAAAGATGCTCAAGAGGGACCTTATTGTTCTCTAAAACTGCCTGAAAAGAGGGTGTTGTCATCTTGGTCTCTTCTCCTACGTTACAAGTGACAGAACAAGGGGAAATGGCTTCAAGTTGAACTGGGGGCAGAGGGGGAGGTGGGATTTAGATTGGATTTTAGGAAAGATTTCTTCACTGGAAGGGTTGTCAGATATTGGAACAAGCTTCTCAGGGAAGTGGAGTAATTACCATTCCTGGAAGTGTTAAAAAAAATTATTAGATGTGACACTCAGGAACACAGTTTAGTGGTGGACTTGGTAGTACTGGGCTATTGGTTGGACTCAAATTTCTTTTCCAAACTGAAGGATTCTATGATTCTATATACTCTTAGCTGGATTCTGCCACTGGCTACACTGGTGTAACCCTTCACCCAAAGGGATGTCTGCTGTCTCTGAGAAAGGGCAGTCCTGGACTGTCTCCTTAATTATGGAATCATTCAAATAAGCACTTTTAGGGTCATGATTTTTAGCGCAGCAAGTCGAGGGCAAAGGAGAATGTGTGACTAAATGCTCAATTAGAAGAGTCTAGAAATTAAACAATTGGTTTTTTAATGGTTGATAAACATTGTGCAACATTAAAGACTATAATTAGGTGTGTGGGATTCTCCTACCCTGTTCCCAGTCCCCATGCACGTGGTCTCCAGTTGGCGAGTGCAAAGGTATAAGACACACTTTTTTCAATAGGATCCTAGGAGGAGCCAAAACCACAACTGATGGTTGACACCTTCCACAGTGGTCTATTCAGTACAGTATTTTGAGGATTTAAACTAAACTGCTGGTAAATGTTGTTATTATTTAATGTTGATTTTGATTCTCTTCAACGAAGAAGCCACAACAAAAAGACATAAATGCTGGGAGTATTTACTGAAAGAAGGAACATGGATATGAAGCATTTTCCTAAACCCTCCAACAAAATAATTCTAATTTTATTTTATTTTTTTAAGTGGATAAGCTGTCACCAGGGTGCCTGCCAAGAGAAATTTATTTCTGGCATAGGTTGCAGAACACCAGCCTCCATTTTAGTCATCCACAAAAACCACTGATGTGATCATGCCAGCACGCAGGCATTCAAGAAGGTGGACACTGATGAGTTGATGTCACGGAAAACACTACAGAAGGACATTTTTATTGGTAGAGGTAGAGTATTTGTACATGACAAAACTCTACAATAGCTCGATTTTCCTAAGAGAAAAAGAAAAAAGCTAAACAGCTCTCAGCGAAATTTCTGTGTGCTGGCAAAGAGTGGTTAAGAGGGTAAAGCTGCATGAAATTTTCCTGTTGAAACCTGAAATAATGCTAGATCAAATCCAAACCAGCCTCCAGGAGTCAATGAAGCTCTGGAATACTTTCAACCAAGGAGATTTCTCCTAGATTTTGACTCTGTTTCAGGGCAGATAGGACAGTACGCCTCCTCTCCCATCCCCTGTGGCCAGACCCCTGATCAAGGACCTCAGTGACTGCAAGGTTTCACAAGAAATCAGCTTTACTCTAAATCTGCTACCATTGGTTCAGTGACAGAAAGCTTTGAAAAAATTCCAGCCCAGAGGGTCTGCTTTTATTTGCACAAAACAAAGAAAAATCTAGATCTTTCTGCATCTAAAAAGACTAAGATTTGTTAAATATGAGTTAGCGCAAGCAGTCAGAAAATAGAGAGGTTTGTGGCACCAAAAATCATTTTGCACAGACATAATTTCAGAGTTCTGGAGGCTACTGCTTAAAGGGCTAGAATCTCCAGCCTACCTCGCCCAGTAGTGCTTACAGTCTCAGGAGCAGCAGCAGAAAATAAAATATTTGCACAGTTTGTCCAGCTAATTGTACTTACCATGGCAGTGCAGATGGGGCTGCATTATTACACCAGGCTGAAAATGAGTCAGCTAGAGCACAGGTACCTGTTACCTCCTGATTTTGCCTCCAGAGGACATGGGAAAAGGTCTGGGGAGACAAGAATAGCAGTGTCAGAAACCAGTCAGTGAGATTCATCACAGAATGTCAGAGGTCCTTTTATCCTGTCACAGGCAATTCTGACTGTTACTGAAGAAAGAAGGAAAGCTGCAATTTTTTATGTGTTCAAGGTACCAAAAACTCTTGTACTAGCCATGCCACAACAGAAGCCAGTTCTATTGGAAGAGTAACACTTGATTTCAGCTTTGAAAATACATTTTTGCCAACACGATGCTGGCACAAAATATTTTCCAAAACATAATTAATTTAAAAAAAACTAGTAGTAATCTGTAAAACATCAATAATGTGCAAGTCTTATGGTGCTCTTTTTTTCATGAATTAGTAAAAGAAAAGGAAAAAATGTCTATTTTTAAAATTATTATTGATTTTTCTTGTCCATATCACTTCAACTTTGCCCCATGAGATTTGTCTCTTCTGTAAGATCAATACAAAGCATTGGACCTTACAGGATATAATTTTTCACATCCTCTAGATGACGTGCTATAGATTCATATTTTGGTCAGAATTTCCTCTCTTGCAGCCAGGCATTGATGATTTTGAAAGTACCCATATTAATTTCAAAAAACATAATTAAGACAGCAAATGGATGATAATTGCACTACTTATTGACTGGGAAAGAAGAGAAGACATTGCAATTCTCTGTTCTGTGTAAATGTGACAATTTACATACAAGATTTCTAACAGAAAGAAGCTTCCCTAATGCAGAAAGTACATCTCTTCAACAAGATCATTTGCAAAGCAGCTGAGGAAACAACACAGGACAACATTCAAACATCAAAGCTTCACACAACACACTGCATATTTGCAGTCTATACTTCATCCAGTTCCTGAACTTTGAAACACTTCTTGATGCCAGTCCTCCATCACATTCTCCGAGCAGAGATGTTTACTGTCTCACAGTAAGAGTCACCAGTTCATAGTTACAAATCTAAGTTAGAAGTGGGAGAAACCAATAGATCACAGGCCCTTTCCTATTGCCCAGGATAACCTTCCAGCATGGAGAAGCCTCTAGGCAGCACAATTCTTCTATTTGGGAATTCTATGCTTATTTTGAGAATTTGTTGACAAACAACACTAAAATGATGACAGGATGTTTTTAAACCTCTTACCCCTGAAAGAGTAACCAGTCAAAAAAGCTCTCCTCACAGACAAATTATTTTCTTCTAAGAAGGATTGCACAAGAATTTTAGTCTGAATTATGTAAGGAATTGTGTGGGTTTTTTACTTACCAAATAATCAATACAAGTTGTGGGAAGCATAACTTGGGACTACATATTAATCTTGCATTCAGCCTTCCTTGCTAGTTTTCAACAGGACCTATTCATCTTGCTGAGTCTATAGGAGTGATTTGTTTCATCTGTACACTCCATGCACCACTAAATATAAAATCAACTTCTGTTTAACAAAGTGGATAGCAGCATGAGGCCCTTCCTGAAAGCCCGGGCCCTGGCAAGAGCATTGCAAATGATGAGAAGTTGCTAGCCTGGGAAAGCAACTACTTTATGGCACAAGCCACACTGTGAGCAGATCAGTTTTGAAAAGAAACAATGTTGGTTTCTCCTCTAAGCAACTCCACAGATACCCTGTGGACCTTGTGTGATGTGACATATTTGTAGGAAAGCACAGTAACATGGGAGCCTAAGAGCAGCCAGGCTGGATCAGGCCATGGGTCTGTTTAGCTCAGTGTCCTGTGTCTGACTGCCAAAAGGAGATGAAAGGACCAGGTAACAGGAAAAGCTGTATATAAGGGTACTTTTCTGCAGGGCAGAGGATCAGGAATGGGACATCACACCATGATCAATATGATCAAGTGAAGCTCAGTTTATTATCCCAAAAAGGCTATATTTATAATAAGTTTCTTCTGCTCACGCATCTCTAACTAATACATGATTGGTTAATCCTAAATGTCCACACGTCTAAAATAGAATGCTGATTGGATCATCCAATTTTCACATGCCTTGTGATGGTTTTCTGGCCCACCCTTTGCTTCTCTTTTTTATCACTTTCTCAGACTTGCTGACAAACTTGCTGAGTCTTGATGACTCTTCTTGTATCTTTCTCAAGGATGTACTGACTCCATTTCTGAATACATCCATTATCCATTGTCTGTGAACATGTCCATTTTCCATTGTTATCAGCAGGCTGGATTGTGCATCAGCTGAATGTGGCCATTGTCTTGCAAAAACTCATCAACCTGCAAAAGATCCTCAACACTTTTCCAAAATGCTTTCCCAGCTTTTAACTGGGAGATGTTTAATTCATCAAGTGTGTCTGCCATAACTGCCATACTTTTTTTATCCATAAAGTTACCCAGTTATTGAACCTGTGCTAACATTTGATTCTGATCACCCTGTAGCAGGTAGTTTCAGTGCATTGTTGTGTCCTTTGTGAACACTGTTTTTTTTTTTTCTGAAACCCCTGTGCTAACATTTGATTCTGATCACCCTGTAGCAGGTAGTTTCAGTGCATTTGTTGTGTCCTTTGTGAACACTGGTTTTTTTTTCTGAAACGTCTGCTCTGGCTTCATCTGCTACCTCCTGACTCTTCCACAAGTTAGGCAGATCTGTATTCAGCCACATCTCTCCCCTCTCCATGCTGGGCTGAAGTGCCTTGGCTTACCTCAGGGTTCCTTGGGCAGAAGTGGCTCCATCCCCTGTCAGCATCCCCTTACTCTTTTCAAATGTCAGGAGAGACACAGTACATCATGCCAACACAGCAGCTCTGTAGAAGCCTGGGGAGGTAAAGAGCACATGCAGCACTGAGCTGAAAGAACAGTTTCAGTGTCTCAGTCAGGGTTGCTGAAGGGCCAACCTGCCAATGCAGTTCTGTGATTTTCCCTTGGTTCTGTTTGGCTGTGGCACAGGGCATCAGCAAGGAGCAGGAAAGACCGGCCACCACTTACAGCCCCCAAACCCTTCTCACCCCTTGTTTGAAAGCGTTAAGAGTATTACAATACCTGCTCATAGTGTGACTCTTCCTGGTGAAAGATTTGGACATTAACCCCCCTTGAGCCACTCTCCTTCTCACTGGGTATTTAAGCAAAGCAACTCTGAATTTCTTGGGGGTCTCAGTGTGCTACTGTACCACAGTCATCACCAGGGCTTCCATCAGTAAAAGCAGCCATGGGAGAAATTTTGAAGGCCTCAGAGACTTCCACTTGGAAATTTCATTTCTGGGGACTCAGCAATTTTTTTGTTTAGTCAGGCACACAGTTCAAACAGCACTGCAGAAAATGTTTGTGGCAAAGGTGCTGCAGATATCACTGGACTAGAGTGAAGTTCAAGAGAGGTGAGACTCAAAAGGCCCAGCTTGATTTTTCCATTTGTGCCCAAAAACAGCTGCAAGAAGAGAAAAACATGATGTGGTACCAGCCCTCCACAGATGAAAGAAATTCTGCATTTTCTGCAGTGCAACATTTTTTTGAGAATACAGAATGCAAATCTAGCAGCTTTTTTCGATCTGTGGCCACTTCAAGAGAAGTAGGGAAGATATCTGAGTTATTTTCTAATAGAAATTTACCTATGAAGTCTTGCTAAGGTTTGATGTTTTGAAGCAAAAAATAAATTATTCTTAATACTGGGGGTAAAATTGCAGATTGCAGAAAAGAAACAAGAATATATTTATATGCAATGAGCCACAAAAAACAAAACAAAACAAAAAAAAAAAAAAACAAAAAGAAAAACAAACAACAAAACAAAACAAAACAACCCAAAAACAAACAAACAAAAAAAAACGAACCAGACAAAGGTGCTGCAGATATCACTGGACTAGAGTGAAGTTCAAGAGAGGTGAGACTCAAAAGGCCCAGCTTGATTTTTCCATTTGTGCCCAAAAACAGCTGCAAGAAGAGAAAAACATGATGTGGTACCAGCCCTCCACAGATGAAAGAAAATCTGCATTTTCTGCAGTGCAACATTTTTTTGAGAATACAGAATGCAAATCTAGCAGCTTTTTTTGATCTGTGGCCACTTCAAGAGAAGTAGGGAAGATATCCGAGTTATTTTCTAATAGAAATTTACCTATGAAGTCTTGCTAAGGTTTGATGTTTTGAAGCAAAAAATAAATTATTCTTAATACTGGGGGTAAAATTGCAGATTGCAGAAAAGAAACAAGAATATATTTATATGCAATGAGCCACAAAAAACAAAACAAAAAAAAACAACAAAAAGAAAAACAAACAACCAAAAAAAAACAAAAAAAAACCCCAAAAAAACCAAAAACAAACAAACAAACAAAACCAAAAAAAACCAACCAAACAAACAAAACTAACCAGGAAAAAACCAAACAAAAAAACCCCCAAAATATGCATGTGGAAAGAGAAAACCTGAGAAAATAAAATCCTCTTTTTAATAAAGTTCTAAGATAAATTATCTAAATTTGGGGGGAATGCGAGAACAGGAAATTTAATTCCTTACTTTTTCCTTCTGACTTCAAAGGAAAGACCTGATTTCTTATGCACAACATTAAAGGAGCGTTTTATCAAAGAATACTCCTTTGTATGTATCCCATAGAACAGAGAAATTTCGGGTTTTTTCATATGTTTTAGCAGTACAAAATATTCTCAACAAGTTTTTCTAAACACTAAACAGAGCTACTATTGACCATCCAAAATTTCCCGGTTTCTACTGTTTTTTATGCAGCAAAGAGGAAAGAATTTGTCTCTGTGGTCTCTATAATTAGCACTCAGATTCTCAGGGTGCTTCCAGGCCTCTTTAGCAAGTTGGAAAGCCTAATAATATTCCCTTCATATATCATCAAGAATCACTGATGCATAATAATATGTAGCAATGCAGAAATCTGACTGCAGACCACAGTAATATTGACTACCAGCACTATACTGGTATAACAATTACAAAAGTAATTAGCATGTTATCTTCTTTTCTGACAGCCAACTAATCAAATAACAGCAGCAGAACCTAAGAAAAATTTAAAGAGAGTAATGCAAATAGTTGTAAATAGCTTTTTCTACCTCTCGGTGATACATGTATGCTGATATTTTTCTTCAGAATTACTGGTGAAAAACAGAGTAGCATAAGAAAATTTAGCATCCTAAAAAAGAGGCTTTATTTTCACACCTGCCTTGTAGTCTGAGTCAGCTACCAATAGCAAGGTCTACTCCAGGTAGTATGTGTTTGCAACTTAAAATCATGACAGTAGCTACAAGGGCTTCTCAGAGAGGTACCACTCATATTAGGATAAGGAACCACATTTCCTGAGGTTAAAAAGAACCCCAGTCATTTCCTACAGAAAAGATTGTGCAGTGTGCTCAGCCTTTTGAGCAAGTCCTCCCAGTTCTTGCTGGTGCACAAGCCACTGCAGTTGAAACACAGCCCCAGAGAAACCAGTGGCAAAGTTCTTGTTTGCACCAACAAAACACCACCCTCTTTATCTGGAGACAAAACTCCAAATTGCTTCTATCATTTCATTATACTGAGTGTTTGGGAAAGGACTGGCTCTGTTTTGGGGAGCAAAGAGCTGAAGGCAGGTGAGCCATTCCCACCCAACGCCACAGCTCTGCTTCTCACACCAGCCCTGCTGGCAGGTGCCCCCTAGACTGAAGAAGAGGAGTTTGACAGGTTAAATAAGCAATGATTTAATGTGGGCTACTCCCGCACTGTGAGGGGACTCTCACAGCTCCTTGCTGGAGATGGCTGCTGAGCTACCAGGGACACTGGAGGAGCTGGCTGTGCTTCACTGTGCAACAGCCCAGCACTTGGTGGGGGCAGTTCCAGATGCGCACTCCCCGTGCAGCCTCCGTAACATAATTAGACCTGGGATTTATTTAGCACTATTCAACATGTTTTCAGTAGGGCTGATTATGTGCCATTCCCTTAGGAGCCCTGTTATAATTTGGAGCTTCCTCAGAGCTGCAGGGATTTGAAGCAGGGGGGGACTTAAATAGCATTACATTTGTACTGCCGAGGTATTCCCTTTCGGGCCAGAGGTAGCTTAGCCTCCTACCATGCCCACAAGATTTTCTTTCTGTCAGCACATCTACAGTTGATAATTTGAAGCATTTTCCAGGGAGCTGGATGGAGTTATGTCTCCCAACAGTTGTTATTCAAACACGTTACGGATATTTGGGCATTTTGGCAGAGAGTGGTTTGATGTAATTAGGATCAGTTTCTGGTTATGGCCATGCCAGGCCAGAGGCAGAGGGCACTTCTCAGAGTGGGAAGAGGAAAAGCCAAAGGCAACGATTAAAACAGATTATTATACACTTTTGAGCTAACATGTGGAATCAATAGCAAAACATTAGCAGCTGTGCTCAGCTGTAGAAAAGCCTGCAGTCTTACTGTAACCAATAAAAATAAATTATGGACTGAAAGGAAGGAGTGGAAAAAATGGTGGGGAAAGCAGAGCAACATTCAAGAAAAAAATATAATACCCACATTGAAAATAATTTCTAACCTGAAACAGTGGGTTTCTTTAGTTTGTCTTCAGTTTCTTTGGTTTTAAATTATATTACCAAGTCAAAAACATGTTTTAATTAGAGGGGATCCATGATAACCAGGGCAATAATGGCAAAAAATCCCACAAGCTCAGAAGGTAAAAACAGAGAAAGTGGTAATCAAATTGGCAAATTTTCGATTTTGCACACTGTTTTCCTGATAAAGTGAAATGAGACCTTACCCTGACTTTTAGCTTGGCAGAAATACGAGGGAAGAAAACTGCAGACCTGAGAAGTTTGCTTGGTGTAAAGACGCTGTACAGTAAGTGAGCAGATGAATACAAGGCATCTGCTGGACACCCAGAAAGAAGGTAAGGCTCTAACTTGTTGATTACAAGCAAAAATCAAGGATACAATTTTTTTCTGTTAAGATGCAGCGCAAGTTTGACTCAGGGTAAAGGACCAAGAGCAAGGTTTAGTTCCAAAACTCGAAAATTGTTGGAGTACTGTCTTAAGTGCAATGTATGTGATTTGTGTAAACAATGAAGTTTGGTTTGGGGAGTTTATTAACCATTAAAGTTAAGAAGTTCTTGGAAAAAAACCCTATTCATACATATTAAAAAGGTGTGAGTGTTCTTTGACACTAAATTTCTGCCTCTTATTTAAACATGTCACTGGACCAAAATAAAAAAGATTTAACAGATTTAAGCTCTGAAGAAAAAAAAAAAAAAGCACAACCAAAAACCAGTAGCCAATTTAGTAAAAATGAGAAAGCTAACCCTGCATCTTAATTTCCACTCAAATAAACTTGAGTCTTTCAGTGATAATTTCAGCGTGACTGGTCAGAAATGAAGCTAACGAAAGTAACAAGTGTTAATTGACCCATATTTAATTTTAATCTAATCTGACGGTCAAGAGTGACTAATTAACTTTACAGAACAAATGAAGACTTTGTTAAATATCTAATTTCTTCATCACTTTGCTTTTGATGTTAGAGCCTATGAGAAATCATCTCAGACATTGCCAAAGCCTCTCAAAACAAAACACAGAAGACCTGAATGCATATATATAGACTTCATAGGAAGAAAGGAAAAGGAAGAAAATCTAGAACAAATAATTTAACCAAACAAGAAAAAAGATTAAGTGATGACTACTTTTAACACTGTTCTGGATTCAAAACACAGTCAAACAATTTTTATACAAATAGGGTCCATACAGTTAAGATAGGAGAACAGAATAAGATCTCTCTTACAAAATATTAATATCATCAAAGATGATATGCCAAACATACCAAAGATCCGAGACAAAAACAGAGAACATATCATTAGCAAAGCCAGGTCTTACATATTTTTTTCCCATACCACAGAAAGGTTTGAATTTTCAAAATTACTCCATCCTTTTTTTGAATTTAAAGTTTTTCAAATCTACAACAAATTTATGCAATGAGAAATGAGAAATTCCCCTCACTGCCTCATCATAGCTATTAATGCCAAAGACAGAAGTCACAGATTTCAGGGCTTTTTCTGATTGATTCAGTAACCAGATACAAACCTCAATGCGTCATAGACACCACTTTGTTAATAGTCTTTTTGCTTTAAATGAGACTCTTTCAAATCTAACCCCAAATTTAAGGGGTTTTTAAACCCACATTTTACTTTTGGAGGACATTCTTGTCAGAAAATTTCTGCTGTAGTCACCACAGTCCAACTCCAGGATCAAAACCACATTCTCATTCCTTTTCCTAGTTGCCATGATTTGTTCCTTTTTCGGTGTTTCATTAGAAACCTGTCAGGATAAGCCATGCCTTAGAGTATTAGGATATTCTATACTACTTTAAAAATGTATATGTATCTCCTCTTATCCATCAGGACATCAGTGAGCAAATTCCTATCAGAGAATCATAGTGCATTGTATATCAGCAAAGTGATCTCCTGGGTACATTGGTAGCAGTGCAGGGGTGGAGGGTGAAACTGTTTGTGCTCCAAAATGCATTAGAAGTCATTTTACAGCTGCACATATCCAAGACATTTTCTGTTGCATAAGTCTGGGCTGCACAGTCCCACCAAGCAATCTGGAGGAATCCACACAAGCTCAGACAGATAAGGTAATTTTGCCAACCTTTGAAACTGTGGTTTCACAGACAGTTAATATTTGAAGTGGGAAAACAAGATGAATATGGAATCTCTCCCAACAGTAGCAAAGACCTTCATTAAAAGAGTTTCCCACTTTGTTTCAAAATCAATACCAATATACATATAGAAAACACTTGTGGTCTGCCTTTTACCCCCCAGATTCCTACCTTTCCTCCTCATTTGCATATCCCAAGAATTGGTCTCCTCATCCTCTATGGATGAAGAATCCTAGCTTATGCAAAACAGAAGTTCCCCTCCAGCTCCATTATCAGCTGTGTATATATACATATTTTTGTGCCTCCACATTTCAGGGAGTAACTGACTCTTACAGGAAACTGCACAGAAAACCTTGTTTAATTCTCACAGGGAACATGTAACTAAATACCAACATCTCCATCCTAGCATGACTTCTAAGCATTTTGTTCAAAGTCTTACAGTAAATGAATAATCTAGCTCAAGGAACAAACTCATGGATCCTTCATAACCTGCCCCAGAATATAATCCACTCCATGTCACTGTCTCACCATTCTTCCCTGGAAAATGGGCTTGATAATATGATGTATATTGTCAGCTGTAGTTTTAAACTACAGTTTACAGTGTTTGAATGCAGGAGTAGTCACTCTGACTTTATTATATTATAATTAATTCATCTGTGATACCTGAAAATCTGTTCTCCACCTGTTCAATACAAAACTAGTTTTTTTGGTTTATCAGTTTTTAATTGATCATCCATGTTTGTACTCCTCCATCTTCAGCCACTTTCATGTTATTGAATTACAAAACTAGTTTTTTTGGTTTATCAGTTTTTAATTGATCATCCATGTTTGGATGATCTTCAGCCACTTTCATGTTATTGAACTGAAAACCCAGCTTCCTCTAAATGCAGAAAAAGACTGATGTCTTTCATGTCTTCAACCGTATCCAAAATAATATATAATTTTTTTGTTGCACTGTAATATATTTGCAACTTAAAAAGAGCAGGAATTCTTTGTATGAACATGATTATCACCTTTATGTGCTTCTTCCTTCCATTCCCTATTAATTCCTTAACTGCTACACTCTTTCATCTTTCATTAATTAATACCTAATACCTCTCATTCAGTCTCACTCATCACTAAATTATTTTCAATATTTTATCTGGAGCTTCTGATGAAAACTGCAATGTAATCAATGTAATTGATGACCCCAAAACTCCTGATATGCTCAGACACAGAAACTGGCAATGCAATGAAATCTGCTTTATTTAACACCCCATCCTCAGAGGCAGTTTAGCCACTGCCATGTGAGCAGTTGGATAATCCTAACAGCTAGAATAAAAACTTCTGGAAAAGTAAAACCAACGGCCAGTCAGAAGTAACATGACATCCTGGATACATGTGCCAGATAACAGGAGAGGAAACTCCCTTCTATTTGTTAAGCTATTGCTTAAAAATGTTACAAACCCCTCAATTTCAGGTGGCAGTGGAAGAAAAAGTTTGATTTTACCACAGTCCTGAAATACATTAAAATCCACTGAAAAGTTAATTGCATACTTATGATTAAGAGCACAACTGTCTTAATAAGAATTACAAGACATACAGATTATAGGATTTTGATTGCCTCCCTTTTTCA
This sequence comes from Passer montanus, assembly GCF_014805655.1. Classification (NCBI taxonomy): domain Eukaryota; kingdom Metazoa; phylum Chordata; class Aves; order Passeriformes; family Passeridae; genus Passer; species Passer montanus. The sequence continues at coordinate 2,280,829 of NW_024367261.1, read as the reverse complement.
GCCTATAAATTTCAGTCTTAGACATTGGAATGGCTTCAAATGACTTCAAAAGAAAAAAAATGATAAATCGTGGGCTTTTGTATATCCAACTCCATTTACTTGAGACAATATGCAACTTGAAAAGCATCAAAATCCATAACAGAGATGTTATCAATATCTTCGTAGTCTTGGTTGTTCTCAAAATAATGAGAAAAGGAGTCCTGTTATCTTTGCCACATTATCTATGCGAGTAACTCCATTAAAGACCAGGCTGGCCTCTCAGAAACTTCTTTTACTCAATCAATGACCTCGTTTCCATGGCAGGCTAACACAAGGTGCCACTGATGATGACTTGATTTCCTTTCGCATCTGAAGTGGAAAAGGAGAAGACAGACTAAATGAAATCCCATCCATCTTAATGAAATACAATTATATTCTCCTTATTAATCATTTAAAAATCAATATGTCTCTTCTTGGCAAACCCCGCCAGAATTTGTCATTCTGTGCCAGGCCTCAATACATCTTGTCCTGTAGTGATTTTTATAAGTTCGGTCACCTGTTTCCCAGGGTAAATAACAGAGTCGCTTTGTGTTGTGATGAGAGCGCAAAGAATGACACTAGCAGGGAGGCTAAAAAGACAGCCTGCACATTTTAATCAGTAAAAACAAACATTTCTTTCCTGTGGACATTTTTAAATGAGTAGTGTTCACTTAAAAAAAAAAAGGGCTAGATAAAAAAACCTTCAGGTCAACTGATATGTACAGTTTCACTTACAGCATTATTTATCTCATCAGCAATAGTTTCTGCCTTAAATAATCTTACTTATTGCATAGGATTGTAATAATTGTATGGACTTGCTTGCAAATCTCTAGGTCTGAAAGAACAGTGTGAGTTGGAATTCTTCTTATATCAATTTCTACTGATTTACAGACTTGTAGAAAGAACACTTCTCATGTGCCCAAATATTTCCATTTTTTTTAACTTTAGATGCAACAAAAACTTAAAATCTTCAGCAACTGAAGCATGCATTATATAGAAATAAAATGGAAGTATTAATTGAAAAAATGTTTTCAAACAAAAGCTGTTTTAGACCTTTAATGATATTACCAACAATAACAGGCAATCTCAAAAAGATATTTATATCACATAGGACACTAAGACACTTACTAAAACTTGTGCAAGGGGGAGTGAAGCTTCAATCTTTTTTTCCCTTTGGGAAATCCCTAAAAGTTGTGGATAAAATTTTAAGAAAATCTATCATCAAGAAGTCATAACATTTTGAGAACAGCTATCTTCTGGATGCTGCTTCAGCCAACCATTCCCACACAGAGTCACTGATGTTCCCATGAGAGTGTCATTAATGTATCCCCAGTGGATGAAAAAGACAAAAAGACAACTCACTGAAGGACCAGGATAAATCCTTGGGTTCCCTGGCTCCAGCCATGGTGAAGAGTAGCTGCAATCCTTGACACCCCTTACATTTCCATTCCTCCCTGCTCCTTATGTTGGAGTGGATGTGGGAAACCCTGCCAAGTGCCTCAGCTTCCCTGTGAAGCCATTACACTGGCCATGAAAACGTGCAACCACCAGGATTTCATCTGGCCTGTAACTGATTAAAAAAAAAATAGACCATATTAACTGACTTTTTCCAAAAAACCAAAGAAACATATCTGAAATAACTGGCAAGGGAAAGGAACTCACAAACAAGTCTGACAAGATTACAAGAGCACCCTCCTAATCCTGCTGCCTCTTTGAGGATTGTGATACTATGAAGTTTGCTCTGTACAGCTATGCAAAACATGCAATGTCAGAAGGGGCTATACAGTAATGTGTGTTACCATTTACCGCTGGTGTTGATTTCTCCTCTTTGTTCTTATTAACCTCCTCTGCTTTATGTTCCAAAATGGAGTCAAATACCATTCACAACAATTCAATATTTACCTGCCCAAGGTAAATAAGAGATCCCTGAAGACCTACACTCGATATGTATTGAGTTTCTAATAAATCCTGTTTGCACATGGAAATAGAAGACTTGCCAGGATGGATGATATTTCAAACCCATTTAGTCCAATATTCTGCCTTAGTAAACTGCAGCTTCAGAGGAAGGTAAAGAAATCCAGCAATAATCAATTATACAGATTTATATAATTTGGTCTTCTGGAAGGCATCTGACCCAAGCTGCACTCAAAGCAACACCCTCTTTCAGGTCAGATTTGCTGTTTGTATAGAGAACCTGCAGGTAGGGCAGGGCCTGAGATGTGATGAGGGGACAAGTCCTCACATGCCACCAGGCATACCAGAACAAGAGTTGTGGGCAGGCCTGGGAGCATTCCCACTCCTCATAAGCACAGGGAGGTGTGAACTATGCAGGTGAGCATTCACACAGCATTTGCAACCACTTCTGAGACCGCTCTTAAGAGCTCTCAAATACTTTCCTATGTTCCTTATAGGAAATAAAATGGAAGGTCCAATCAAAGCAGTATTACTACCCGGAAAGGAAATGTAGTGGGAAGTAATGGGGTCCTAACACAGACACAGTCCTCTGGTACACACTGCAAAAAATGGTCATGCAAAATTAGGAAACATCCTCTGCTACCTTATTTTCAACCCCTGAAAATATGTACGATATTTAATTACAGCAATAATTAATTATAATTTAAACAGTGTGTAATAAATACAATAGAATAAAACAGTAGTAAATTAAAGGGGTTTTTTTCTCCTTCACCTGCTTGAAACTTTTTATTCTTGTCTCTTACTTCACATTATACAATTTAAATGCCTTAGTTTTGAGAGACAACATTTACTTTACAAAAAACCCTAATAAACATTTCAAACAAATGTAGTAAGTAGATTGGTTTTCTACATCCTGTGGCCTCTGCTGCTCCCATAGGCATAGTCCAAAAAGTCTGATATAGTCCATTTGGATTTAAAATAGGAAAAATAAAATAGATGCACTAGTTGCTAATTCTTATTCTGAAAAAAGGATATTTATTTGTGGTATGTGTGAGATTTTTGTGGGGTTTTCTTGTTAAAACCTTAGCAGAGGAATTGTCAAAATAAAGGCCTAACAATAGAAAGCTCTTTTTTGTCAAGTCTGTTCTTTTATCAGTTGGAACTTTTTTCAACTCAAGGCTTTAGGGTGGAAATTTTGAAATTGTACATCTGTATTTCATGCAGAACTTTCAGCAGCTGGAATAACTTTAATGGTCAGCAATTAGGAAAGTGTTAATGAACCTGCTGATAGCACAGTCCAGAGGCAGAGCTTGTCACAGAAGAGGCAGCCACACAAGAGAAGCCTGTCTGGTACTGGTGACCATCTCAAATGGCAGCAGTGTGCCCTGTCTTACTGACAGACATCTCAAGGTTTGGTTGCTCAGCCAACACAGAAGGGAATGCAATGGACATCTCCAGAGTCAAGTCACCCCATCCTGAGAGGAGCCTGGGCACCAGGCTGGGCCTGTTACTTCGATGTTGAACTTACAACAGGAAATACAAGCTTACCCTCCTTCAGGAAATACTGATGACAATTCTTCCCATAAACTATGGGATCATCAGGTGGAGGAGATTAAGAAGTAGAAAGAAACACTTGCAGCAACCAGGATGACAACTGGTCAGCACTGGGTTCTTGAAAACTGTGGGTATTATCCCAGGCTGTATCAGGTTCAGTGTTTCCAGAAGCGGAAAAGCAAATCAAGAGCCCCTGTTTAAGGATTTGTGCAGGGGGACTCAGACCACGAAGCCCCACTGGGGTCAAACACATTTAAGATCGATTAGTTTAAAGAGTAGTACTGAACAGAAACAATTGAAGGAAAGGAACACCTATTTTATTAGAGGAGCCCAACAGTGCACTGCATGTTTAACAGAGCAGAACAAAGGCTAAGAGGTGCCGTGATTGCTGTCTATAAATGTATCAGGGGTAAGCAGCAGGGAGGAAGAAAACTATTCACATTGAAGGACAGTGCTGACACAAAACAAATAGGTATAAACCAGCCACAATTACTCTGGAAATTACAAGAGGAGTTCTAGCCATCAGAGCAGTGAAATATTTCCTAGTAGGAATGGACTGGAACAAAATCACAGTGATTTTAACTTTGGACCATGAGGTGTTTATGAATGGGATTAGATATGATGTGATTATCCTCCATATTCAAGGACTAGTTTAATGATTAAGGAAGTCACCTCCCTTCATGCACCCCAGGTATTCAGCAGCTTACTGCCTAAATACAATAGACTCATGGTCATTTGCATTTAGCCCATTGTTGAAATCAGTAATCTACACAAGTTTCATCTCTACATTTAATATTTACTGAATAATAAACAATAGTAACATATTTAGATAAGAAAAAAAAAAACCCACAGTGCCTATTATTTCCTCTTTTTCACACAGTACTCTCACAGCTTTCTCATACATTTCTTCACTTTAAATCCTTAAGTTCCTACAGAAACACTAATATTTGTACAAGTAGAAACTACATGGAAATGTCAATACTTCCGTCCCCGTAAACTCTTTTGTATAATCAATTCCAAAATGATGGGGCTATTTTCATTTTAAAAATAAATGTTTAATTTATTCAGACCGGTTTGTTATCTTCTCCTCTTTTTTGTCTTCTTATTTCATTTTTCACTTCACATGACATCCCCTACTTTGTTTCCATTACTCCTTCACCCTTGTTGTCCAAAATCAAAAGTGGTGGAAAGAAAGTTAAATTATTTAGGGTTAAGAATAAAATCATTTTTCATATGCCACGGACAGAGAGGGATTAATGCACTTTGACGTTAATACCATGTCTTTAGTACTTTTCCTGTTTGTTTGTTTTCATCTTTCCCTGTTGACAACAATGTACCACATTTTATAGGCAGCCTAACACAGAGCAGATGCTGATTAAAGGAAATGTGGTTTTAATTGTGATATTCAAAAAAATATCATTTGTTCTAGTCTAAATGTTATACTCCTAATGAGTTTTCTTTTACTAACTGTTGCGTGAAAATACAATGAGCTTGTATTCAATTGAAACAGAAGTTTTTACAGCTAACTTGATGGACTGTGACTCGGCAGTTATGATTGACCAGAATCCTCCTGCTGTCCACCCTGAGGGCTGAAATATGAGGTGCAGACACACAGGGCTGCTCACTCCCATGCATCCATGTGGCTGGACTAGAGTGACTGCTTCACTCCATGGCATGAGATGACACTCTCCTGCTACTACTACCTTCTCTATATCTTATCACCTTCCTTCCCTTCTGGATTCATCAATTCCAGCTCCATAGGGCAGAGGCTGGCTGTCTTTAACTTAAATGAACCTTAATTCTCACCAGTCATCCCCTCAGCAGGCATTTCTAGATACAGTTGTACCTATGGTGTGCTTGTAGATAGCAGTCTGCCTTTTATATCTATAGAAGACATAAATTGTCCCAAATGCTGGTAGCCTAAAGAGACATTGCAAATGGAAGTAGGGGGGAAAAGCTCACACATGCAAGAAAACTTAATAGCAGTTTAAAAAAAAATTATTGCATAATGATTTTCATGACATTGTGAAACACATCTGTTCACTTTGGCTTAAAATAAAATTAATTTTACCTGAGGTGCAGGTGGAAAATGTAAGGGTATGTTTCATTATGCTTCAATTTTTGAAATAAGCTCCCATAACAGATCAGTGTTGTGCAGACTGTCCATTGTTACATGCTTCACAGGAACTAAAGGAACATGTCACTTCAGGCCCAATCCTGGAACAACATAACTTAGTAAAGTTGCTACCGGATTGAAGATGTCCATGATGTGATTCTCCCACCTGTAAGAGAGTGGCACTCCTCCCAACCTTTCTATAGTGCAACCTGATATGCTTTTCCCTCTACATCATACTTGTACTGTGAACAGCAGGTAGTGACAAAGGATTCTTTCCTTAGCACCATATCTTTAACAACTTCAGCACTTATAAAGCAATGAGCAAACACAGATTAAGTAATCCAGAGGTTAAATTACTGAATTTGTAAGTGTACCTATTGCTTTTATAGGAAAGCCAGGGGGAACAGCCCCAACTTCACATATTATTTGCATCTCTATTAAAGAGTATTTGCAATACTGCACACAGAATGAAAAAAACATTCAGAATCCTTTGACCTTTAAAATCCAAATCTCAGTTCACCTGACTTTCAAGTTATCTCCATCTTTTCATTGCAGAATGATAGCAGCTCATATCTGATTTTCGTCTTTACCCACCAGGTCAAGATGTAGCAGATGGCTGACCTGGGGTTATTGATCAGTGTGAAGAGGTGTAGGGCATGGCACAGAGACCCAGAGTATGAAATTTCCAGACACATTTTCCTGTCATTGAAAGGAAAGATGTACCTCACTCTTGACACACTGCTCATTTTGAAACTAGGCCAGCCTGAGGTTCACTGCTCTGTCGTCATGTCTGGAGCATGGTTAGATATTATTAGCATGTTCTATGCAGTTGAGCCTGTCCTAGACTTGCAGCTGTTTCTAAAAAAGAACACAAATTAAGACTTGTTCTCTTTAAATTATTATCCAAGCATCACCATGCAAAAGCCATGGCAAGTTGTAATTCAAAGGGTTTTGGCCACAGCTGGCAGTTTATGGTCATCACAGGGCTTGGTCTCAATGTGCTCCATCTCTACAGAAAGAAGTATGGCTTATGTGAAATATATTCCTTCACCTGACACCTTTGCTTTCTCCAGGTCCAAAATATAATTACTATTGGCTTCTTCACTATTCTTTGGGCTCCTTGGGATATCACCTTCTCAGCATTATTGTCAGAATTCTCCTTCCAACTGAAACCCTCAGCAGGGATTTTAGCAGCTAAAGTATGTGATTACAGCCACTCCAACTACTGTCAACTCTACGGTAAAAAGAAATATAATTTTTCTTTGTCTCAAATTTCCATTACTGAAGTTCTCTTTCAGAAAAATATGTACACCACCAAAAAACCCCAAAACCACACAGCACATTAACAAGAGAAAATCACAGTTTGGGGGAGAAATTCTGAAGCCCAGTTCAAGAAAAGACTGATCCCAGTTAGTTTAGATGTGGCCATACATAAGGTGGCCAAAAGGCTCTACCCACAGAAAATTAGCAAAATACAGAGGAACAATTAACCCAGAATTCTCTCTAGATTTTCAGGTGTCTTTTCATAGCTTCTGCCTACAACAGCAGAGAGGTAAGTTCATCTTTCTGAGATTTCTTTTTGTCAGATATCTTCCATCTTGCCAGAGAAGAAGGTGCTATGGATACACACATAAGACACCCAGGATGCTGATTTTGACAAAGAAAATATTAAGCAGTATTCAGCTAGACAAATGCTGAAAAACCATGTTTTCTACAATCCAAGTGAACAAATGTTCTGTATTCAAGGTAGTATTGCCCAGCATGTAAGGAAGGATTTCTAAATGTATATCCTAGACAAGGGCTATTAAAATATCAGATCCAGCTATGACTAGGGTTGTGAATATGGTCAGCCCAGATTATGGCTAAATTCCAGGTGTGTGATGACCATTGCACTCCTCTTTCATATATCCCACCTTTCCCTAGGCTTCAAGGGAACAAACAGAGTACAAGGTCAGGGGGTCTCTGCAGACCACATGCTGGCAAAATACCTCAATATACCTTGGTAACAATAAATTCAGCAATTTTATTTAACATACTCTAAAGCAGACCATTTGGATAAAAGAATTACATTGTCAGGGCAAATTATTTACTCCAAGACAAGTCCTCTGTCCTGGATACTTCCTTGCAACTTGGCTCTCATTTCCTAGACTCATGCTGATCCCATACACATGTCCATATCCTTGGTTTATGCAGCACTATTAATGTAAATGTAGGCAAACCTGTGTTAATTTAGACCAGCTGAGGATAAGACTGAAGCTCTTGTGACACAAGTAGAGACAGACGGGAGGGGATAAAAGAAGGAAACACCCTTAACCACAAAACAATAAAAATAGTGCAAATCATTACAGCTCATACTTAAAATTGTAGACAAAATAAATTGCATCATACTGGATTTGTGATGGGAATTTGCAGGGAAAGCAGACAGGCACCATGATTTTATTCCAGATTTGTGTCCATAGTTTCTAACACAGTAACACTGGGGAAAACATAAAGCAAGTCTCTGCAGTCTCTGGTTCTAAGTGTAAAAACAAAATACATTCTTTTAGAGTGGGGAAATCATGCATGTAAAATTATTTCTTTGTGTGTATGTGTGTGTCTGAGTCTCTAAGATTTTGAATACTGCAAATTAATTCCAAAACAAATCTGCCAGGAAAAAGACCAAAAAAGTGCCTTGACTAAGATAAAGATGGCATCATTAGCAACCTCACTATTAGCTACAAGAGAGTCCACACAGGACCTAACCACAGATTTCATAAGCTCATTGTTCATAGAAAAAAATTCCTAGTCTTTTTTTTTTCCACTTATCTACCATGGATATCTTTTCCTTACCTGCTTCAAAGAAATTTGTAATATTTCAGTAGCAGAGAGGAGAGAGGACTTCAAAGGACAGTTCATGTTCAGACCCATACTTTGCAGACAGAAATTATCTTTCCAAGACACCATCCCCAGACTGGTAGATGTGAAAAATCTCAAACTTTTAATTGTTTACAATTTAGATTTGGCAGTCCAGACTGAGGATTTTGGCAGTCACAAAGCCAAATAGCTTAAAAAAATTTCCTTAGCTTTGGCTATTGTTAAAATGGCAAAACAGTACCTGCTGAAACAGAGAAAAATGATTATGTTGTATTTTAGGACCATGGGACTGGTTTTCACCTGCACCTGAAACAAGACTGAGATAAAACACTTTCACAAAAATTTTTGGGAAAGGAGGGGAAATTTTCTCATTAATTTGTGCTCCATTTCATGTGTGCACAACACTTTACAATACGGGATCCTGGTGCTTGTGCATGGGTTGGAACATTCTCATGTTACAGCCATTCAATTCTTGTTTTCTTATTGAAGATTAATAACAAGGAAATGTTAAGTAAAATTTGCTGGTTGGAAACATAGTAAAGACTTTGGTCATGTTTCCCTGAAATCCACCATAAAAGGAAAAGGCAAATCTATGTCGTGTGAACAACTCTAAATTCAAAACTCTTCCCCAGAACCAGCCACCTTTCACAGTGTGACGTATCACATGGTAATACATCCGGGTGATGATGATTTAAATTGAAGCAGGAAGACTGAGAAGCAGCATTTATATTTCTTTAATATGTTTGAAGCATCGAAGCGTCCGTGATTAAAAGCCATACAGAGAATACGGTTTACTTTTCTCAGCACTGATCTTCTATTGTTTGCTTGGTCCAGCTGTGGCATAGCATTAACACCTTGTGTGAATTTCTTCCTTGGTCATGGATTATCACTATCACAGTGATTCAAAACAAGTGAGTTTATTGTTTTCAATATTTTCATTTAAGCACTTTGATCAATATCTGCCAAGACAATTAAAGGGCTCAAATAGTTTCCAAGAGGAATTTTCCCTTGGAATCGATCTCTTCATTTTTTAATTTTTTTTTTATTTATTCCCCTATTTAATTTATTTTTAACACTAACCAAAAAAAAAAGTTAACACCATTTCCCCAAATTCATCCACTATTCTTATTCTCGTTTTATAAAGGAAATGAAATTTGTCATGCTGCTGTACATCATTTACACTGCAGTACTATGTCCCATCTGTGTGTCAAGTACAAAACAAAAGCATTTTGTGAAAAATTGCTAAAGTAGTAATGATTTTTGTCCTCAACTCTTTGTTTTGCCTTTCAATAAAGAAGGCGACATGTGCCACAAATGATATATTATTGTTTAAGTACAACCCTAGTAACACAGTGCATAACCAAAACCATGTTTCACAGCAGAGAAACTATAGTTTACTGCCCCTATGGCTCTGATGAGAATATAATGTTCTACAGTTTATAAATGCTTTGAGGTCAACACATGATTTACTTCAGCTTGTTCATCCAATGAGCAGGAGGTCCAAAAATATATCAAGCTATTAGACAGCCCACTGGAAGCTTGGCGGAGGCTCCCTGTGATGGAAAGCATGCCATGGAAGCCTCTCTGTCAACTGGAGATGAGATAATTAGATCCAGGTAATACATTGGAGCCCCATCAGGGAACAGGACAGCAAACATGTCATCTTGACGATTTTTTCTCATCCTCCCCAGTACCATTGGCCTGAGATAGTAAAAAGTGTGAAGGATTCATCAGTTCCCAGCAAAAGCACAGCAGCAGGATAATCAAGCTATCATCTCTCCATCATCCTCATTATCCAGAGACCTGGTGTTCTGTATAAACAGCAAAACAACATCAACTATAGATCGAGGAAGTGTGCTAGTTAGCTCCAGCTTTTGTTTCATGTTCCAGGGTAATGCCACACAACACTGTTGGGATGGAATCTCGTAATACCAAAATGAGCTTGAGAGCCTATATTCAAGTTACAAAAAATATTTTGTGCAAAAATCTCTTTCTACTAATTAGAGATTTGAGCTTCAATCCTATGAATAAATATTCCTAAATGTAATATTCTGATGGATCAAACCATTAATAACTGCTGGGGTAAAGTGGTTTTATAGAGAGCATTCAGCTAAAACCGTAATACCCTGGCCTTTTTTTCATGCACATCATTACATACACTTTTTTTGGAGAATCCACTAAACAAAATTTGAAAGTGGAGAGTTGCTACTACAAGGATAATCCCAGTGCTTAAGAGTAGCAACTCCTTTGCATAAGAAAGATAATTGAAAAGCACCCATCCACATCTTAGGACAAAAAAAGATATTTAATACTCAAATCAACAACTTAGAAGATGTTTATGCTTTCCTTAGACACTCATGCACCCTTGAACACTAGGCAAAAAAAGAATTTAGATAAATTTTGGTCAGAAATCAAAATAACTTTGAATGCAATGTATTCTAAATACATAATATTTTCCATTTTCCAGGCTTTTCACATAAAAAGCAAAAGGAGACTTTTAGTCATGACTGATCTGATGTTGAAAAATCACAGTCTTATATGTCCTCATTGATTATTTCTAGCATCTAACTTTTTAATAGAGTTATATAAATATAGATACACATGATATACAGTAAAATTCCTTTTCCCAAAAACATACAGATGACTCATGTTTCATTTCCTTTCCTGGCAGCTGACATTTAGAAAAATATTTCTTCTCCCTTCTTATTTCTCTCACTCACACATGGCACATAGGTAAAGCAAGTAGGTTATACGGGGAATAGGAAGGTTTCTTATCTTAGCTGAAGAAATCCTCTTGAAGCCTGACTTCTGTCAGTGACAAAGCCCCTCACTGGAGAAACTGATGAACTAACTTCATGTGCTTTATCTACCTTTGCACTATTGTATTTTATTTTTCCTGAATATAATTGTTCTATGAACCCACCAGGAAAGGAAAGCAAGACATGGCTCTTGCATATTGGGAATGGATTTACTCCATTTCACACTGCAGTCTTAAACAATCTTAAAACCTGAATCCATGGAAATCCAGAATCTTCATGATCTAGTGCACAGTTTAGTCGTGTAGAAGTTTAAATGGAATTTCTAAGTAATGTTTTAAATAAATACATTCATGCCTCAGAAAAGGTTTACTGCCATGGCACATACCCAACATTGCTTTTAGCTTTTTTTTTCATAAAATATTAAAAGGAAAAAAAAACCTTAATGGAAAGAAATTACTAATATTGCAAGCATGAAGTGTACTCTAAAGAAAATCACAAAACTCAAACAGCACTACCTCTAGAAAAGCAGGCTGAATAAAACATCCTGAAAGTAGAATGCAGGACAAAAATGTATTTTTTCCAATTGCCATCTAAGTAAAATTGATTTTTCTATTCTTCCCCTTCATAAGTATGACAGTGAGTATCTTCCTGGAGCTCCAGGAACCTAAGAGAGCAGTTGTGGCAACCAGCATTGATGTGACCAAAGGTGAGTAAATTTAAGCTACTGAAAACACTAAAAGAGGGAAAATTCATGTCAAGCAGAGAAAGTACTAAGATTAAAAATGAAAAAGCATGGGTAGGCTAGATAAAATCAATATAACTTTTCCCAGGGTGTTCTTTTATAAACATTACTTTGGTTCTTCCTTGACCACAATATATATACAGAAAATAAAATGGCATTTTTATGACTCATAATCCCAATCTTTACCTCCATGAAGCTGTTCACAAAGACTCAGAAGCTGAATGGATTTAAGACTGGAACCATAATGGCAAATCATACCTTTTTGCATCACACAGTTAGGGAGACACACAACATTTAGGATTCACATCTATAAAAAGAAGAAGCTAATGGCAAAGCCACAAAACACTGCTACAGTTACAGTATCCAAATTTAAATTCTGAACTAGCAACCATGAAGAAAGCTTAGCAATATAGCTCTCAGCTACATGGGACAGTGGGAAAATTACAGAAAGTACATATTTAAGACCTTCCTAGGCATGAAGAAAATGTAGAAATGTATAAAAATCGCAAGACACTGCAGGCTGGACAGCAAAATCCTTAAGATTTAAGATTCAGTTCCATTTACTTCTGATAATAGGAAAATAATATAAATACCTTTTCTTTTCCCTCTTTTTCTTTCTTATTTGCTACTATAAAGAACACTGTCTATCTGAAACAGAATAGAATCAGGAAAAGGAAATAATCCCTGCAGATTTGCAAGCAAGACATAAGAAAAAACTCAGTAAGAACCACGTATGAGCAACAGCCACACAGGAGCACAAGGGGTAAGCAGTAAAAGCCGACTGATCTTATGACTTACATTAGAGAAAGATATCTAAGAATTTACTAGAAATGAACCCTGGAATACCTGCCAACTTTTACAGATGCAGAACAGTGGCAGAGGGAAAAAAAGAAAAAAAAAAGAAAGCTGAACTGAATACTGAAGCTGGAATACTGTAACAAAGCAGAATTAAAATGTAAGGCAACTGCACAGCAAAAAAAGGAATCAGTTTAGGACAAGAGGAGGAAAATAAATTCATAAGGCAAAGGAAAAAATACACAAATTAACACATAAAATAAAGGGATTTTAAAAACAGGCAGAGATTCAATATGTTAATGAAGTGGGTGATGAATGGATGTTAGCAGCACAAAAAGGTACGACTGGAGAAAATCTGGATATCCAGAGATAAAACCACAGAGAAGAAGAAACATACTCATAGCTCCCATGACACTCTATAAAATTCTCATTCTTAAAATGTTTTTTATTATTACAATTCGAAAAAACAATAATTCAAAAAAAAAATTGATTCAGCCTCTTGATTTTTAAAATGATTCATAATAAGTAATTACTTGGAATCTCTATATGAAAATCTCAAATTGGTGTTATTTGTCAGTATGACTGAGAAGACAGGCACAGCTCACCCTGTTGGACCATGGCCCTACATGGGACTTGCTGTCTTCAAACTCAGCAAAAACAGGAAAGACTGCAAATCGTCCAGGGAGACTTTGAACTAAACTTTCCATTCACTTCACTAAGCAGGGCCACTACAGATCTAGCATTTGACACGTTGGAAGTAACTTTTACAGACAGTGGGAGCAAAATATGCAAGATTTGCTTTCACTCTGGAGATCTCATTAAAGTTTAACAATATTAAATTTTCTCACAACAGTTTGTTGCGTACTAGAGCATTATGTGCATTTTATGCACATAATTACAATTAATTTTTCTTAAAGTCTATAGGAAACTCACCTAAAAACTTTTATAATAACTGTCTTTTAAAACTTTTCAAGAAAGTTCTGATCCAGTTTCACCACCGCCCCCCAAAAAAACCCCAAAAATCCCCGCCCTCACCCACCCAAAAGAACATCCAAACAAAAAAGTATTTTTGATATAGTGTATACCATCCTCTTTGAAAGCATCCCAGCTAAATGTGAAAAACTGCTTATGTTGCAAGTAGTCTAGGAAAAAAATAGTTTAAAATATGAGAAGATGATAAGTGGCAGGGATTGTGTTGTTCATAGTCTTTTGCAAAGATCTGTATGGAGAAAAAGTAATTTAGATGAAAAATGAGCACTTAGAAATTAGAATGCTGTCAGGTACGATATCTGGAATCAGGCTGCAAATTTAGGTGGATGAGATGTTACTGTCAGTCACCAGTGATGTACAATATTAGTATAGGAATCCATACAAAAGTTATATACTGCATGCAGAACTGATAATGTCAGGAATGATCATTAATCTGCTAACAGTAGGAAAGATTCCCTCAAAATAACAGATTTCATTTTTGAAAGAAAAATGACACTAGAAGAAATCAAAGGCATAAGTGGATCACATTTATCTTATGCAATAATATTCTTTTAATGATAACAACTGAATCTTACAGTGTACTCTATATATAAATTTCATACATGCTACCTTCAAGCACTCAGTAGATCAATTTAATTAAACCATAGTTTCTCAAAATTGTAGAATAAATTTTATTCTGTACCATTACCACAGATTAATACAGATGCATTTTTGAAGTGAAGTATACAGACTGCAGAGTAGATCTTCCTATAAATGTAAAGACAACTCAGTCAAAATATTAATTTATTATCTTTGTCTTTGTTGGTGCAATAAAGTGTAATAGTAAGTATACTTTTACACTGACATCTAGCAATGAGAGGGTCAAGTCAGTGTAATAAAGCTGGCAGACTAGCACAAGTATCTCTGCTTGTGTTATAAATATTACATAGCAGACATTTTCTGAATGAGAATGTGAAGGAATATTCCAGAAAAGGAATGCAAATTTACCATAAACGTCAGAAAATTGAAACAGCCATGAGTTCAAATACTCATGAGTGTAAAAAGTAAAAAGAACCTAAATCACGGAGATGTCAACACTTTGACATTGCTATCTCAATGTGGCTCAGAATACAGCCAGGAAACAAGCAATATGCATATACAAAGTGCCTTCAAACATATATTTTTATCAGAACCTATGAGGATTATTACAAGACAGTTATTATATTTGTGAACTATTTTCAAGCACTCACATAAAATGCAGATTAGACACTTGATTAATTTGCCACAATTCCTTGAACTCTCTCCAACCCCATAAGATCATTTTGTACACTGCCATCACCTTACAACACATCTGAAAGGAGATTTTAAATAATATGGCAAGATAGAAAGCATTACAAAGTAAAACTAAACCTTTGGATTGTGTCTTTTTCCTTCTTGTTCTTTGCTAAACAACATGGCATTGCATCTTATGGCTCTGAATCCTCTGGCACTATTCATCTGTGGATAAGTCACTGAGTCAATGGTCTTAGAATATACAAACAAGAAAATCTCCAAAACCGGATCTCCTCTTCTAATCTTGATCCTAAAGATATATTTCCACTTCTTTTCCTTAGCAGAAACTGTTTTTTTTTCTGGACTAGCAGAGACTCGTGTGATTCTTGTCATTCTCATGGAACTTCATTGAACACAAACATTGTTCATACCCAATATTTTTCAATATTCTATAATGACTGCAACTATTTAAACTCCACATTCAAAGTCCTTTACACATGTTATATAGCCCTGCTAACATTTCCCAACTCAACTGTAACTTGGCACTTGGCAAAAGAAAACAATGCTTTTGCTAATGGTCAGAGCTGAAGTCTAGACCAGAGACAATGTACAAATTTCCCTTCTTTAGTGAGGTTTTTGCTCACGTGTAATACTTTCAGACCAAGTATTACAGTGCATTCCAAATGCAGTGTGCTGCTGAATACAAATTTTTGGCAGCAGCTCATGGCAAACTTTGCAGACATGGATGGAAAAGGAGCAGATGTATGGGTGGTTTCTGGTTGCAAGATCAGGCACCCAGGAAATGCCAGTCCCAAACACCCACCACACTGATGCTGCAGTGGCAAATTCCCTTTAGAGACACAAGAGGCATGCAAAGAAAGGGAGCCAGTGCCTCTCCATCAGTTCTCACACTGTGGTCACCTCTCAATCTGTCAAAGAGCTGTGAGCAGAACTGTGCTAGAAACAGCACCATGGTGTTTCTCTACCTCTGCTAATTCCCTATGCTCGGTTTAATTATATGAACTTCTCCGGATACTAATCAACACATCACATTATGATGATGCAGTTATAAATGTAATTATAAAAGCAACATGAATAATTTCATTAACTACCTTTCAAGCTGTCTCTTTCTCTCCATTCCCTTTATCGGCAACATACAGTGGGTCTGCTCAGAACTTCTAGGAATTAGGCCACATATGGTCTATGATGTGTTTGTACTGAAAAGCAGAGTCCAGCAGACCTGAATCAAGGAAAAAGTAACTTAGATGTCTGTTGGGAGTTTTGCCAGAATTATGACTGCAGTATTCAGGCTACTGTGTACCAAGGACTCTGAAAATAAATGCTTCCTTACAGAAAATAATGTTTGATTTTAAAATCTAATTCCAGCACCCAAGTGGCAAGATGCAAGTCTGCCAGTGGCCCTATAAACACAGTGTCAATAACTGTCCATTCTTCTTTTTGCTGCTCGCTCTTTGTAATCCAGCAGTACTTGGAGGCTACAACAGGGAGATGCCCATGCTTGCTGTGTACTTTAGAAATAAAGGAAAGAGAAAGCACCAGTCTCAGACAATATATAATTTAGGATTATGAAAATGAAGGATAGAACATGAAGAATTAAAAAGGCAAACTGCTGCCACACTACAAAAAAAAAAAAAAAAAAAAAAAAAAAAAAAAAAAAGTGTCACAGGTGGTTTCAAGAGTGCTGGTGGATCAGCTTTTAAAAAATGCCTCCCTACTGCCTCCTGTGCTGGTATCAAATCGGCTTACCAGTTTTCCTTCCCCGTTCTTCCCACCCATCAGCCCTCTCTTCTTCTCAGGCTGAGACAAAAAAGTTTCCACAGCCCTTTGCAAAAAAACTGAGCCAGATTCCCACCCTCCAAGCTTTCTGCTGTCCTGACAACAAGCTAAGGCTTTGTCGTCTTGATTCCTGTTTTGGAGTAGAAGGCACAAGTGGACGCAAGCAGAACTCCACCAGAGCAAGTGGCCTTAAATTACACTTAGAGCATGGTAAGCAACTCCAGACTGATCACTGACATTTTGCCAGGTGATGTACACAGTCCTCAGGTTGTCATCTGTGCAATGTGATGCAATGTGCTGAGCACCCAGGTCTGTCCAATTTACCAAGTTCATACTGCTCTAAAGCTCAGCTTACATCTAGATTCCAGCATCCCCCCACACATCAAGAATGCAGAGGGTCTGGAGTGTGATCAGCCATGCAAACACAGCCACGTCTGACAGGACAGCAGTGACGGACATTTAGCACCTGACTGATTCAAGTCCTGAGTAGCCCAATCATGGAACTGACAGGGTGGTACCAAATGCTGCAGAGACTATGGTTAAAAAATAAAATCTCAAAATGTTCCTACAGAAATGCTGCTTCTATTTGCAACTGATGGAATTTTGCTGAGCTAAAAGACAGGGTGCAGTTCCTTTATTCATCTCGTATATGGATTTTAACATGCACATGCTGTAGGAACTATAAATTAAGACACTAAAATAAATCTATTTTTCAGATGAACAAAGTAAATCCATGAGAAACGAGAAAGAATGGTTAACATATTGTGTTTTTCTCTGGCCCTTGCTCTGAGTTGTATAAGGATATTAACAAAAATTTTATCCAGAGATCCCACATGGGAAGCATACAGAAGCTGACTTCTGAAATAAGAAAACCTATACTAAGCTCATGAACATTTTAAAATCCCTCCTTGCATTTATATCCAATATAATGACAATTTTCTGTATTAGGGATGACCTTAAAACAGGAAGCCTGAATTACACATATAGCTGGGGGATAAGATTCAGATGGATCCTACAGAAGGATGAACTTACAATTAAATTAAAACAAACACATCATTAAAAGTATGTAAACAGTTCCATTCATTGAAGTATTCTTTTCTTGAAAGCAGCTCCAGTTTGGAGGACACAGACAGCGAGATTAGCTTCCTGCATCTTGCCAAGCTGAAGAAAAAAAAAGGAGAAAACAGTTAAAAAATATTTTTTTCATGAAATACATAACCTCAGAATCATGTAGCGAGTTCAGACTATATAATTGTGATTCTCGCTTCTTACAGATACACATCTGTGCTATTTAGGTTTTACATTACAAATCTAATTTTTATGATTTCTAACTAGGCATAAAATCCCACAGTATGACAAAGGGTGTCAATATAAGGTCTCATCTTGGAAGTGCACTACTTTTTTTTCCTCTGTTGGTAAATTTTAAAATGTTTTTAAAGAAAGTTAGGCACTGTGATTAAGTTGAAAAGAGGCAACCATTAAAAGTCTGTCAGTCCCAAGTATTTTCTGCTCCTGTGTAACGAATAAAGAACCTATGGGTCTAATTGACCACTTCATTTTGGTGAAACTGTTATGCTTTCAGTGGAGTTATTTTGAGAGACAATCAAAGTACAAAAAGAATTAGGACATGTTGCACTAATACATGGTCCCACTGGATTCAGTTTTAAAGAAAAATAAAATTTAAAAAAAAATCAAGCAAACTGAACCCCCATGAGAATTCTGCAATAAAATTTAGGGGACAAATAGAATTCTTAAATTCTACATTTCCGTGATGTTCCAGAAGAATTTTACTGAAGAACTTGGGATGTATGTAGAAAAAGAGCATGTGATATCTTGGAAACAAAAAGGCAGCAGAGAAGTCAAACTTTGGAAAACATGGAAGATTACATGCAGAAGGAAGGAGCACAGAACTGTTTCATGCTTAAACAGTAGAAGCAAGCAGATTCTGTCAAAACTTATATAAGACCCTTATTGCTTCTGAAGTGTAGTGCTTAATAAGGACTTTTCTTTTCTAGTAAGCTCTACCATAACCCGAAGGAAAAAGTGAAATTGTTGAAAAGTTCATGTGTGGAATGTCTGTTTTACATTGGTCTGGGTTTTTTTGTTTTGTTTTTAATAGGAAAAGCATGAAAACATCAACTTATTTCACTTGCTTATGTTCCGATCAATGTCAGGTATGATTTCTGCATGTTAAATTCCTAAAGATGGTTTTAATTGAACTTTACAAACTAGCAGGGATTATGTTAGTTTTTGAAAACCATAGTCCTCTTCTTAATTTCACTCTTATATATGTGACAGCTGGGGAAAAGCTCAAGTAATTTCAAGAGGACATCATTTTCTCTGGAAGAAATACAGAACCAGTGATGTGTACAGAGCAGCCTCATTTTTTATCTGACTACAAAGACCAGGATATAAGGGCTCTCAAAATGCATTATTTTAAATTGGGAAAAATCACACTGACAATGCAGACCATTTCAGTGATAACTAAAAAATTGCATATTAGAATAGTTCTAATAAATCAGTGACATTTTAAACCAAACCAATTTCTATTTAAGATATATCTAAAATAAAACCCTCCACTGAGAAATGGAAATGGAATGGTTCAAAAGATGTTGAGCTCACAGAGTTTGATTTTAGGTGGAGGTGTCAGCCAGTGACATGTCATCCCATTGAGGGGTCTTCCCTGAAAACTTTGATCCAATCATATAATTTCCCCAAACCCTTCAGAAACAGAGTATCTGAATTCAAGCAGCTTCAGCTCATTCCCAGCATTTGTAACTAGCAATGAAGCACTTGAATAAATTGTCTTTTGGAACATAAATTGAATTTGCAATGTCAAAAATTTTTCTGGCTGAACATAACATCCCTGTTAAACACGGTCCTTTTTTCTTCTCCAAGTTGTGGTTGCTTTCATGCTCACACTGAGAGCAGGTGGTCAGCATAAATATGTAGAATGTTTTGTTGAACACAGGAAATATTGAGCACTAAAAATAATACATACATTGTTTAGATTCTCCAGAGGAACTCCCCAGGTTTCATTGCAGCTTTTGAAACTCCAGTCCACAGTGTGGAAATAGTGAAGTTTTATATGCTTTTATAGAAGATCCTTGTCATCTTCTGCTGAATAAATACTGGAAAACAACAAACTTGAACATTTCCCTAGTGTCAAAATAAATAAATAACAAATTTAAATTTGCTTCAAGACAGCCATGACCCTTTAAATAAATTTTCCACCTACATTTTGGTATACATTATACATCCCTCACAGACTACTTACAGAATTGAAGGACTTTGGCAAATATATGCAAATATGTTCACGCAAAAATTTGCCCAAGGGATAACTGTCCTAAAACCTCTTCACAAAAGTCTCTTTGTCAACCTGGGGTAGTAAAAATGCCCTGTAAGGAAGGTGATCTATCACAAACTGCAAACAAATAAGTAGATGGAAAACCACACAAAACAGTTTTCAAAACAATCCTAGGCTTTAAAATATGTTTCCATAAGGGTTTCCTGACCAATATCAAACTAAGATTCATTTCAAACTTCTCCTCCCCCCTCCAAAAAAAGAAGGGTGTATTCACCAGATGCATTATATACCACATCTGTCACCTTGCTGTCAACTCCTAACACTTTTTTCTCCACCGCTAACAAAAAGTTCAAAAGGGGAAGATCATCCGATTTTTCCTGACAATCCCTTTCCAATTTCCCAATCTGCAAGCATATATATTTGAGATATTTAGCTCTGGCTGGTTTGTTTCAGGTTTGATACTTTTCAGAAGCTTACTGTATGTGTGTTACCATATATGTCTCAATATGTTTTTTTAAAAAAAGGAAAGAAAGGGGAAAAAATCATTCTGTTTCAAATAATGAGCATGTGCACCTTTTTGCCTCAGGCCTTCATACACAATTTAGCCAGAAAGCCAGGGCAGATCATGATTTAGCATTTGACATCTCTTGCCTTCAGGCCAGGGGAGACTAATACAGATTTCTGACTCTGAGCACACCATGGAAAAAAAAAGTGAGAGAGAGAGGCCTTTTATTGACTAAATGATAAAGAGGTTTGTAATGATAAATAACAGTCATTTTATTGTGGAATTCCCCAGAAAAGATGCATTCTGCAGTGTCTGAAGAAGCCTAAAAGCCGAAGCTGGTTCCCTGTGGATCCAAACCTGTTAAGCTCCAATCTTTCCAGGCAGAAATAGAGGTCGCAAATTGCATAGGACCTGCGCTATTAAAACTGTATAAGCACGATACATAATCACTGCTGCATCCAGGACAGTTAGCACTAAGAGGATTAGCTGAAGGCTGTTTCTGGCTTCCTCTCCCGCAGCCTGCATCTAAAACAAGCCTGGTACACACCCAGACTGCTTGAGAATTTTCTGCCAGCTTTGATCGATAGTTTAATTGTAAACTTTGGGAGCAATAATGGATAATTCAGCTTGAACCGTCCATTATAAGCGCTGTTGCAGAGGATGGAGCTTTCAAAATTAAACAAGAGTTGTGTAATATTATTACATTTGTACTGCTCACCTTCAGTTAAATTCCATTTACAAATACTGTCTTGACAATGTATGGAGTTCAATAAACATAGGCCCAGGTGGGTTGAGTGGGGAAAGGGAAGAGAAGAGAAGCTGAAGCCAATTATTTGCCATCTATTCCAGAAAGATTTGTATTTTTACCTCACATATTAAAACACATGAAAATGGAAACAGGAAGACAGGAGATAGAGACAGATTTAAGCACTGAACTAAGTTGTGGTTACTGTTTTGACTGCAGCACCATGATGGAAATGTACCTAAATGTCTGTAGAGGGATTGTGGTACAGCAATACCAGCATAAAAATATCCCAGGAAAGTGGTGAACATGCACTGCTCACCAGGTAGTCTCTGTTGGTGTAATCGAAATTTTAATAGGACATGCACCAGTCAGTTGAGCTAGACTGGAGATATACGTGCTATCATAGGGGTCATTTTCTAAAACACGAGAAGACACAGCAGCTTTCTGTGGTGAGATATCATCCTGCCTTGGAAGACGAATAGACAGAATGGCCAGGAATTTAGCTATCAAGCTTTCTGGAAAACACGCGCTACTGTACCACACATGCAAACACTTCCAAACAATTCTAAAATGAGGATTGAGGAAGAGGAGCTTGTAAGAACATGGATTTTGAAATAAAAGCAGCAGTTCTGCAGGCAAAAACTGAATTATGTTTACAGAATCAAGCATTTCTCTAGTTTTACTAGTAAATTATTTTTACTTGAACAAAATTTGCTGAAAATTACAACATGAGGTTGGAAACGTAACTCACGCTACCAGGTTTCCAATGAATTTAGGAACTCAAGTCAAATTTACTTCATAAACCGTTCCACAAATTACTTGAACTAAATGAATTGCCTAATCATAACAAGACCTGTGAGATAAGAATGAGTGTCAAGGTCACAAAGATCTTTTTCCACTCCTCATAAAGGCCATTGATATCCATTTCAAATCTCCAAAAGTCCCTCTTAGTTTCCACAGCCAAACTCTCATGCTTTGAGCTAATGACCAGGACTCATGACCAGAAGTATTTTGTCCTTGGTTTTGAGAAGGTGACTCCACATTTAACTATGTACTACACACAAAGGTCAGCTAAAGCTCTTCTTGCACACTCTCTCATGCCTGATTAAATGCAACTAAATGCATAGTATTCCAACTGCCTTTCTTACCACCCAGCTAGGACACCTTGACAGAAAAACACCCAGCTTTTCTTACCACCCAGCATGAAGAAAAGGAGCAAAAAAGAAAAGAAGTTTTATGTTTGCTTTCAAACCCAAAGCTCCACTTGAAAAATCAGGCAAGTAGAAAATAAACTGGATACTTCAACCAGTGCAAGTTTCAAATCAGGAAGCTGCTGGCAGACAGCGACTCGGCAGACAAAGCCAGGTAGCACTAACTTTTGCTGCACAACAGTACCTGCACTATGTGTAAGCCATTGCCATGGAAATGCTCTAACTGTCATGGCTCAGTTATCTTCAAAGAAAACTTCATCTCCTTTTCTTTTACAGCAAAGAAACATTTTTCCATTTGCAATAAGTTCTTTGTAAAATGATGCAGATTTAGAGGTCATAAAGTATTGACACGTGTTTAGCCTTTGACTGTGGTTTTGCCTCTTGGGAAATGAGGCAAATAAAAGTTGTCTTTGCTGGTCATTGGTTTATAATGCCACCATATTGTTGCCAGATCCAACAAAGAACTGCTTGCACCAACAAAGAATCCCTCAGGCTGTGAGAAGAGACCAGAGTTTGGAAATGCAATCTTCATTCCAGGGAATCAGGGAATTACCTATGACTCTAATAGTGTATGCTTGGAGAGAGTCAAACTCTGCCATCCACCATCAGACACTGTGGCCAGCAGGGCCAGGGCAGTGATTTTCCCTCTGGTCTTGGCACTGGTGAGGTTGCATTTCAAATCCTATGCTCAGTTTTCGGCCCCTCTCTGTAAGAAAGACATTGAAGTGCTGGAACACATCCAGAGAAGGGCAACAAAAATGGCAAAGGGTCTGGAGAGCAAGTCCAATGAGCAGGGGCTAAAGAAGCTGGGAGTGTTTAGCCTGGAGTAAAGGAGGCTTAGGGGGAAACTATTTGGTATCTATATCCACCTGAAAGGAGAGTGTAGCCAGGTCAGAGTCTTCTCCCAAGTTACAAATGATAGGACAAGAGGAAATGGCCTGAAGTTGAATCAGCAGGGGTTTAGCTTGAATATTAGGAAAAATTTCTTTGCTGGTAGGGTTGTCAGGCATTGGGACAGACTGCCAAGGGAAGTGGGGGAATCACCATGCCTGGAAGCATTCAAAAAACATTTAGATGCAGAACTAATTTTTTGCCAAATCTTTAATCTGATCAGGTACATATTAGGAGAATGTTACAGGAACAGTTATCAACTACAAGCACAAGGCAGCTTACGATTAATTCTGCTTGGTAAAGAAGATTTATGTTTTAAAAATAGGAACGGACTGAAACTATTGACATAAAGTTGGTTTTTTTCCAGGATATTGAGGCTAAAACTAGGAAAATCAACAGACTCCATCCAACATGTCTTTCAGCTTTCATGGGTCCTTCACATAAAAAAGAAGTTGGGCAAAGCTCTGTGTGTGAAAATAAGGTAGAATTTGTGGGCCTAGTTACTGGGGTAATTGACAGAGTTTAATCTATCAAATTGTGTGCTGTGGTCACAAGCCATCAACCTGTGCTCAGCAATTACAGGTTCAAGGATAAGTAGTTAGCATCCCTCAGAATTGAGACAATGTCAGCCAATGTAGAGGTTTAATAAAAGCTGCCTATTTCCTCCTCCTTTCCTGAGAAACAGATTAAGAGCCATGTATTTTTTCAAAGGGAAAAAAAAAGAAAAAGGTAAAAAGGAAGATATGTGTGTAAAGCTAAGACTTTCTGGTTGTGTAATTTACAATACATTTTGGCCTTTAGTAATCATTTCCTTTGCTTAAAATGGACAGACCCAAAATCATATAATCCAGCTGAAACATTACGATTCACTTTAATGTCTCTCTCTCCCTTTTCCACTTCCCAGGGTCACCCACCAGACTCAAGACTATCTGTCCCCTTCCCCCCATTTTTAAACTCTCGAGAACAAAATTCCTGAAATTTATTTCTATCAGAAAGTTTAACAAAGGCATAACAAAAAGAAATGCAAAACCAAACCACTGCAGGTAAGTACACCTAATTATTCAGTACAATATAAGCTCATTCTGTCAAGAGGCAGTTCTATGTTTGCCTAAGCTATGGGTTAGTTTATCCAGAATGAGCTCTGATCCTTCAGACTCTTTGTCTCTCTCTTGCACTCAACATGAAGTGAATGCCCACAGCACTCTCCCTCTCAGAGCTGGATATTGGAAGAGTTATTAAAACATTTAGGAGGCACAAGAGTTCTGTTCTTTCTCAGCAAGCTCATGTGAAAAGAACTAAACTGGCATTTGCAACTGTGGAGTTTCTTATTTCCAATTTTCTTTGGCTCTCAATAGCTTTTTTTCTCAAGACTAATTTCATCCCAGTATATCTGATAAGAGATTTTTAAAAATACACATTTTTGGTGAAGATACAGTATTCATGTGGGCATCCAGCCATTTCTTTCAGAAAGACAAAAGTAGCTTTATGCAAGCTCTTTAGATTTCTATTTGTAGAAAAACTTCTTGGCAGATGCTGCTTAATTGATATGCACATTTCCAAGGTCACATTTTACAGCAAAATAAATATTTCTCTCTGTTCCCTTTCTAAATCCCTGTGTTTTCCTCATGATCATATCTATGACAACAGGACTGTGTGTTTGAAGCACAGGGTCCCACTCAATTTTTCACAAGCATACACTTCTCCTTGGAAGAGATTTTTGCTGTCTACCTAGCAGTGCACTCTGATGGCACGCATGACAGCCTGAAAAGCTTGGGAAGAAAGAGTTGCAGAAATGCCGTGCAAAAAACTCCAGTTTGGGAACAAGGCAACAAATTATGTTGGCAACAAGGTTTATAACCACAAGAAAACCATCACTAATAAATATTGGTCTTCTGATGCACTGCTTAGTAGGATCCTTTTCTGTAGCCTCCAGCTCTGGCTAAGTGCCACTGCCATTAGAAACCCACGATAAAACGCCTCTTGATTTTAACAGGATGAGTTATGCCAGCTGTATTTTAAGCTCCCTAACACAGTGTCCCTATACCCAGATCAGGTATACACAGTCAGCTGGGTTTATTTAGTTACTTACTGTCCTTGAAGGTTTTGCAGCTCACTGTGGCCTGTGATTTTCTAGGAGAGGTTCAGCTCCATTGTCTCCATCATGTCTGAGCAGCTCCTGCTTCCAATCACTTGGTGGTGCTGCAGGAGAACCAGAAGGGGCATCTCCAAACCTGCCATAGGGAACATATTTTTCCCTCTTCTCTGGAAATTATTAATGAAAAGAACAGTCTGGAAACATGCTTTAGCTGGTCAGGGAGACAACTGACCAAACACTTCACCTACATCCCAGTGCTCCATACCAACTCTGTGGTTTTAAACACCCATTGGAAAACAAGAGAATAACTCTTTCAAGGCCACAAAGTGCTGGTACCTGTGCTCAGCACAGGCAAAAAACCCCAGATGCCTTTCAAAGCTAAATGAGCACTACCTTTGGGATTAAAATATGGCATTTACTGCCACTTATACTTCAGGAGTAGGAAGGGACATCAACCCAGTTATGTGATGACACACACCAAACAAGAGGTAATCCACACTGAAACAATCTTACAGTTTCAAGACAAAAGAAGGTGGGCAGTAGAAGAAACAAAATACAAAAGATTTATATTCAGCATGAACTGCAAGAAGGGAGGTCACTACCACAACCTTGATGGACCTTTTTCAGGAATTCATAAAAGGCTCTTTAGCAGAGACAGCAATGACTTGTTGCTTTGGATTTTTGGGGCCAGGTTTTGGTAGGAGCGGAGCTCCAGGGGTGGTTTCTGAGAGAAGCTACCGGGAGCTTCCCCCATGTCTGATGAAGCCATTGCCAGCCAGATCCAAGACAGACCCATCACTAACCAAGGCTGAGCAACAGTGGTTGCAGTTTTGGGATAATAGGTTGAAAGAAAAAGTTGTCACACAAGAGCAATTGCAGCTGGAGACAAGAGTGAGAATATGTGAGAGAAACAGTCCTGCAGGCACCAAGGTCAGTGAAGCGGGAGAGGGAGGAGGTGCTCCAGGTGCCAGAGCAGAGATTCCCCTGCCGCTACCCCGAGAGATTCACAGTGGAGTAGAGATCCACCTGCAGCCCACAGAGGACCAGTTGTATGTACAAAAAAGGAGGCTGCGACCCTGTGGGAAGCACACGCTGCAGAAGGCTCCTGGCAGGATCTTCAGCCCTATGGAGAGGGGAGTGGGTTTGCTGGTAGGGCTTGTCACCTTGTGGAGATCCACACTGGAGCAGGTTGTTCCTGAAGAATTGCACCCCACAGAAGGGACCCACAGTGGGGCAGCTGATGAAGAACTGCAGTCTGTGAGAAGGACTCACCTTGCAAAAATTTCAGGAGAGCTGTGTCCAATAGGAAGGACCCCACACCACAGCCAGGGAGGAATGTGACGAGCCCTCTCTTTGTGAAGGAAGGAATGCTAGGGACATGTGATGAACTGATCACAGCTCCAGTTCCATGTCCCCCTACACCACTGCAAGGAGGAGGTAGAGAATTTTGGAGCTAAGCTGAACCTAGAAAGCAGGGAAGGGTAGGGGAAGAGGTTTTTAAGATTTAGTGTTTAATTCTCATTTTCCTACTCTGACTTGTTTGGCAATAAATTAAACTAATTTTCCCTAGATTGAGTTTGTTTTGCCTGTGATGGTAATCGGTGAGTGCTCTCTCCCTTCCCTTATCTCAGCCCAGGAGCCTTTTGCTATATTTTCTCTCCCTGTCCAGCTGAGGAGTGATAGAGCAGCTCTGGTGGGCACCTGGGTTAGCCCACCACGTAGGAGTTAACATAAGGTACAAGTGAGCACAATTATGACTCAGGGTACACCAAATTTCCACCATCTCCTGCTTTTACTTCAAGAAAATTGGAAATTCCGATAAACCGAACACTTAAAAATGTTCTGTAAAATTTTGTGGAGATGAAGATGCAGTTGCATACCCTGCAGTATACAGGAGTATAGGACTATAGGAGGATAAAAAAATCAAATATAGACTACCCTCTATTACTAAGTGTGAGTATTGGTAAACAGATTTCTGTTAAAATAGGGGTGCTTAATTAGTTTTGGTACAAGTGATGTTCAAGTCCCAGCTAATCACAGTGGGGGAAAATCCTACAGCAGATTCTTGACATCTTTTACCTCAAAAGAGTAAGGCCTCTACTCTCAGGAAAGCTGACCAGACAGCTCTGCTAGCAGACTCCGTGCATGTGAAAGTCAGGATTCCAGCTTTAATACTGAAACCTACAATATGTTTTCATCCCCACTAAAGCAAATTTTCCTTTAATGATGTTTTTATGACGATCAGCAACTGAGGAAATACACATTGCTCTAAGCTTGGCGATGGCTAGTCCAAAACCCTTCAGCAAAGAACCAGTCACAAGAAAGCAGATAATAATTCCCTTGTGCTGACATCCACTTCCAGTCCTTGCTGTAGCAGCAATTCACCTTCGCAGCGTTAAGCACATTTCCATCTGTAGGCTGCCGAAAACCAGCATTTACTTTGAGCAGAAATGAACGGACTTGCAAGCACAACAGAACTTTTTTTTTTTTTCTTTTCTGTGTGGGTGTTTCTTTACTTGAAAGAAAGCTGTATGAAAGACAAGGAAAATGTCTTTGATGTGTATGTGCCATTTTAAAAATAAAGGCTCACTCTCACATACTCAGAATTTTACCAAGAAGTAGCAATTACAGGATTATCTGTGACTTCAAACATGAATTCTTTGGATGCTGTTCCTGCCTTGCTTTGTTACATTAATAATTATGTTTTAAGCAGTCTGGGATTTTTCTTCCTATTTACAAACTATAGTTTGGTAAGAAATGTTCAATCACAAGATTGCTCACCAAAAAGGGAAGTTTGCTTTCTGTCTTGTTATAACAAGTTCCAGCAGATAGCTAATTAACATAAAAGAAATATTTCTTCAGTTCCTTTACAGGAAGAAAGAGGGTAGATAAGCTATGAATTTCTGAATGAGGTTTTGGCATTTGGCTTTTGTAAGACCTGATAAAGTGTGCTCATTCCTACATAAAAATTTGCACTTGAAATCTGGAAAAGCTCTCTTCAAGGCATACAGAAAATCATGCAAGCACTAAGAAATTCTTATCAGGCAAATTACCAGCTGTTATTAGCACTCATTTTTGTTCAAATGGCTGACTACAGTGTAACCATAACTCCAAATCAAAGCGTTTAGAAGAGCTGGTGGCACAGACACTGCTGGGGAATGGGGCTGTGCCCAGGTGGTGACCTGCACTAGGGGACAGAACAGGCTCTGCAAAGCCACAGTCAAACATTACAGAAAAGGGCTCAATAGTTGCCTTTTGAGGTACCCTAAATACACATTGGAATAATAAGTTTCGCCAATGCCAGAACTCTAGAAAAATGTTTCAGTACTGGAAGTTAACATGGAATAAATTTTGTCACTCTTTTGATTCCTCGGGAAGCCCCAGGAGAGAAGACACACAAATACAAGTATCTATAAATCAGACTGGAGTCCAAAGGCTGCAAAGGTTCTTTAAAGTCACCTCAGCTTTCTTTTATGCACCTTGGTCTGCAAGTTCATCTTTCAAAGAATTTTACTGTTACAATAAACTCACACACAGTTTGGCTGAAAAAAATATGGGAGGTGGAACAGGAAGTAATTGAACATGTCAAAGAGTAGCTGGAGGTTTTTTTCTGACAGAGCTATTTCAGAAATGCTAAGGACTTCACTGTCTGAAATGTAAAAAACATTCTGCTTCAATATTTTCTAGAGAGAATTGATTTTCCCAGAAGGACAGTTTTCATTTAAAAATTCACCTATGATTTAAAAAAATTAAATATTTTAAAACAAACATACAAAGAAAAAAATCAAAAACCTCAAACCTCACATTTATACAGCATGATGGAATAACTCAATATATGCTAGCCAAAGCACTTTGACTGATTGGAAACATTCTTCTTTTTTTTTTTAAAGAGAGAACTGAAAACATTCTGTGCTGGTTCAACCCATGAAAAACAAAATATCCTTTATTCATAGCAACAGTCATAACACCTGTGCAAGCTACAGAAATAGTATTGTTCTCTTCTTGAGGAAGCTGAGCACACAATAATCTAGTGACTTACCCAAGATCACATAAGAAGTTAATATTATTGCAGAGAATTATTCCCTTTCCCTTTCCTTGTTAGTGAAAAGTATTAACAGAGCCATCAGAAATAAAAACTGTCATCTCATCCTGCCAGTTGCTGCAAACAAAAAGAAAAAGCCCAAGTGAAATAGGAGTTGGAGGTAGATCCTATCAGAGCCAAATTGCATTTACCATACTTAGAATTTTCCTTCTGAGAGTGGATTTTTTATGTGGCTGTTGGTTTCTTAAATCTATGAAAGCATTGAGCATTCAGCAACACTTCACATCAGGCAGAAGCCTCCCATGCTTTGCTTTTTCCTTTAGAGATTTCCAAAGCCTTACTCTGTCTAAAATACTTCCACCCACAC
This sequence comes from Passer montanus, assembly GCF_014805655.1. Taxonomy (NCBI): domain Eukaryota; kingdom Metazoa; phylum Chordata; class Aves; order Passeriformes; family Passeridae; genus Passer; species Passer montanus. The sequence goes on along the minus strand of NW_024367261.1, from coordinate 2,250,877 downwards.
GAGAATTTACGCTTGGTTACTTAACATGCAAACCACCAATATCAGAAGGAATTACTCTACTCTTCAATGGCAGCTTCAAGGTAATCCTGTAAAAAAACAGCTCTCAGCAGAGCAGGAAGACCACGGTGCTGAGGGCTCCTTGGGACGACTGCATGCGCACAGAGAGGAGTTTCAGTGCACTGATGACACACAGCTCTGTCTCTCTGCTCTAGTTCACCCTGCATAGTAAATCTCTGCCCTGCAGGAATACCAGAAAGGTATTCACAGAAGGGGGTCTCTGAACTATTTCATCCTATATCTGGGGGAAAATGGAAACCCTGCTATGGGATGTAACAGTGTTTATACTGTTGATTTGCCATGATTGCTGCTTTTGCTGCCAAACAGCTCAGCTTTGTTGTTACTCCGTGAGCAACAGGTTTGCAGGCACCTGACATACACAAACCCCAACTTAATTGCAGATTGTGCACCTTTTACCACCCTGAGATTTTAGTCCCCACTCCCGCATTCCACTACTATGTCATCAAGAAGGAGGAACAGACTACCTTATCTAATCAGATTGAAGGACATCCTTTATTCTACATCAAAAAGCATGGCCACGGTGTCTCACAAGTAGCTTGAGTCTTTTACGTTTATGTTTTCAGTTTGAGCAAGAGGAAAATAACAGGTTTAGCTTTTGTAATTCCCGACATACCTCCCAAAACCAGTCCAGTTCTATTCTGACCACAGAAATCCTTGCTTTCCAAATTCAGGCATGTGTTAGATAAGCCTGGATAGAAACAGGACTAAAATGAGACCACAACATTCATTTTTATCTTTGACTCTTGGCACTGAAATGTGGGTCTAGAGAGATGCCACTAAGCCATTTTGAAAATACTTTCCAGAGGACAAAGCTAAAATCTGGGCTTCATTGCACTCTGTACTGCAGATAAAGATTTGTTCTGAAGTGTTTACAGATTGCAGAGGAAGCAGACACGCATTTTTCCCAAATATGCATGAAAAGATGATGGCAGACTGAGGAGTTGATCCTGTTCTTCCAGTGTGCCATACAGATTAGCACAGAACACTTTGTGCATTTTTACTTGCATAAATTTTTGCCTGCCCTGTTGAGGTGACCCAAAGCAAGCAAAGACCAAAAAGCATGTTTTATTTTTAGTGGGGGAGCATCTCTTGAGAAAATAACGACATTTGCCTTGCCAAATATTACGATAAAAAAGAACTCAAACAAAAGACTCTCACAAAACTCTAGCACTGTAGGCACTCCTCTATAATAAGAGTTCTCTTGGGCAGGAATAGGAGACTGGCCTTTCACATGTGCCAGGAAGCGTGCACGATGCCTGTCTAGCTTAACATCCCAAAGACAACCACATGTAAGGGAGATGATATTGCACATCCCTGAATACTCTGAAGGACTGCAGTGAAGACCAAGACTCAAATTACTGTTAACAAATGCAGCGTGTTATCATGGCCAGAACTTCCTGCAAAGCCACATTTCCGTTTTCTATTTTGCCTGATCAGGGCTGAGCTACTATACTCGAAACAAGACACATGCACACAAGAAGGCTTTAAACAATTTACTTTTTTTACCAGGAATGAAAAAAAAAAAAATCTAAGCCTAAGAATAACCATGAAACGAATTTTTCTTGCAGCTCTAGCCTAATTACTGCCTGCCTGCTTGTTGTCTGACTCCATGCAGCAAAAAATATGTAATTCAAGACATATTTGATGCATGCTTTTAGAATGTTGAAAAATTATATTCACGTGTATAAAAGTCAGTTTTTAAATGCAGCATCCTGCACTCTTTCCCAAGAACTGCTATGGTTCATCAGTTGTCTGTCAGACCTCCTGTCACACTCAAATGAATTGACAAAAAGTCCCATTACAAAATGCAGAAAAGAAGCACAGCTTTTTCCTGCAATCATATTTTGTAAGTAGTAAATCCAGATTACACAAAGCAAATTGGCAGCAATAAATTTAGTAGAGAAACTTAATGGTTGTAACAGACTACAGTTGTTTTACAACAGAATAATAATTTCCTGATTAATTCATAATTGTACACCACAGCTTCCCTTTTTCACTTTTCAACATTAAGCAGTAACCCCATCTATCCACACCCATGGCATATCAGTGAAAGAAACCTAAGAAGTGCATAGTGAATCACATTTAGTCTTTGCAAAGATATGGAACATTGTCTGAAACACACATCTTGTCTCAGGATCCAGAAACACCACCAGGTCTACTGGTTAACATAAATAACTAGCACAAATACAAAGCATAAGACAACACAAGAAAGCAAGAGGACACCTTGATCAAACAGCCCACCCTGTTCCAACATTTAATAGTAGCATTTCTTTATTTTGACAGTGCAAGAGCCTTCTATTACTCCTAAAAAGCCTTTTCCAGCAAACATTTTAGTGGAAAGAATATGCTATGACTTCCTGGGAGAGCTGAAGAAAACTGCAAACCTTACAGACACAGTCTTGATAAAATTCCCATGAGATGCTATCAGACTCAGGTAAAAACATTTAATGTTGGAGACCACAGGAATCAGGAACTAAAAAGATGTACCAGACTACAAGAGCAAGGTCCCTTGCAGATGTGTCACAGGAGTGGGTGATCCACAATTTATCAATATGGAAAAGTTGTCAAAGGTTATGCCACAATAGGAAACAATGGGGGAGAAAAAAATAATTTAAATCATAAGTCAGAAACAGCAAACATTTAACCAAATGTTGAGAGAGAAATTCCAACTTCAAGATCGGTCTCAAGATGTCCACACACCCAGCTCTAAATCAAAGCAAAAGCTCTTACATGACTTACAATTGTTCAAGTAACTAGCAAGAATCTGGTAGAGGATATTAATACATTAGAAAAGATTAAAAAATACTTAGCAGATAGCATAGTAAAAATAAGCAAGGTACCAAGCTATGATTATACACAGCATCGACTTGTTCAATAATTTATTAGTCCTTATTGGGTAATGGGTAACTTATACTAATCATTTTATCAATATTTTTTTATATGAAATGTGAATGAAAAAGTGCTAGTGGCAATCCTGGATATGAGAATAACTCCAGGAATTATTAACAGGCTGACAAAAAATCCCAGGAAGATCTATAAAACAGGCAGTTGAGCATAAATTCCATGATGTAAGCCAATGAGTTTTCAATGCATTAGGATTGGTCAGCAGGGTCAATTTTTTTTTTTAATTTTTTATTTTTATTAAATAGAAAAATGCTTGGAGAAGTATCATACCTAAAGAAAAAGTTCAGTGAAAATAATAGATTACAGGAACATCTTCCTATGGTTTAGAAACTAGTTACCAGTTTAAGTTTAGGAAGAAGTAGAACATGGGTCCAACAAACTAAACAAAGAAAATACATGACAGGAGAAAGTAAGGTAATAGAGAGGTGGGAAAATATGCTAAATTATGTGAATTAGCCAAAAATAAAGATTAATAGGAGATTTAAAAGGACCCAAAAAGCCTAGGACACCATGTATTTGAAATTCAACACAGAAAAGGAATATTAACTTTCTCTGAAAGGAAAAAAAATTCTTAGTTTCACATGTGTATAAGTAGCTACTCCAGTGAAAAATAAAGGAAAACCTAGAATGCTGTAACAATAAAAGGAAAGCAATTTGCACAGCTATATGAAGGGCTTTTTCTCTTGACCACCCGCCTACATGAAAACTTACTACAAGTTCCATTTATGGAATATCAACAATGAAATAGTAACTTTTGAAATTTATAACATTTCTTTACTTCTAACCCTAACTTCATTATGATAAACTCCATCTTAAAACACAGGAGATAAAGAAAGGACACAGAACTTAGTAGTGGTACTGAAAAACTTACTCAGAAGTAGAAATAAGAAAGTTTAACATTATTCTATTGAAAGAAATACTGACAAGGGTTAATGTAATGGGGAAAAGGATGGGTACAAAGAGGCAGTTGACAGTGTTGCTACTGGCTTAGAGTAACTATGGGTCCCTTTCCACCACGCTCGGGGAAATGCAATCTTCACTCCCAATTTGCTCACAGACAGGTGCTGGGGTCTGTCCTGCAGACACAAACATGTGCAGCCACAGCATGTGAGGCTTTGCTCTTCCCTCTCAACCACCAACACTTCCCAATACTTGTGGTTCACTGATGTGATATATGACTGCTGACAATCTCAAATGCATAGTTTTTATTAATCTTTATCATTGCATTTTTGGGTCAGTGTTTGATCAACAAACAGGCTTCTTTTGTGTATACCAGTTTCTGAAATACTGAGCACATAAGGATTGACAGAAAGGATATGGATCTCTGTTAATGGAATTATTTTTAAATCTATTTCATAAACAGTATAACTGCTATTAAGAAGATATTTATCTGTTATTGTTCAGAAAACATTATCTTTTAGTCTTCTATTATTACTTGTAACAATTCCCAAACTCGCTAAGGTATCCTTATCCACAAAAATGTTGAGGAATTTCTGAATTAACATGACGCAAGGACCACAAGACCTGGGTCACAAACAATGTCTTTTGCTCCCAAAGCAAGCTTTTATTACTGTGGGCACTGATTCAAGCCTTGCTTTAACAGGCAAGAAATGATGAGTGAGTTAACAGCACAGAATTGCCATGCTGAAAGACAAGGGGAACTGTTCAGTGCAGGTGCAAAATTCCAGGGGCTCGAGGCACATAATGTCAGTTCTCATAAGTAATCATCTTCCAACACTGCTATTATTTCAGGTGCTCCTCACTATTTACATGGAAAACAGTTGTCATTATTTCATCATCTGGCCACTTTGGAGGACTCCACAGGATTTAGATAATGCTTTTTTAAAATTGCATGGATTATTGAATTAAACCAAATTGATTCGTTGGCTTGTGAAAAGGGTGAGAAAAAGAGCCTTATTGCCATTCTCAGTAAGTTTATTACAGATTGCTCACTAAACAAAAATTACAGGCTTTGTTTGCATGTTGTGTGACAAACTAGAAACTACAAGTGTTTACATGTGCTGCACGCATACACTTTGGGGTTTTAATAGCTGGTTGACAAGAGATTAAAGGCAGAAATATGGCATTTTATTAAAGCAAACATATCAGTATGCCTACCATGATAAAATGATCTAGTTTTCTTCAGACACAAAAGTTTCTGTTGAGTGATACCTTTGAAATTCCTTGAGGGCACCCTATTATTCACTTTCCTCAGCAGAGAGCAGCTGCAAATGGTCTCCAATTTTCAAAGAGTATTGCCTGGTCATTCTTTACTGTCAAAATGAAGAAGAGCATAAAAGTTAAGTCAATAAAGTAATATGAAATGCTTAATATAAAAATTCAGGAATGAATGATTAACCATTAAAAACTTACAGTAGCTATTTCAGCCAGGAAAAAAAATTAACATTTCCCTTGAAACCTATTAACACTCCTTGTAAACAATATTCTTTCTTGAAATATATGACCTTTCCTAATGCTCTCCATACACATGGCATTTTTCTTATATCCACTTTACCTTCACTGATATGCAGCTGAATTCCTCGGGAGAGGGTGTTTAGAGACCCTTCCTCTGATGCACTGAAAAAAATGTACCCTTTGATTGCATTCCCCTTCACAAATACACCTAACTTGCAGCTTTAGATCTTAAAATCCTTTCCTCATCTGAGAGTCCCATGGCCTGTTGTGGCTCTTGACATGACCACCATTTGAGCCACAGCCAAGTGCTGAGCATAAAATTGCTCTCTCTCATTTGAGCCCCTGGCAGCTACATGTATGTGCAGCAGGTGACATGTTGCTTCCCTGCTGCATGCACCTGAACAGGACATTTAAAAACCACCAAATTTTCTCAGTTTCTGAGCCTTGGGTGGCTGCTTACACTAAGCACTGCTTGTGCAACCTTCTGCACAGGAAATATGATCCAATTTTTAGGAAAACAGAAATTTTCCCATTTCTGGCCTTTCTTAGTATCAACTTTTCCCTAAAAATGCTAAATGTGTGAATTATGTATTGTGCAGGTGACCCTGGGGAAAAAATCACATGGAAAATACCTGTATTTTGCATCTGACACTGACAGATGTATTGGTCTAAAACTACCAAAAGATAACTTTAGGGGTACTCACAGGGTTAGAACCTGAGATTCCACTGGTTCCACAGTGACAGTGCAAGCCAAAACAATGGTAAGGTTATTTGTAGCTTGCTGGAAGCAATTACATCATTAGAAAGATTTTGTGACCAAAATTATTTAAATGGTGATGGAATCGGGAGGTGCACAGCAAAGGTGAGCATCAATGCTGTGTGAAGTCACAGTATCAAGTCCGCAGTTGAAAAAGATGTCAAAGGAAGGGGAGGGTGACACCCAGGGCTGGCCTCCTATGGCTCACTCATAGTACACAGGTAACTGCCACTGGGGCTGACTTCTCCTTCAACTTCTCCTTCTTATTGGGAACAGCCCAACAGGCCAACATTCTGTGCAAGACAGCACATCACAGTAACAGTGCCACAGCAGATCTCTGAATTTCTTGTCTACTGGACTTTGCACATAGTGTCTGACATAAGAAAACCTGCTTGCAGATCACTTCAGATAGATCATAACCAGATTTTTTGGGGGAGGCAAAATTAGAGAAACACTGATTAGAAAAGTCAAGGTAACCATGGCTTGGAAAATAAAATCAAAAATAATAAGTAATACCATCAGTAGATTAAAATCCTTCCATTAGGAAAATATTCTCTAAAAAGCAGAGCAGAGCTCAACTCTGATAATGAAAAGACACAGATATCCACTTATAGTTCCAGAAATTCTAGAAGGACAAGTAATACAGATTATAGGGAGTTAATTATCTGCATCATTCAAGAGGACAGCTTCATTCTGACTTTATACAGATATAAAGACAAATACAGTCGAATCCTAAGAATATTTCAGGGCCCATCAAGGCAGAGCGAACAGGGCTCTGAGCTCCTCTCTAGTCTAGTAGAAGGTCATGGCAGGGGGAGTTGTAACTAGATGATCTTTAAGATCCCTTCCAAACCAAAACATTCTGTAGTTCTATGATTCTAAGATTTCTGGTTATTTGGGAAACTGGAATTCCTACTTCACTAGCTGCCTGTGAAATAGACACAGAATCTGTGGGAAAAAATACGTAAACCAAGGATCATAAGTCACACCTCAAAATGCAGTATTTGGAAAATGCACAGAACTCTGTCTTTACTGCATAGACTGAACCCATACCAAAATAATCACAATTTACATATTTCCATAAGGAACTTGAACAACTTCCCTGAAGTGCTGCTCAAATGTATCTCTGGATAAAAGAAAAATGCACCTACATTCTTCACTGTACAACTCAAGGTATCAAAGCAGTATCATCTTACATCAGGTCTACAGAAGACAGTGAACTGGAGTGAACCCCACATTAACAGGCTAAAGCAAGGCCTTGTTTCCGTGTTACAAACCTTAATGCAAACTGTTGGTAATTAGATGTTAAGTAGATCTTTCAAGACAGCAATTTAAAAAACACAAAGCCACAAGCATTAGTGATGGATATTGCATTTGAAGTCACATTTAAAGCGAGTATGGTAAAATCTACATTGCAACTGGTGAATCCTTTGATCTAGTGCTGCAGTGTTACAGCATTTACTCTAATAATCTTGGAAATATACACTTTACATGTACTCTGATTTCAAATAGAAATAGGAGAAATATCATACATTAAAAGCCTCAAAAGACTTTTCCACAAAGCTAGAAAAAATCAGGGGATGCTGAATTTAATATAAACATTCTAATCAAAGTAGTCTTAATTCAAAGAAAAAAGTGGGGATAGCTCAGACAGGCTTATACAAGCCTATTAAAAATCTTGTATTTCTGCTTAAACTAACACACTTTAAGTCCTGCTGAAATTTGTAGCTCCTAGATTGAAAAAATAAGCTTTAGTTTCTTCCTTTTCCTGACAAGAATCTCAGTTTTCATCATCTGACATCATTAAAGTTACCACTCCTTCCAAAGAATAATTAAAACCACGTAGCTTAGACCCTTATTGCTGGTTGCCCTGATAAAGTCCTTTAAATAAAGTCCTTTATCAGCTGGCCTTAGTGAAAACCACCATGACTGGTCACAGACTACCCAATCATTCCAGATTTCTTGCTGCAGTAAGAAATTAAACTCACCTGTGACTTGGGCACCCAAATAAAGTAAGTGACAGTGGATCATACTTATAGTAAAAGAGTGAGCAGCTCAGTCATATTTATTGCTTAAAATGTAGCAAAACTTGAGAGTGGGAGCTCATTGAAACCACTGCACACAGACAGATACTTGCAAGGGAAGAAGACCCAAACGTAAGATACAGGATGTGTGGTAAATAGACAAAGCAAGATAGAATTAGAAGTGGTATGTGGTAATAACAAATTACATATAGTCTCAAAATGGAACAGAATAAGTATTAGAAACTTGCTAATGAGGTCATACAAAAGCTTAAAGACAAACCAGAGGATGAGGATCAGATACAGCTGAATAAAAACAGATGTGGATGATGTAGACCTATATATTTGGGTTCACTGTTCAAGGAGTCTCTTTTACAGACAGTGGTTATCTAGCCATCAAATAGCAGCACAATTACAGAGAAACACATATTGTCATGGTTCTTACTATCATTGCTTTTCCTTTTAGAATATGGTAGAAAAGAAGTGCCAGCGTACTGTGTGTACTCAAAAGTTGCTTTCATACCTTTACATACCTTCTTGAAGACATGCTAAACACCATCCACACTGAAAAAAATTTAAGACTTGAAGTTGATGTTAATCAACCTTTTCTGGAAACTTCTAACTCAGACTTCCTTCTCCCACAAGAAATGTGTTGGTCAGGCATGAGTAGTCAGCATCATTGTGTTTCTACATTTGTTTGTTTTAAATGCATGGGTTTTTTCCTAGATGAAGTTTCTGTGAGTTCTAGCTAAAAACTAAATTGCATCCCTTAAAAAATTATTAGCAACTAATTTGTGCTCATTAATTAAATTCCTACAGGTCATTTTCCTTATAAAGGAACATTATAGAAATAGAAGAATAATGTTAAAGATCTGTGGCAAATTTTATATGATTTCCTGTGATAAGCAGCAGAAACCTTCTATACTTGAATTATGTTCCACTGCCAATCAGGGCATGTCCATCAGTGAAAACAGCAACCCTAATTTGACTGATGTCTAAACCAAAGTGGAATTGTCATACAACAATACTTGAATTATGTTCCACTGCCAATCAGGGCATGTCCATCAGTGAAAACAGCAACCCTAATTTGACTGTTGTCCAAACCAAAGTGGAATTGTCATAGAACAATTCAGAGCATTATTATTATTGTTGTTGTTGTTATTATTATTATTAGGCATTTACTGCCAGCAAAATACACTCCTCAGTTCACTCTCTGTGTAGTTATTGTTGTTTGGCTGGTGGCCACCACCAAGGGTGGTGAGAGTACAAAGAGTTCCAGCACATTTGGGCATTCTACTTTATTCTTTTTGATTACACACTTTGATATTGTTTACCTCATAAACATGTACCATTGGGTGCAATTCTAAAAGCCCCAAATCTCAGAACCCTGAATGAACTTTTCTCTGAATTTTAAACCAGTCTCATGAGTTTGGAGGCTATGGTCTGACACATTAATTCAGCAGGAGCAGCACCAGCAGGGACATTACACTGCAGTAGATGCTACAGACGTCAAGGTAGCCTTGCATAACTAAAAGCAGAAGTGCCCACTAGATTTGTTTAGGCTCCTAGTAAAATTTTCCTAAAACATTTTTGTAGTTGAGACAGTACAGTTCAATCTTGATTAGTGCCATTTTAGCTTGTCTTCCTCTGTGCATTCATTTATGATTTATATTTTTTGCCTCTGCAATGAATGATGGGGCCAAATTCAGGAGGAACAGGATTGTAGTCAATGGAATGGCAGGATTCTAACATACATTTGAGGTGAGAAGCAAGTCTCTAAGGCACAGAACACATCAGGTCCTGAATCACACTAACCTTAAGCACAGCCTGTTGCACTCCATTTGTATTGTACCTCCACACCACAGCAAAAGCAGTCATAACGTGAGAGCTTCTGCAAAATGAAATAAACTCAGAAGGAGGTACAATTCTACATTCTGACATTTTATTCTAAGCTTTCTTCAATCAGCCTCATAAATCATAGGATAAACTCTTTCTTTTTCATGAATATTCAGTTCACAGCCTTTTACAGAAAATCATTGAGAGCCATCCTGATGGAGGGTGACATCTTGATCTCACATTGACACATTACATTGCTTCCCATCTTCTCAAATCATAAATGAAAAGAGTAGCTGCATTCCACAGTCTCTGAATTCTTTCAAGACAGCTCAGCAATCTACAACTGAAAGGTAGGATAAATTATTACAGAAGACTTCTCAGCATGGCTGTTCTAAATCAAATGCTGTCAAATAATTTTTAACTTTCTTTGATCTGCACTCAATCTCTGTGTTCTTTGCTGACCTATAGCACAGACTCTCCTTGACTCCCATTCCTTTCTTTTTCAGCGTCTCTGCTCGTAAACTTTTATTTTCCCTTTTTTATCATGTATGTGTAGAAATATATATAAAAAATACCCTAGATCCAATGGCTTAGTGACTTTTATTTTATAGTTGCTTGAAAAAAACCCACCAGCCTAGTAAGTATGGTAGGAATCTAAAAAGAAATGAGAAAAAGACAGGAAGTTAAATAATCTTGCAAGAGGGAAAAATATGATGTTTTGGGCTGAGAAAGTATTCTCCCTAAGGTGTTTTATGGTTATAAGAGGCACATCACACAAACTCTGTGTCTGCTGGCTCCTACAATATATTTTATAGGAGTAATGACTATAACTTAAAAAGCTGGACAGAGAAGAGACCTGGGCATAAAGGAAAATTAAAAAAAAAAAAAGAATAGGAATATTAATGAAGATAAATAAATGAGAGCAAAAGGGGAAACCATAGAGACACAGAATCAGACAAAATGAAACTGAAACAACACGGCTTGAGAAATGGTATAGTAAAATTAAACAAATTAATCCACAGTAAATGCTGACATCATTGGTGGTGGCTGCCACTGAAATGGTGCCTGGAGCCTGGAGTGTGGGGTCTCATTGCATTTCACACTGCATTGCATTGTATGAACAAACTCCAGACACAAAAGACACTCAGCTGTCTTGCCAGGGAGTAATAGATGAATATGTGGACAAGCAGAGGTAAAGAGAGAGGACACAAGGTAACAGTAGGCCAAGGCACCATCAGTCTGAAATGTCACACTCTTCTGCTGACTTTGAGGTGAAATATGGAGCCTAGTCCATATGCTCTGAATAAAACTACTGTTCAGCTTTGCTCTATTTATACCTGAGCAGCTTCAAATACAGTCCAAGATCTGGATAAAGCAAATGTATGTAATTCCCTTACTGGTTCTTAAACACCTCTTTTGCAACACCTGGGTTTTCAAGTGCCTCATCTGTGGTAGCAGAGCATGGTAACTGCTACACAGTGATTCTTGATTAACTGGAGCTGTGACAATTTATTGGTTTGGGACATTGCCCATGCACCAGTTCTCAGAAAGTGCAATGCAAAACACCAGAACCAGAACAGTTCTCTGCTTTGCACTACAGCAGGTAGAACATACAAGCAAGAATTTGTCCAACTTCCTTAATAGCCTCCACTAGCAAAGACTGCATAACCTGTCATTCCAGGGATTAACTTAGTTACAGCTAGAAAGTCCCTCCTAATGTCAGTCATTCTTGTTGATAAATGAACAAATTGTTTCCTCTCATGACTGCTGGACCTGGGGAGGTGTCCCTCATACATCAGAAAACTGTTTTTTGTCTATAAATTTCTTTTTTTATGGAAAGCAAGAGAAACACCATTTTAAAAAAGGTTTTACTTGGTGAGTTCTACATCATGATCCTTTTCTTTTGTGCACTACCTGTTAGCCTCCTCTTGAACACTCCACAGCCTGTCTGACCTGTCCATATTTATTCCTAAAATGTAATTCCCAGAACTTAGGCAAAAGCTATTCCAGTTGAACGGCAAAGATGAAACATGCGTCTGACCTTATATTCAGTCATATTAAAGTGTACTATAGAAGTTCATGATTGATACTAAACACAGATATGAGCTATCCTAATTAAATTCTGTTTAAATGCCAACCCAGCTACAGAGCTTCCTCAACCTCACCCTGCTATTGAAACCATGTTCCAAACTCTCATTTTTCACTGCTCTTAATACCACTTTAACTCTATTGTGAAGTTACAGAGAACTTGCAGGACAGGCAGAGATGGCAACTCTAATTCCTTTTTAACAAACAACCACACATGAGAGCCACGAAGAAGGGGAAATAGTTGCTATTTTATATTAAAAAGGGTGACTAGATGCAGATACACCCTAATAGTTTGATTGAAAAGTTACTAAAAATAAGACAATTTGGAAGTTGATTTGTTTTCAATGGCCACTGCATAACAGAATCTCAAAAAGACCTGGATTACATCAGCTATGAGAACATACTGTGAATTGCACCTCTAAGAATTGCTCAGACCCTTTTGTTATATGAACAAGTATCCTAATACTCCAGTCAGCAAAGAACTCAGAAATCTGTAGGAAGGGTTTTCATAGTCCAGACTTACTTCCTTTCACAGTTTTCATTCCTTGCCCCAGGAAAGTTACAGCTACTGTTAAAGCAATGAAGACACCATTGTTTTAGCTTTGCGCTGTTTAAACCTGTGCAGCTACTGGAGTTCATATTTTGTTTTCCATATTTCTCCCCTTATGCATTCAAATTCAAATTGACAAATGCCTTTGTATATAATTTTAAACCCTCCCCATCTCTAATGCATCAGTATCTTGTTACATTGCCTTTGATTTCATTGTTTGCAATGCTAGTATCAGCAGCATGGAATTGCCAAGGCACTAAGCAGCCCAATTTTTCTTTAATTTCTCAGAAAATTGACAGCTTTATGAACTGTCTCTTTACCTATGCCCCATAAACATGTCAGGCTGTGGAAAACCATTCTAATTAAATCCCGAGGGATTGCAATGGAAGATTATAGCTTCTTGGCAGGTTATTAAAAAACAGTTGTTCATATATACACAAATATCTGTACTAGAAGCTAGCATTTGACAGAACAGCCAAGGAATTAACCCCACTGGCAACTCCAAATAACACTCACCAAAAAAGCCCAAAACAACAACAAAAACAAGAACCACCACCAAAATAAAGCAACAAACCACCAAAACTAAAACCAACAATAAGCCATGAGCCACCAGCAAAAGAACCCAAGCAACCAAAAAAGCCAAGGGAAAACAACCAAGTTAATTAAAATGGGCGTGGGAAGGGACAAATGGGAGAGGTTTCCTTGTATTTGATTCCTTTCCAAAAGCTGCAAATTCAAACTGTCATCTGGAATCATCATCTTTTATCCTTGATTACGAGCACCTGATAAAAAAGAAAGCAGAAAAATTCCTCTAAGGTTCATAGAAATGGCCTTGCTAACTGCATAGCCTTGGAGTAAGTATACTACAGTAGATGGATAATGTGAATCATTTGATTCAGCATCATATTCCTTCTGTCTGCTCTGATCATCCAAGGGAACACAAGAACTTCTGATGGTAAAACATTTATTAGAGATCAGTGTGCATCCTTCCCAACCAGCTCCTCAAATAACCTTGCCTTTAAGAGAGGTGCTTGTTGCCCCTGAAAGAAGCTGTTCAACCTCTCATCTCAGCAACAGATATTCAGGATTTAGATACTGAGGAATTTCTGGGAGACTATACTGCAATTTGATTTTGTAACCTGTGTCTGACTTTTCACAAATGAACGGTTTGCATTGTGAAGGCAATTTCCAAAATGCTGTTTTGTTGAGAGTCTCTTGAGCTGCAGTCACAACAGGCAACTTTCATCTCTCCTCTAGGGCCTGCCATCTTCAAGGAGAGCAGCCTTGTCACAGGAGAGGAGGAGGGGAAAGGGAACAAATTAAATGTTATTGCACCAAATTGCTATGAATTGTTCTTGCTATGAAGAAACAAGTGCAGTATCACTGAGCCAGCCATGTAATGGGTTTTGCAGCTATCTGGACTTCTGAGGAGCTATAGATGATTTTAGTATTTATTTTTCTGAAACATGTTCTGGTGCCACCAAATATAATCTGTCATGCAAATGTTTAGTACATCACTACTTAGATTTGCTGGTGTTCCACATCTATGTGAATAAAATTTCATTCAACATAAAGTATGAGAACTATCCAAGACTTAAAAGACCGACACACAAAGATGCATTGATTTCATGGTCAGAGATGACAGAGAATCACACTTAGAGGACTCCAAGTTTTCATCTGAAGAAAACTACATTAGTTGCACTTTATATAAAAGGAGCTTTAAAAGAAATACCTTCTACTCTGACAATACAAGTGTGAAACACCAGTTTGTGTATCAAACTGAAAACAAGATGAATAAAGAACAAACACAGAGGTACATGAGTATAGCACTAGACTGACTCAAGTCAGCAACTTCTGAATTAAATATATCTGGCATCATATTTTGAGTGCACTGATAAACTGAAAATGATGCTCCAGCATTGGTTACCCAAAAATCACATTTCTACCAATGAGAGTGAGGAATCAAGTAAAGATAAGAATTAAAAGGTATATTTTAAAAGTACATTGGACCTGACATATAATTTTCCCCCCTGCCAATTACTTGATTTATTTGCTCATATGAAATATATAAGATATACCACACCTTGTCTATTACTTGTTAGGAAATGATTAGGTGATTTTAAAAAATACACGAAACCTTGGACTACAAAGCTCCAAGATGACTACTGGCTACATTCCTGCCTTACATGACATCAGGGGCTTATTGTTCTCCTCTAGAAGGGAACACATTAATGGATAATGACAAGTAGAATAAGCACTGGAATTCGAACCCTGATAAGTTTGGGGGTTTTTTTGGATATGGGAATTTATATTCTAAATTGATTAACAGCTTTCAACAAAGTGTCAGTCTTGGTTTGATTTTAAAAGGGGATTACTTTCTTACTCTCACTGGAAAAATATGTCAGAGCATCTTTTTGGCTGTGAGCAAGGACACTTTCAATGTCATAGGGACATTTTCCTCCACAAATTAATACATTTAATTTTGAAAGTTATTCTGTCAGCCTACAGGTTTTATTCATGGTTTGGCTTGTGTTATTCTCAGAAATTTCCGTATTAAAAATGCACTAATCAAACTATTTGAAGAGAGAAAAACCAAGACAAAAACAATGCTTGTTCTTTATTAAAAAACCCTAACAAACTAATTTGGCTTTCTACTGACACAAGTCTATTTCATTCAAGATCAAATGGAGTTTGTACATGTTTAGATAAATAATTCCATTTTTAGACTACTTAAGTAGTAAAAGTCTATTGCTACAGCCAAACTGTGGAAATCTATAGCTGAAGAAGAAAACTGGGAGGTGAGCAGTTGCTAGAAAAGGATCATGAGTCCATTAAGTCATAAAGCAAAGAAGTCACAGATGAAAACCCAAGGCAGGAAGTACCACTTACAAAGGTAAGTTCTCCACCCCTCCCTACCTGAAACAATGCCAGGATCAGACACCTGAACCTCCTTTATCCTCATCTTAGGCCTTTTTTCCTTTGAACAAATCAGCTGCTGATTCACTGTATAGAATATGATTTTACGTGGAAGGCACCTAATTTATATCTTCACATACTATTACTAAAGAAGACTGCAGTCTTCTGAGAAAAATAATGGGAAACAGTAAAACAAAAATATCCAGTAGTATCTACTTTCTTATTTTATATTTGCAAATTGGAAAGGGCTGGAATATTTGACTTTGGAGTCACTGCACATAACAACTAGCAAATAAGGCACTGCTATAGCTACTGTAGGACCCCTTCTTTGTCAGGGGAGAAAAAAAATTCTTCAAAAATAATGAAGCCACTTATATCTGAATTCTACAGAAACACCCATTTTCCTCAGAAACTTAGTGCTAATTGAGATGAATCTGGCTTCCCTAATTTCTAATAGGTAGGGTTTTTTTACTGGAAAGGGGCATTTATGTACCTGCAATCATGGAGAAAAAAAAGTCTTCAACCACAATCCCCAGTTCTCAAAATGAATAATTTTCTGGTTATAGCTGAGTAGAGACTGATTTACCATAGTATTAAAAAAAAAAATTACTTTTCAGAAAAATGTCTACCAAAAATGCATGTTTAACTCATTTTCTTGCTCTCCACTACAGTAAAGAAAACTAGGGAGGACACATAATTAAGTACTAAATAATTCAGCATTCTGCCATGTTGTATATCCAAGAATTGCCCAATCGCAGTGAAAGCCTAATGTTTAAGAATTAAATCAGGACTTTTATGGAAACAACAAGGCTAAGAGAGTGGCATGAAACCTTGAGCAGCATCCTGCTCTAATTTGCAAAAAAATACAGACTTCTGTCATAATAAGGTGTACATACCTCCATCACCTGGCTGCCAGTGTGCCTCTCACATCAGTATTAACAGGAAAGTATAATTTAAGAAGGAGAAAAAGTGTTTGAAGCACAGAAGTGATCCTTAGTTTTACCAAACATGAATGCAGAGCCAAAGTCAGAATTACTTTAGAATTTTTTGGCAGTAACACATTTATAATAAATACTAATATTAATTAATAATTATGACTGGTTCTCCAGAAGCTCTAAAATCGGGTTCAATCCTTCCTAAAGAGTAGTGGTGACTGAACCTTTCCACATTCAATGATGAAGGCTAAGGAAGTTAAGTTAGCCTTTGCCAGAGGCTAGGAGTGTGAACATGAACAGTTCTTTTCCCTCTTTAATATTCATTTATACAAGTCAAATTCTGATCCCATTTATAATAACATAAATCTAGAATGACTCCCTTGCAGTCACTGGAGTGAGTTCAGATTTACTGCAGACTCTGTAAATAAGAACAGAATTTAGCCCATACACATTTAATTATCTTGTCTAACAGATTATATCTCTTGATGAAAGAAAAAAAACAACAAAAAAGAAGCAAACTGCCACAGACTTGGGAATGAGCAATAAAAAAGGTAGCACTGAGCAGCTCCTGCACTAGCAGGAAGGTCCCCAGGAAAGGTAGGTAAGTACAACCTAAGGGACAAACCTATTTCTTTATGTTTTTCTGGAGATCTTAAATTCTGTCAAAAGTATATTCAGCTCTGATAAATCGTAAATATACTGTAGACTTGCTCCATTTCCTAGGTGTGTTGCTGATTGTTAGTAATTTACACTCAAGATATAGCAACGATTTGCCATTGGCTTGGGGGAAATTGTTTTGCTGCCTATGATTTATAGCTATGATTTGCCTAAGAGTTTTATGAGGCAGTTTTTCCTGAATATGCCCTCAGTGAAAGGCCCCCAAACAGAGGCAGCTTACAGAGACCCTCAGACAGTATCTTATTTCTCCTTCACCCAAATAACAGGAGACTGTTTAAATTTGGTACTACTTTCACCCTTCTTTCTCTTGCTCAAAAAAAAAAAAAAAAAAAAAAAAAAAAAAAAAAAAAAGGAACACCATGAGGCCATTGACACTATATTGACAGAATTTCATGGATTTCATGATATGTAGCCCATGTAGCACATGCCTGTCTCAGCATGATGTATCACAGCATTCTCTGTGACAGTGACATATCAGTTAATCTGGGAAAGGTATAATACTTGATATCACTCTGATACAAGAGGTGCCTGGTTACATCTGCATCTCGTGGGAAGCCACATAGACCTTACAAAACAGGAAGGTCTGATGATGGGGAAAAAGTGCCAAAATCTCATTTCTGAATACTTGAAGCAACTGTTTAGGAGGGTCCATTTACTTTGTCAAAAATATACCCAAGAGGCTGTTCTGTGTCCTGTTACTGCAGAGTTACCTGACTAGGGGATAACATATCTCATCAGACATGTTTTGAACCTAACTCATAGGAGAGCTCCAAACAGTTCTCAGTATTACGCTCTTTTTCTGTAAACTACTTCCCTTCATTTTTATTTTGTCACATATTTTCCCCAACAGTAATAATCAATTTTTGAAAATATATATGGCCGAAACACTATCTGGATATTCACAGATGTTCTATTTTTAATTAGCAGATTTCCTTATAGTATGGATTACTTGTTATTGCATTAGAACTTCTGAAATAATGGGATCCCAATATTGTGCTGGAACTTGGAAAACACAGAACAGACTAATTTATTATAGCTTAAATGTAATTACATGTTAAACTTTCCAAGGTCAGCACCAGAAATGCAGCGACCAACCTAGCAGTTGCTTATTCCATTTCAACACTTAAGTGGATTTAGAGGTTACAGGTAATTTCTTCCAAAATTATTTGTCCAGATCCCTGTCTTGCACATGTGTTCTCAAAACATTCCATCGTGACTAGTGACACTCAGTAGCTCATTAAAATCACTTTCAGTGACCCCAATAATCACCTTATAAAGGCCAGATGATGCCTAAGCGTGTCACACTGGAGTGCCAAAACCTAAAATACTTAAAATCAGCACTGTAAGCAAAAGGATCAATACACACTGAATGTTTCTCTTGCTTTGTTAGGACATTAACTAAATAAAAACCAACCAGGTTGCAGATAAAATATCATGCATATTTTCTGGCACAAACAAAGAATCATAAGGATATTATTTGTTAAGCAGTATCTCATGTATGTGTTGGGCATCCTACTTTTCTCGATGCTACTGTCTACTTTGTAACCTGAGGTGTGTCACTCATCCTCCAGACCCACTTAGTCTTATCTTGCCAGCATACAGGCAGCAGCATGGACGTGAAACATCCAGCAGGGAAGAAAGCATTTGCCTAACTCAGGTAGCCTCAGGTGGACCTCACAAGGTGGACCATGCACCAAACATAAACTATTCAGCACCTTCTCAGAGTTTTAGCTTTAGTTTCTGTTTCAAGTTCAGATTTCATGTTTAAACAGAATGAATGTTCAGTTATGTATTAAACACAAATTTCTGTAACACTACGCAGTCTTTGATCATGTATCATTCCCTTAAACTTCTAAATATAAAAAAAATTGCAGGCTTAAAATATCAACTCTTCTCTTAATTCTGAGATAACAGAGACATCATGAACAGTGGCTAAAGCCCATTTTTTCCACTTTGATCTCAGTAGCTGAACATCTCATTAGCCCTGGTGGGCAGAGCTGCATGGCAGCTTGGTGTCCAAAAGGCCACTGGACACTCGTTTTTTTGCTATGCAGTAAAATTACTTGCTTTTATTCACTTATTGCCATGAAGTCTGCGAGAAAGTACACATCTAACATTAGGCAGTAAAGCAACTTGTACTTTGCAAAACCAAACCAATCAAACACAAAAATCTCTTCTCATGACCACAGAAAAAGCAGGGGAAGACAGGAAAATGGAACATTCTGCAGTGGTCCCCCGGAGCATGAGCAAGGGCCATAGCTCAAGCCCACATTGCAAATACTGACTTTTCTTTTCACAGCTTTAGCAAGGTACACCACAGCAAGCTGCTGCACTTGCTCAGCTGGGGATGGGCAGACAGTAAAAAAGGCAATTGTGGTATCTGGCAGAAGAATCTTAGGGTGTAGATTCGAAAGGATCAAAGCAGGTTAGGTTTAGGAATACTTGTGAATACCAATGTTGTCTGCTACTGTAGATGAATGCAAGAGAGGGATGAATTTATGCTGAGCCTACATATAGGTTGAGAAATTTGGCTTCTTATATATACGTGTGCCATTCACTTAAGTAAGTCCTATTTACATTACCTGTTTAAGGAACTACCCTTTTCCTTAGAGGAAATACTATGTTATTAGAAAGTAAGAATTTATTTTTCATCATGCCATCTCAATATTAAAAAAATGCATCCTCCCAATTATAACTTCAGACTGTTTCGAAAAATATTTGCATAATTGACAGATCAAGTGTAAATGAAAAGCTCTTGGGCCCATCAAGGTACAAAGTGCCACATACCTGGGTTAATCCACATGCTTATAGCCACAAAAAAACCCAGAGATGAGAGTATGTCCCAATAAATATTGATGCTATCAGCTCTGAATATCAATTATATATATTTCCCTTTAAATAATTTATAATCAGTGGTAAACCACAAGTCACCTCCAGCTACCATCCATAAAGTATAGTTTTCTACACTCGGTATGCAACGAATTCATTTTGAAGCATGTCTGAACTTTTTTGTCATGAGCATCAGACTGAATGCCTGTAATAAAAATGACAGGTAAATAAGAATAAATGGTTTAACGTTAGCAAGAAATAGGGCTCTGCTGTTTCACCTCTGATGACAGAATCACAAGTTTACCTCTCCCCTGAAGTTAAATGCAATGTTCTCCCACATCAAACCTTTAACGCCTCTTTTTTTTTTCCAAGACTGCAGCAGCCCAAATGTAATTTGAGCGAATTCACGAAACGCACTTTGTAAACAGATATTTATTGCCTGCAAGATAAATAGTCAAAATACATCAGATTTATTGATGCCTTGGGAATGCGGTATTACGGCAGTTTAGAAAGGAACTGTGAGCAAAATCACTGCAGGAACTGACTGGATCAGTCTGTGCAGAGAGTGGGAAAAGAAATACCACAGGAAACATACAGGAGACATAATGTTTAGGATAACATGACTAAAACAAAGGCACTGCAGCTTTTGTAGCAAATGTTCAACAGGAACGTGTCCATCAAAATGCCTAGAACTTATTTAAAAAAAATAAAAGTATTTTATACATTAAGGGAGAAATAAAGACTTTTGCAAAGAGGAGGGGAATAATCCATTCTACTTGGGCACTTTGGCAGGGTAAGTAGTAAGGCACTTATCTTTCAGCATGTGAGATTTAGAAAACAGTGAAACCTTTCTAATAGTAGGAACAGTTAAGCCTTAAAATAGACTGCTTGGAGTGATTGTGGAATCTCCAGTTGGAGGTTTTCATTGGGATGTTAGACAAATATCTGTCAAAACCAATCCAGATAAACTTGATTCTACTTCTTGATACTTCTCAGACTTAGTTGCCATTATTCTATACAACATTTGGAAATTGCTTTTTAAAAATTACCATTAGAATTGCATTTTACATTTAAAATAACATATAAAAACTCTAATGCTGCAGAATGAAAACAACTTGGATTTCTCTAATTTTATTTTATATATTTTCAACTGCCTCTAAGACCACACAGGATGCAGTACCCTTATTGATTAACTACATAACACTGAAATGCAGAAAGCTCTAACCTGTCTGTTGTGAAGCAGACAACTTATGGTGTCCTGATAGAACAGGGCCAATACAATGACCAAGAATTTTTGATATTAAGAGGTCTGCAACACTCCTAGCAGTGAAGGAGATATGCTGCTGTGTGAGTTTGATCTTGTCACTGACAGATTTTAGAAGAGCATGTGAGCTATATTTTGCCCATATTTATTTATTTATAGAGATATACATTGTAAATATGGACGGAAAACACACTGTAACAGCACTGTAGAAATTCCTATCAACCCACCTCACTTTCAACACATTTAACATCAGGAACTATCCTCTCCCTGACCTCTCCAGTCTATATAAAAGCTTGCCTCAGATTTCCTTGATTCTTTCAATCCACCATACTGCATTCAGCATGTAAGTATACACCTATGGTTTTCATTTATCTATTATTTTACTTTTGAAATATGCTTTAAACATTGGTCCACACAAGGCAATGTCCTTAAGAATATTATTTACAAATGTTCATTTCAAACTAGATGTGTGCTTTTTATTCCCAGGTTGCAAAGGCTTCTTATTTCAACAAGCACCCCAATAAACATCTATCTAGGTCCCATGGGTGTTTATTACACCAGTTGCCAGTGCTTCTGAAAATGACTGAGGTTTTTCAATAACAATGTTCCATAACCCATTTTAATTTTTTTCCATGAGTTTCCTAAAACATGGTGTCTCCTTTTGTAAATTGTAGAGGGATTAGGTTCATCTTATGGAGAAAGACCATCAGCGCCTAACAAATAATCCTTACCAGTTCTATTCCACCCCCTTCATGTGAGCCAACAAACAGAACGTGGAAGAAAGAATCTTAACAGCACAATTGAGTCAGTGTGAACCCGAGCTGGTTGGTATCATTATGGTAAAACCTTTTCCTACCCTGTTCACCACTAAGCTATGTGTCTTCTTAAATCTGTGTGTCTTCTTACCAGTTATTCCTTTATCTGAAATTTTTGCACAACAGTAAGAGCCAGAAAATTCTCAAGTTGCATTCTGGAAGCACACTCTGCATACAAATGAAATTTGTGATGAAAAAAGGGTCAGTTCAGTACAAACAATATTGAACTGTTGTTTACTGCACAAAACAGGGAGACGTGAAGGGAGCACGCACAGCCTAACTTTGGGCAGCACAGTCAGGCCAGTTGTCAGCAGAGAGAAATCATTCACTTTATAGGACCCACAAAGCAGGCTCCTGCCCAAGGTGCTTTGAACTGTCCTCTGGGGTAATACATCTTTTTCTACCAATTTGAGAGGAACCCGGGGCTAATTAACGAATAGTTTCCTACCTCAGTACACCATATAATGGGTCTAATTTTCATTCAGATCTTTACAACAGGTTAGAGATTAAAAGTTATCAACAGCCACAGCTTCCTAGAAGACATCTTATTTCTTCTTTTTCTTTGTTTCTTTTTCTTCTGCTTGACTCTGAAAATCATTTCCACTCTTGTAACACCTGATGTGTGCAGGCTCCCCAGGACAGACAAACCCATGTGTAAGCAGACTGTTTGTTTTGAATTAGAAAAAAAAATTCTTGAGTCATTCCTCATAAACCAAACAGATGACATTAAAGGAAGCAGTGGATAATCTCCTTTGGCTTAAAAAGGGTAATGAACAAGTGCCAAAAAGATTTTCACTGATAATACAAACTGATTTGAAACAGGCTGGCTGCCTGCAGTGGTAAACTGGTTGGTGTTCACTGCTGTACACCTAATTTATAGACCATCAGTTGAAACTGCTCTTCATGGGAAATACATCTAGCCTACTTTATATCTATATATGCCTAAGAATCCTTTAAAGAGATGCAATTCACAGAGGCTTGTACCCACAGGGGTGGTTTAGAGAACTCCAAAGTTTTCTGCAGCTCAGGACTTCTGACCCACCCTGTCAGATCTCACCCTGCTGAGGTAATCTCTGCAGCCTTTCAGTATTGCCTCACCAACAGTCCTTCCTGTGCACCTGGAAGGTGCTTTCCACCTGTGAGCAAAAGCTGACTTACATCACCCAGCCTTCCACAGCCAGCCTGACAAGCTCCCCAGACTGGCTCAGAGCTGGAGCTTGGAGATTCAGAGCAGAAGCACAGCTTTTGAGTAATCATACCAAAAGCCAGGCAGTGTAAGGGTACCCCCTACAATGCTCTGAAGATTAGGTGATCCAACCCATCAGGATTTAACAGAGGGGGTTTCTTTTGCTTTGGTTTGTTTGTTTTTGTTTTTTTGGGGGTTTTTTTGGGTGGTTTTTTTTGGGGGGTTTTTTTTGGGTTTTTTTGTTTGTTTTGTTTAAAATGAGCAAACAAAACTGAGAGTCTGCAAATCCACTGGGGTAAAATAATAACCTTGCCACACAGCCAATCCAGCTTGAAACTGACCTCCCACTGTCGTTTGGGTTTGAGTTTTTTGGGATTTTTTAAAGACTCAAGACTCAACCCTCGGCCTCCCCCCAGCATGTCCCCTGGCTAGCCAGAGCAACTGCCCAGGTATTCCCGTGTGCATAAGGAATCTCTTCAGAGACAAAATTTGAAAAACTCCATCTTCCATTTAAGGGAAGCCAAGACAGAAATTTAATTTTTCAATTATTTCTAGTTTCTCTCTTCACAATGCTGCTTTAAGACCCTTTTGTTTGCTTCAGTATCGGTCACCTTGAGGTAGAACCAGAACAGGAAGCTGAAATGCCAAATGACTGAAAAAAAACCTGTCCTTGTGGTACTCCTGACCACACCAAATGCAAAGAGCACAAAGAGCTCATTATCTTAAGTCTCCCAAACCCATTTCCACCCCAAAGAGACATAGAAAAGCCTCAGATAAACATCCAGATCTTTGATTGTTTATGCAAACTGAACACTTCACAGGTTTTTGGAGACTAGCCCATCACTAAAAGGAATAGGAAAAGCTTTCCATACCCAGAATCCAAGAGCTTTTGTCTCCTTCACGGCCATGATCAAATACAGGTGTTTTTTCCCTCTTATTTTCAGATTTAATCCACCAGACAGAAAAACAGGCAAGCACACTGTATGATTCAGGTAAATTTTCTTATTAGAATTTACAGATTAACATAAACAAAACGAAATTATAAGTGCAGCCCAAACAAGTCACACAAAGAGCCCAATGCTATAGGTCAAATTCCATTCCTGCAACAATTTTACCCAAAACAGATGTATAACCAACCTTATAAAAACATGTGAGTCCCTATTTTGGCTGCTGGTTAAGAACCTCCTGTGCAGTCTATTCCTGTCAGGGGCAGAGGTAAGATACTCCAGACAAAAAAAAAAGTGACCCTCAGAAGCAAACATGAAAAACTTATTAACTGACTAATTCTCTAAGTACACACGGACAGTGAACAATATTGATTTTAGGGATATTCAGTATTTTAAAGTAATTCTTGTTCCTCTAGCACAAGTCCCCATCCCCACTAGCCTTAAATGTAGAATGATGCAAAGATTCAAGCCCAGGATTATTTTTCCACAGTGCACTAGACTTTCTAGACGACTCTCAAACACTCCCAGATCATGCATGTGACTCAGAATACAGCAAAATACATTTAAAAATTCTGATTCCTGCAAAAGCTGCTCAGTGAAAATCTGACATTTCAAAAACTATAAACTGGGAAGACCTATAATAGGTCAAACCAAAAAAACAAACCCCAAAACAAACGAACAAAGAAAAAAACAACAAACAAGTGAGAAGGAGTTTAATATGGGCTTGTCTGCAAAGAATAATAGGATATCTTCCATCCCACTCTATCCTCACATCATGAGCTCACTAAGAGGTGAGTTTCACTGACAGGCT
Source organism: Passer montanus (assembly GCF_014805655.1). Classification (NCBI taxonomy): domain Eukaryota; kingdom Metazoa; phylum Chordata; class Aves; order Passeriformes; family Passeridae; genus Passer; species Passer montanus. The sequence continues at coordinate 2,225,847 of NW_024367261.1, read as the reverse complement.
TCACAAAAAAATCCCCAAATCCACAACACAGGCGTGGCAGAGAGAATCCTTCCCCAAGGGGCAAATTCCTTCCTCTGGGCAGGGGCTGATAAAAGCATTAAGAGGCCCAAGAAACAGTTCTGTGCAGTGAGTGCTTCTGGTATATGATCCCAGCCTGGTCCAGAGGAAAGATCTAGAGTGTCACTGAAGGTCTGTTAATGTTTTTATACCTGCACAAATAATGTTAATGTTTTACACCTCCACAAACACTTTCCCCATTGAAAGTGAAGACAGCAATTAAGAGGAAATAGAGGAAGTGCAGTGTACTGCATGGATGCCTGTCAGCAAAGGTGCAAGATCTTGTCTCTTTCAGAAATTTATAGGGAGAAAATCCTACATCACAACTAAGACCTCTGTTTTATCTCAATATTAGATAACCTGGAGTAAAGAGCTAATGTGGCTTTTAGGGAAAACAAGTTGAAAGTCAGTTGTCCCAGCTCAATAGGTATTGAACTGGAGAATAAAGATCACTGAAGCATGAAAGGTATAGCTTAAGACTAGCTATGAACCTAATTACTTGAGTAATTGAATGATCATATACCCCACCCTAATTATAAGCAATAACATTTTTTAAATAAACTAACTATAAGATGTCAATATATGATAATCAGAAATATGCAGCATAGCTCTTGGATTTTGTAGGATCCATAACACCTCCTTGTAGTGGCATTCTAAATTTGCATGGCATTCCCTTTGTATGGGTTGCTATGTCATCCTTGAACAACCTCTACCAAGCCCCACTAAAGAAAAAAGAAATGTGAATTGACTGGATTCATGATTCACTCTGCCAGAGTGGCACTTGGAACCCTCCTGGTCCTCCCAAGGTGTGGCTCTTGCTGCAAATCCAGGTGCACTCGGGCGTCCCATGACACAACTCTTCCACGGGGTTCTGTGACCTCCCTTCAGGAAAAAAGATCTTGCATCTCTTTTGTTAATGCTGTCAGTGTAATTTCTGCTAAAGACGAGCTTTTCTTCGCTACAAATGAAATTTAAAAAAAAAAAAAAAGTTTCTTCTGCACTGGCTTTGTTCAAGGTCTGTAACACACCCAGCACCTTTACAGCCATGCAGCTCAACCACACAGCTGAGACAAACCCTTCTCCAGAGCCTGGGCTGTCAGCTCAGACTTCTTCTTTCCCTCCTCAAGCTTTTATGTTTACTTTATTTGTGAGTGCAAGAAAGAATAAGTAAGGGGAGGGTTTAGCTGTCATTGGTCTGAATCTGCAAGGGTCAGAGGTTTCAGATCTCCTCCTAATCGATTTGTGCGTGCCGAGTTTCATAAGGGACAAAATGTTTTATGCTTTCTCCAAGTGGAGCAAAAGCACAAGCCTGGTTCTCTCGAGTAACAAAGATTGTTTCTGAGCAGCTTTTCCCGAGGCACCGAGTGATGCAAAGGATGATTGGCAGAGTGCGTGGCTCTGAATAAATGAATAGCACACATATGTTCTTTTTTTTTCCCCCTCCTTTCCTTTTCCCCCTCTCCTCCGAGAGGTTTTCAGCCCTGCTTCAGAGCGTGCACTTGCAGAGCAGCACCTGCGTTTTGCTGGCTTCTTTCAGGAGACCTGGCGGGCTGACACTCCCACGGCGAAGGGCTCGCCTAATAAAGGCTTCTGAGGCAAAAATCCATTTTTTGGGGGCTCCTTTCCGGCGCGGGGGTCGGCGGGCGCCATCCGCACGCCCACACTGCCACCTGCCGGCTCCGGCCCTGCACATCCCGCTGCTCCCGGCGCCGCACGGGGAGCCAAAAAAATAAATAAAAAAAATAGTTACCCTTGAAAGGTGGAAAGCTTCGTAGTAGTATCCCGGAAAGAGACAGCTGTCCCTGCACGGGCGCCGGAGTTGTTTTTGCTGAGCGCTGTTGATAACCCAGCTCGCTGGCTGCATCCAGCGGGGACAGCCCCGCGCCACGCCGGCATCCGGCCCCAAGGAGCTCCCGCAGGTCGCATCGGGTCTAGCAGACAGACGGCTGCCAAAGAATCATTTCCAGTTGTTGTCAAACATGCTTGGAGACCGTGTTTACTTTTTAAAGACAATTATTGATCTGCATTTGCGCAGTGGCCATCCATTTAATTTACCGCCTTCGTCACTAAGGGCTGTGACACAAGTTCTCAGTTTAATGGAATTAAATAATTTGGGCATTTGCCAGTTCCACATGAGTTACTTGAGCTCCTCTACTGCCACACTGCCCTTTCCATGCCATGACTTACTGATACTCCTGCAGAACCCGCTGCATCCTAGCGCCGTGCTGAAGTAGTGGTGCATTCTCAAAGCACCAGAAGTCCAGAGATAATTCTGCCTTAGCTCTGGATCTTGGAACAACAATGAGCCAAGCCATAAGCCAAAACAAACAAACAAACAAACAAACAAAAAACCCAAACAACAGAAGATCTCTCACCATCTCTTTGCTACAGTCACAGTCAAGACTTGTGCACAGAATTGAGGAACCATAATTGACACTGATCATTTGAATTATCACTGAAAAAAAACTGCCACTGTTTGTAAACAGAATTTCATTTTAAACATGTTAACTGATCTTGCTTTTTGTGAGCATTTGTGTGAGGAAAGTTTCCTCCACGCAAGTGTTTACAGTAAACAAATTTGAGGCCCACTACTCCAGTTGGCAGATGAAAAAACAGAATGGTATTCCATAGCGAGTTAAATTATTTTTGTAAGGAAAAGGAAAATTCTACCTTCCATTTGGGATGAATTCTATAGAATAATACTACATTTCTGGCCAAAAATTCTTAATAAAGAAACCAGTAAAAAAGCACACATCAAATTATTCTGACAGATCCAGTAGACCTTCAAAATGCTTACAAAATACACAACTCATTACATTTAAGCTGTCAGATGCAAAAATAACATCAATACCATGTAATTCAGGTGACCAATCATGCAGCCAAAGTATCTTAGTATTTCACAGGGACAAATCAGATAATGATTCACTGGCTAAAATGTGCCTTATGTTTACAGTTAAAGCAGCACAATGGAAAAAAAAAAGAAAAAGAAGAAAGATAAAACAGATAAAATAACCCTTCACAAAAGTTTTCCCAGAAAAAAAAAGGCAGGAAAAACATTCTAAACATTCTTCAACCAGCTTTAATTATGACTTTTGTGGCTGTTCCTATGTCAGAAAGCAATACTAGTGTTTCTTCAACTGATTTGTGTTCAGGTAAAACAACCTCCATCAATAAAATGCTCACTGACCTCAGCCTATCATCTCTAGTCACAGAACACCAGAAGTAGCCATGCACAAAACAGATTGCCTTTTCTGTGTCAACTCCAGGTTCTTTACACTCTACCCTGCATTCAGCACCTCCAGAACTGGGCTTAGAGGGTATAAAGGTGGAGGAATTTAATTTCCAACTCATTCGAAGGTCCCTGTAATTTTATTAGACTCTCTACAGCAGTCCACCTAGCCCAGCAGCTCAATAAGTTATAATGAAAAACAAAAAAGAAACAAAACCAAAAAACAAACCAAACCAAACAAAACAAACACAAAAAAAACCCCACCTATGCTGTTTTTTACTTGTCCTACTTGCTGAGTAGTAAGGCAGTTATCCACAGAGGTTCTTTCTGCCCTCTCAAGTTTTGAGCTCCTGTACAGTCACATCAAAGCAGCAGCCTTGGCCACAGCAGTTTGTCTGACTGCTCACACATGGATAAAGGGCTCACAGTTATTACAGCAACATTTACTGCCCTCACAGCCATTACATACTCTGGAGGCAAGCAAGCAGACCAGATGAAATGTCTTCTTACTGTAATCACATGAACTAAAATCCCTTCAACGTCACCAAAAAAAAAAAAAAGGCACAACTGAAAATTATTCATCACCACAATAACTGTTCAAAAATAAACTCTCTCTCAAAAATTCTCACCATAACTTCTGCTGGTTAAATCCCATGGGGGTGATCAATATTTGTTACTAGCTTTTAACATGCTACTCTTCAATTTCATGAGCTAACATCTGTGATTCTGAACTACTGATAGAAATAACTAGGATACAGCAGTAAGTAATTCCATGTATTTACAATAGCAATGTTCTGGGAGTTTCACTATCTGAAAGCAAGTTGGTGTACAAACAGAATGTAATAAATACAGAGATCTCTTGAAGATCACTATACAAGAAAACTCCTAATAAATGGTAGACAAACCCTTGGCTCTCAGTCATGTGCCTGCTCTGAATCTCAAATCCATTTTCATTACATGATATCAAAAATTATTCTTTTCTTTAGCTAGCTTAACAACAATGGTAAAACTACATGGATTTTTTTGTTCCATATGAGATTTTCACAAACTGTTCAAAGCATCTAATTTTTTTTTCTCTAAAACTGTCACAAATATTTGAAAGTAAAAGTCTCATTTCCATTCTATATGTTTTAAATTAAGAAAAGGTTAGCAATATTTTAAATTTACCAGAGTTATCCTGTCCCTTCCAAGACCATAACATTTTGGAAAATGGACTGTTCAGCAACTGATCTACATTCATTCTTAATTAAAATTTCAGTGAAAATAATCAGTGAACATTTTAATGAGAAAAGAATATGGGTCATTTTTGAAACATGGATAACAAAAATAACTTTCTCCTGAAAAATAAAGGGGAACAATGAGTTTTTCAATTAAGTTTACCAATTAATTGTTTTGGTTTTTTTTTTTTTCCAAACAGCTTCAGTAGAGGAAAAATTATATATCAGAAATTCTGAGTACTATAGTGCCAAAATTTAACTGGACACCCCTATATCCTGTTAATTTCCCAAATCATCTGAAACAACCTCATATTTCAGTTGACTGAACAAAATGTTTGCACTTAAGGTTCCATAAAATGTTTGGGCCATTTGAAACTGCCCACTGAAAATTTCATTAAATTCTCTGCACTGCAGAAATCAGCAAACAAACATTTTTAAGTCACAGAATACAAAAGCATTACAGGGGTAGTGCTCACTCCTGCATGGGAAATGGGGGTCCTTAGAAGTAACCATTAATATTTGTAGGCAGCAGGCTCAAAATTGTTGGTATAAAGGGAGTATTCTATGTCAGTTACTTTTCAAGACCAAAACCTGCCATAATTTACCTAGGCAACATCCCCACAGTACACAGGCAATCAGTGGATGACACAGCCTGTTTGGGGCACAGCTTCTGCTCTGGCTGCTAAAGACTATTGCAGGGAAAGGGAGGTCACCGGGAAATTTCTCTTTTCTTCACTTTAGAGCCCCAGAACTGCAGAGATGAAGAAAGAAAGAACATGGGGTCCTCCAGTGTTCCCCAGCTCAGGATTCTGAGAAAAAGTGCCTTACTACTAAAGGCAAGGTGGTCACATCATTTGAACCATTATTTGTGTCAGGACTTAATTTGGCCCAGGTACTTGTTTTGGTCACTATTAGGTCAAATTAGACCCCGCATCAGAAATATTTGATTGCTCTTTGTCTTTGTGATCTTCCTGTTAAAAGGGCACTGTAAAAATTAGCAGCAATTATATTTATCACATAACTATGAATGATTTTTTAACAGATTCATAACAAAATTTAACACAGAAAATATTCCAAAGCATACCTCATATCAAAAGTGATCAGCAGGAAACAAGCATCACTAAATCTCACTAAACTTGAGACACAGCACTCTAAACTTCCCTACAATGCAGTTTTTCTGAGAGCCTTCCAACATAAAGGTCTGCATGAAATTATTTTCCAGAACTAAAATTTAACAGGATATGATGTTATCCACACTGTTGTTGTTAGCAGTATCAAAAAAAAAAAAAAAAAAAAAAATCAACCCCACAGCTCTTTAGAAACACAGTGAATAGGAAATATAAGTTTCATGATCTTGGAAGAACACTATTAACAGTATTTCTGCAGACATAATTAGACACCAAATTCACAATACACAGATATTAATAGCATTCATAGCTATATAAAGGTGTGGCACCCCTTGGAAAACAAGATTTTTGCTTATGCACAAAGTCAGACCTCTAAATACTTGCAACCAGTCTGATTTACTCATTTAAACCAGTGAAAAATCTGAAATCAATATTATTATAAAATTTGAAAGCACAGATAACGTTATCTGAAGTATCAAAAGTTCAGGTGTTTGTTTTACAGATTTCTTAGAGATTCAACCCTGAAGTCATGAATGCATCAGACTTAATTATTTTAAGAGATAGTTAAAATATTGATAACGCTTCAGTTACAGATGATAGAACCAAAACCATGACCTCTGAAGACTGCCCCAAAAGCTACAGGGAAATGAAAATAATTGATTTTAATCACAAATTTATAATTGGTACTGTTACTTACGGACTGTGGCTGCTGGTACAATTGGGCTATTTCACACCTAAGTGAGACTGCATCCTCTCCCTTCCTAATGAAATAAGCTGCCCTGCATATGTGACTAAACTGCGGGTCCTCTCTCTTTTTTCACCATGGTCTGGGTCAAAAATGCGCATCCTTAGTGAACTTTAACTCAAGTGTCAGGCATCCTTTCTTGGTTATCCCTTAGAAACCAGCCCAAGGTGTACCTCAAGACAGATCATCGAAAGCTGTGGTAAATATGCTGGCCTCATAATCAATATATCTATCAAGATTAAAGCTCCACCAACTGCCCATGCTGCAAAGTTTAGACAACTTTTTGTACTAGTAACTCAATGAAGCTAATGGGGTCTGGATTCCTATGAACTTTTACTCGCTGGATCATCAAATGAAAACCCAAAGAACTCCACAGTGCATTTGTGATGCCTTTCCCTTGTGCAGATTCCCAAGAGTCCAGTGGGTGAGCTCAGCTTGCAGTCACTTTGTCAGCATAGCTGCTAATATCAACTCCCTCTTCTTCCATACATTTCTGAAGTTTGTGGACACTTCATTCCTTCAGAACTACTCCTCTTCTGACAAATCTGGCTGAGGATTTCCAAGAGTTTGGACGTCATAAGGATGGTCAGAAAGAAGAATAAACAAAGGCAGAGACAGACACAATGACCACCTCAGCCTCCTCCCTAGGAAACCAACCTAAAAGAGAAAATATGTTTGCAGAATTATGTGCTGAGCTTGTTTATGGCAAGTGGGTGGCTCCTAGTTTCAATGTAAAATATTAACTGAATTAAACCTACTTTGATTAAATACAACTAATTTTGAAACATGTTGGAGCAATGCAGTGCAGCTGAGCTCAGAGTTTTTAAGAGACTAAGAAGAATGCACTGTAATTTTTTTTCCAATCTATTTCAATTACACTTTTACAATGGCAGAATAATGGTGAGATTAGTCTATTTTATCATGATTAAATCTTGATTAACATATTAAATAACCATTGTACACTAATTAACTCTATTAACTGCAATGTCCAATACATTGTTCGACTTCTGTAGACTTCCAATGAAAAAGTAACTCTCTTTAGTGTGGTTTATTCTTATAGAGTGTTTTTAGGATCTAACACAAAGTATCACTATGAACTAAATAACTTAAAGTATGATTTTTGCAGATAAGTTACAATATGAACAGAAAATAATATATTATTTTAGAGAGCACTTCTAAACATGCTCTATGCAATCTGAACATTGAAGAGATAAAATTTAAATCTATACTCTTTTAAGGACAGCATGAAGTTGAATTTTAGATAACCTTCCAGTTCAATTATGTGAAGTGGCATTACAGTATTTTACAGGATGCACAGATGAAAAACCATTACCAGGGATTTGTCACTATTTCACAACTGTGAACAACTCTAGGCAAGGCTTTTAACCAGCAGTGAAAAACTCCCTTGTGTCTTCATCTTGCAGTAACTTTTTATTCCACTGGAAACGCTTTAAACATCTAGTTTCCTCTGTCATGAACACTCACAGAAACCCAGACATCTGCAGCTTGATTTCCTTGTGTTGCAAACATCCTCTCAAAGTACAAAATGAGAGCAGCCATCGCTGTAAGCCAACACATTTATGCCAGGTTTTCAGCCAACTCTTAAATACAATTGGGGGTTTTTGTGCACAAAAACATATGGGCTGAACTGAAATGAATAAAAAATAGATTTTTGAAATCTGCCTATCCACTTTATGAGATGTTTCAAAAGTGCAATGGGTGATGACACGAAGTGCTCAAACTCAGACTTGTGTAATTTGGGGCACTGAGCTGAGGCACCTCCACTTTCTTAAAGGTCACTCCACATGCCAATTTAGAGACAAGGTGTAAAAACAAAACAGCAGAAGTTCTTGCTGTGATAGAAATGAGCAATAGTTGCATATGTTGGTTCCAATAAAAGGCAAAACTGTACTTCAAGAAGCACGAATGAACAGGTGTATGTTGTTCATGAATGTAATGCAAATTTGCCCACCCCAGTACTTTGTCTTTTCCTACTTCTCTTGGTTAAAATCCTACAACATAACAAAAGTACATTGTAAGGCAGGAAGTAAACTTCAGTTTGGTGTTACATAGCACCTTTCCAGATAATTATATCCACACAAAGGAAATTTAATGATGAGCAGAAGCCATCACTGTGTCAGGAAGCTGCAAGATTCTGACCTTTAGGCACAATGCACCAGGAGCTGGGACTGATAACACAGTTGCCAAGATACGGTTTCACCAGGCAGGTGGCATGTGCCATTGTCCTCAAGTAAAGCAAGGGCAAGGGATGGTGACCAGGTTGGAAAACGAGATCATAAGGCAATTTTGAGGTGATGAGGCAGGTCTGAGGTCAAGCTGGGAAGTCAGATCAAGCCCTGTGGAGTAGCCAGGGCTAGACAAAGCCCTGTGGTCTCTGGGAAAGAGACCCAGTGACAAGTGAGGTCCAAGGCCAAACAAAGAAATCAGTCCGTGGGTCTCAGTTCAGATCAAGGGGACCCTTGGCCAGGCAGACACAGCTGTGACTGAGCTGGGAAAAGACACAGTTATAGCTCAGGCAGACACTGAAGATCCAGAGCTGCAGAGCCCACAGTTAGGGGATATGGAGTTAACGCTGTGACTGAGCTGGGAAAAGACACAGTTATAGCTCAGGCAGACACTGAAGATCAGAGCTGCAGAGCCCACAGTTAGAGGATATGGAGTAAAAACCCAAATGACAGTGTTTCACATTGTTGGTAGGACAGCATTGTATCTCTCCCCAGATATGATGCACCAGACATCCTCTGCCAGTCATCTTTTCCATCTGCCCAGAGTGCAAGAGAGAGCTGCCAGGAGCAGGCAGGTCACTCGGGCCTTATAGCAGAGGCTTGTTGTCAAGAGCAGTTCTGGAGCCCCAAAATTCCCCACCAGCATCAGCACAGCTCTCTCCTTTCATCTGGGTGCATCCAAGAGGAGGGTTTCCCCCTTGCCACACCACCAGACAGACCTGTGCTCACCCCGGGACCAGATACCTGCACTCCTTTCCTCCCTCCACGTGATGCAGGAAAAGCTCTTGCACATATTGGGTCCCCAGGACATTGAGAGGTCTGCCCGTGTGGGGTGAAATTATGTTGAATATTTTCATACAGCTCAACAGAAATGTAAATGTCAGCAACAAATATCTTTGTCAGATTTCCAAGGAATGAACAATGTACTCACTCACAGACAAAAGGGATTGTTTCTGAACATGATCTCTGCCTTGAGGCTATAGGACAATGCCTTTTTAGTGGTCTCCATCAAACTTTGTTTGAAATTATGTAACTGGCAGAATTTTTTAATTAGACCACCAAATGGCAACCTTAATGCACAGGATATACAGTCATTGGCTTTTACTTTGAATTTCTTTTATTGTCTAGAGTAAAAGAATCAGCAAGAAGAGGAACTGATTACTACAAAAGCATGATAACTACTTCAATCCTTAGCTATAAACATACAGTAATTAATTAATGCAGATCACATATGTCAAGGAAAAGATGGAGCATATAAGATGAAGTCAGCATAATCCTTTTGTATAATTTTATGAATGATCTAATGTTGTAACTCACTCAAGATACTTCAGATTTACAGCAATACATAAGCAGACAGAATCAGAATTAAAGAGCTCATCCATATTAATATTTTTTTTAAATCAAGTAGTTGTGTCTTATTATTTTTAAGAGATTTTGATATTCATTGTGGAATAGAAATGCATCTTGACTTTGCACAGTCAGAGGTGAATCAGAAAAGCAAGAGCCCTTAACAATTAATTATGTATTCATGCCCATGTAACTTTAGCACATGCTTACAATTAGCCATTACCTTGAATGCATTAGAGAATAAGAAACAAATTCAAATTTTGAATTTAGGAATAAGTTAAAATGTTCACAAAAATATTTTGATCTCTTAATACTCTTTTTTAAAATGAGCTTTATCATAAAGGGCATTTTCAGGACTAATTAACTATTACTTCTGAAAGGGAAGTACTTTCAGACCCTCTGATGAACCATTTCATGTATTACTATTCTTTGCCATCATTTACATTTCCAATACACAAGCCTTTGTTATTTCTTCACCAGAATGTTTGTGCATATATATATATATATCTGCACATTATACGTATAAATTTATTGTTGTCTGAGCTGTATAAAGTTTAAGAAAATTTAACTCAGCTCAGAAGCCTTTCTTTATAATTCTCTCAGTCTTTACATATATTTATTAATGTTTCAACTCACAATCCGGAAGAAAAAGAAAACAAAAAATTATATATATATTGAAATGAATTTTAAAAGGAAGTTGTTCATGGGAATTTTGAGGGCATAAACCCCCTTCTGATAACAGCTCATGTTTTATATGAAAGAGTGTGTTCACCAGTTAAGCTCCCCTATGCACAGGCTTAAATTGCAAGTCCATGGAAGTAAGTTATTTGATTCCTTGAAAACATTTCAACTGAATCAATTTCTAGTTATCTTTGGTCATGTTCTTTAAATTAAAAGAAACAAAAAATTTTATTATTCTATAACTGGCTTTTCATCTGAAGAAAGTAGCATGCATTTATAATTTTGAGCACTACTTAACTTCATATTTTCATCTGAAGACTTCCCCTGATGTTGTGTGTAGTTGTGTGGCATTGATTTCAGAATAAGCTTCTAAGTCAAAGTGTGATCAGTTATATAGACAGGCTCACTGCACTTTCTTATATCTGAAATATCCCTGGAGGCTTTTACCATTTCTCAGTGTCATAGATTTTAATCTTTATGAAGTCAAATCCAAAATTACTGAACAGAAAGAATCTCTCATTTCAAGTACAGTACATGGTAATCACGAGAATCCCATAATCCAAAATACAAGATGCATATAGAGATTATTCCACAGTCTACTGAGGTCAAACTCCATCCTAAGTTATGTTATTCCAGGATCATGAGTTCATTCATTTGTTATGAATCTCCTCTCAAAATTTCCTTCTTAGAAGGGAAAAAAATATATTCCATAACAAGAAGAGAATTAGATCTCAAACACAACTTCATGTGTAATATTTCTTTAGAAGTCAAAATAATGCAAAATAAAGTAAATTCCCCATATATAATGAAGCCCAAATCAATGTTTTAATGCCTCAGAATGCAATAATAAGTGAAATCTTTATGCTTTTAATACCAAAAGAGGAATTAAGTCCTGCTTAGGCTGGAAGAACAAATGTTGACCAAAATGTAGGTAAGCATTTTAGTAGAAAACTTGTAAGCTTGTGCCTCCTGGACACCCATGAAAACATCCCTGTAGTTCAAACTAACCCAAAGTTCTGTGACTCAGTGCATTTCTACAGCAATGAAGTTAAATTATTAACCTGAACTGAGTTGCAAAACATGCATCTGTGCAGTTTGACCCTAATCACACTGCTTTTGGACTGGAACTAGATCATACTTTGCTCACAACATCGCAGACAATAACTGAAAAGAAAAAGGTTAAAAAACCCCAAACTCATATTAACAATAAGAAAATTAAAAGTTGTTGAACTCTCCAGAATTTGTGAGGTAGGGTGAGACAGGGAGATACAGGAGCTCCAACAAATGGCAATGGATTCATATTTAAAGTTAGGTTGACACTGCTGCTAAACTGCAGGATTGGAATTCAGGTCTGGGTTTCATTGCTGCCTGTGTCATAGACACATGATGTGATTTTAGATGAACTCACCTGCCATAATCTTAGTTCATTTAGATAACAACATACATATTTACAAGAGATAAGTTAGATGCTTATGGGCAGGTGCTTAAAGCACCTCCCTCAGTCAGTGCAAACCTTACTCTGTCTCCAATACTACAGCCTAAAATGGGAATAAAGGAATCCTGCATACACATTTTCCTCTTTGTATTTTCCACATTTCAAGGGCCCTTACTGATTTCCTTGTCCCTGTTTTCTTTGTGCATTACCTAGCACAAAACCTCAGGATTATCATAAAGCCTGGAGACCTTTAAATAAGGTGATATACCAGTAAGCACTTAGCACACTCTCAATACAGCCTCTACCAGAACAATTTCTCACCGTTAGCAACAACCTTTGGTGAAAGACAGCATGTCAGTGTACTCTCAGGGAATTTGGACAATTTTCTAATTAATTTCTGAACATTTGGAGCACAAACTAAGCATCAGTAAATTACGCTTAGAGTATTTGGAACACTTCCAACCTCATTTTCTTCTCTTCTCCTCGTCTTTCACTAGAAGAGGCAGATACGGTTAAAATCACACAACAAAAATATTTCTTTACAGAACACTTGCAGCAATTACCATTTTTATAAACCTTATTCTTTTATGCTTAGGATTTGTCCTCAGCTGATCTTGTTTCAGGTTAAGAAGTGACCCAATAAATGCAAGAGGCAGATACTCTAGACTTCCTGCTTAAGCATAGTTCAATATAAAGCATGTTAATGGTAAAGTCTCTCAAGAGCACTTATGAGACAGAGAAACACTTACAGGAATTCTTCATACACTTGTTTACATTAGTATTTATAGCATTACCTTTAAAATTATGACTTCACCACATAAAATGCACTGTACCTATAAAATGTTACATTGAAAGCAAAACAATCAAATAAATAATGCAGGACTATTTCAGACTATTCTCTCGCACTGAGTCACAACCCTACTTAGGTCTGTCAAGTTTAATTCAGAAATTGGGTGAAAGGTCTTGGAAAGAGTCTCATTCAGAGTCCACATTGCATAGCTCACAATGTGTTGGGTGAGACATCTCCTTTCACAGTGCTGCAGGCAGTAAGGTCAGGGTTGTCCTGCTGTGGGTCCCAAACACAGAAGTTTTCTCCAATGACCCATTTTATTTCCGGATTTAAGAGTTAAGGGGCAGCACCAGGTCCTTTCTGAAAAATTTCTTCATCTAATTGTCAGGTAATTCATTAAAAAAAACACCACCAAGACACACTTCTCCCACAACTTGATTGATTGTGGTGGCTTCCTTCCTAAAACTCAGAGCCTGTCTGCCCTGGCGGCCACAATTACATAAACTGCTGCAGCTCGAAGCAAAGGCTGAGGGAGTCAAATCAAACAACCAGATCCATCTACCACAACAACACTATTTTCTTTATTAAACATCATCTTTGCTGTGGTCTAATGTTGCTTTCATAATGCACCTCCCACAAAGCAAGCAAGCCCCTTCTCTAGCTCAGTTGCTGGGCTCAGTCTATAGACCCTGTAAAAGTCATTACGGCAATGTAATTTCTAGCTCTTGCATTTCCACTATAGCAAAATCTCACAGGGATCAGACCCACTTATGGTCTTAACTAAAACTAGCCATCTGACTTAATTAACATTTAGAATTCATCAAACCTTGCAGGGCTCATACTGGGCTCTGGGGCAGCTTGGCAGTGCTCACATTGGGCTCCTGCTGGGTCTAAGTCTCTGGTAGAAGCATTTTTCCAGCAGACTACACACTTGTTGTTAAAGCATAGGAAGAAATGAAACAAAAAAAAATCAGTTTCGCAATACCTCCATGTCACACCATGCACCACACAACACAGGGAGAACAGGAGGCAGAAATAGTTAAGAGCAGCAGGAACTAAGAGACAGTCACATTGCCCTTATATATTTGCTCCATAAGCTGTAACCCAACAACAGCTGTGTCTTTTTTTAAATACCTTTCTGTGCAATACAAATCCTGAATGAGTTTTTTTTTCTCTCTATATATGCACATTGGTATTAAAAGCAACATAAAGGTTTGTTTCTCAAGGTACCGCAGATGATGGAAAGTTTTCCCAAAACTGGGACTGATGTTACTAGAGAAACAGACTACTATTTGGGCCATCCAAAATATCTAAATTTTTCAAGATCAAAATTCTATGTTGAGAGCATTGAACACTAATGGACAGACAGCTGCTGCTCATGGTCTTGGCTGCTTCAGGTGGTTCTGGAACAGACCTAGGGAGCTAGATCTCTTTATAACCTCTTTTCTCTTTGTGATCTCATAGTACATAGTCTGCACACAAGCCCGCTTCCTTTTGCTTTCTTCTTTGTACCCAAGTGGCAAGTAATTTTGTACCCAAGTAATTCTCAAGTAGCCACCAGAGACACAGCATTCTTTCTATGACCTTAATGTGTGGTGGTTCGATTAATTAGACTTTATGAAGTGTTATATTTTTCTGCTCTATGTGAAAATGCATTTTAATGTAAAAACCTGTTAGTTAAGAACTATCGTGAGATTAAGTACTTCCAAAATGTTTACACACAATGATATTGAGAAAATAGAATGTCAGCTGTATAAATATACTTTTAGAAAGTTCAATATGAAAGGCAAATTTCAAACATTTAGCATGAATATCCACTACAACTTGAGGTTTTACCTTCTTCAAATCTTCAAAAATTATTTTGTATTTTGATGTTCTCTGTTCCACAGGGAATTTATTATTATTATTATTAGCATTAGCATTATAAGTCTTACATTTTCGCATGTTTCAAGATTCAATTATTGTTAAGACACCAAGCCTGTACTTTTTTTTCACTGAATACTAGTGGCTGCAGGCACTGAGAAGCAGCAATGGAAGTACATGAGAAAGACAAAAAATACCAAATTCCAACACAGGTCTTTCCTGAGAAACTATAATTTCCTACAGGACAGACAACATATTTGGTGGCAGCAAAAATATGACAACTCTATCTATCAATCCAACCAAGTTTATCATGAGGTTTAAGCATTTCTTAACTGTCAAACTATAACATGTCCCTAGAAATAACAAACTACATTCTGAACTATCTGCCAAAAGCACACAGGGAAAAAAAAAGATACAAAAGATGACTTCCAAACCATAAATAATATTTTTGCAGTCATACTTGCATCCTTATTTCTGAAACCAATTTAGAAAACAATTGGACAGGGCAGCCTGGGAATAAAGAATCATTTGCCATTAGACTTTAATGTGTGATTACTTAGTAATGTAATTGAAAGCATGACTGTAGCACACTGCCAGCTTTCTATTGCCAGGAGATTACATTGTAAATGATACAGAGCATTTCATGTCTTTTTTTTATTCCATATTTTTTTGTGAGAAGAAGTTTTGCATAATATTTGAATTTGCTTTTCTTTCTCAAATACTGCAGAATCAAGGGTTTGTGGGAAGGAGGTGTGGTGAAGAAGAGATGATAGATCTCAATTAATCACTTACATGAGAAAACAAAAGATAATAATTGCCATGATTGCACTGGTAGATTTGTGGTGAAGGCCAGTGATGTCTAAGTATATATAACTTACAAAATGACACACCTTTAGGGCTCTATTTTTGGCTCTGATTCTATGAATTAGAGTAAAATCCAAGAACTAAATGTGCAGCCTATGTCTGTTGGAGCAACTTCCTAGAAATGTGTTGAGTTATACTGACTGTACCTCCTGGAGACCTGACCCAAATCATGGTACTCTACCAAGCCTCATGGTGTTTAAATGCTTGATCTTTAACCAAGATAGCCAGGCAAAGATGGCTGTACTTTTGGAGGAGTGGTGTTTTTGCACCTGCAGAGACCCCAGACCTTCATTAAGAAGCAACACTGACAGCTACAGAAATTCAGGGCTGCCCCCTTGCCCAGAAAACACTGACTTAGCAGTGTTTTCCCTCCTTTGTCTTTACAGCCTTTCCCTCCAAGCATCCTGTGGCTTCAACAACTTTCACAACAAAAATTCCAAAGGCTTTACTGATAAGGGGAGCTTGTTACCCCAGATCATCTAACATGGCTAAGGCATCCTGGCTATGTAACTCCTTCTTTCCCAGAGTCTGTCTAGTTTGCAAAAATGACTCTAAACAGAAAACAATTGAAAGTTCATGGGTTTTTGGAACACTGGGATTTTTGCCCCTGCAGACTAGGGTACAAATCACACTTTGCTGGTCCTTGTTCAAAGAACCTGTGTCACCCCGTCCACATGAGCACCACACCCAAGGAACTTGCCTGGCCCAGCAGTCCCTCTGTACGTACACCATGAGCAAACACAATCAGACAAATTCAGTAGAACCGTGCTGCCACAGAGCTATCATCAAATGCTATAGCATTTATATTTGATTGTTTGATGCCTTCAGATTGCCTAAGATATGCATTTAACCTTTTAAGGGCAGAAGTTTCTGGGATTCAAAACCCACTCTGACAAGAGAATTCTGAAAGAAGAGCTGAAATTCACAGTGATTTTTTTTCCCTTGCAGTCCATTCTCACACGTTTTTCATCAAAAAGCAGAGAATAGAGCTCAAGTAAGGATTCTGGCATTTGGCTCACAGGCTTTGTTTTGTCTTTATCTTATTTTGCTGAATGTCAGATGACCACAGAGGCCATACAGAACTCCAAGAGCAGATGTTTCAGAATAGGAAATATCATTCACAGGCAGCAGTTCCTCTCCTCTGTCACACCACTAGTACTGAAACCAAGAAGGAAAGAATAAAACAATATCTGCAAGGTAGCAAGGCACAGAGTCTTCCTTCCAGAGACTGATTCTGGGCTAACTTTCTCTCCAGTAAAAAACATTATGACATCTTGACAGGGGCCCTTCTACTATAACATGCAATTAATTTTTCAAGAAAAAATTTTTATTACTTCTTCTAAAAATAATTTGCTTCGCAGCTGCTTTTACATAGTTTCTTAAACTGTTTTCACAGTACTGAATGATTGGAACAAACCAGATTACTTCTCTCTAATTTGTCCTGGTGACCTACCATATATATTAATAAAGGGGTACTTTTCCTGTCTATAGCTCTGTTTTCACTGAAGAGAGCTATGCCAGCTGCATTAAAATACTTTTAACCTATTCAGTTCATGACAGTGGAAGTACCAGAGCCTTCTGGGCTTTGTAATATAATAGCATCCCTTTATCACGGTGAATGGTTTATTGGAACCAGCTTGTACAGATGATTTAGTTTACCATAGTGAGGCCACAACTGCAGGGCTCCAAGCTCTGTTTGGGGACTCTTCTATAATTTTCAATGTTTCCAGTTTGGCCTTCTAATGGGTTTGCTTTTTTGGATGTTTTCTGTTTGTGTTTTTTAGGGGCATTGGGGGGGTTGTGTGGTTTCTGTTGGGGTTTTTTTTCTGCTTGCTTCCTTTTAACTAATTTTTTCATATAACTTCAGTTAGAATTTTCATTATTTGCCCTCTTGGTATATGTATTCTCAAGATAAGGCCTGGTCCAGATAACGTGCATTTTGTGAACACCTGATGGCCACTCATTTTCATCAAAACAGGAATCAGTTTTGTCCAACATGAGGCAGAAACCTTTGCCAACTTTATTTTATGTAGAAATTCTAATATGATAAATATTACTAGGACAAGTGTCACTGCACATGGACTGGGTCAGCTAATCAACCTGGTGATTTCATGTAGCAGCTAGCACCAGTCATGCAGTTAGCATGGCTCCTAACATCAGCCTGTGAATTTTAACCTACCTTTTGCTAGGACAGGCATAAATTAAAAACTACCACATACTTGTCCAAACAATCAGTTTTGCTGTGCTCAGGGAATTAGATGGCCAAACCATACAAATAACCTGTTGATCATCAAGAAGTACAAAAGTGTCCAGGGTTGTCTGGAACAGGCAAACTACAAGCACTACCAATAGAATGTGCATCTGTGAACAAAATCCACCTAGCCTTTACCCTGTCATTTAGACTTAAACCATGACACTTTGGCAGAAGAGAGAATTCCTTCCAGGGCATTTAATGGAATCTCTGCACATGATAATCTGTGGCTGATCTCTTAATAGGGTTCTGTGTCTGGGTGTATTAACAATCACATAAATAAAAGATTATCTTTCAGCATACAAATGAGTATGTAAAAACATAACTTTCCACAGTTTTTTATGATTATGCTTACATACAAAAATATTTTAATTGCATTACAAATCAAGATTTACCATAAATATATAGAAAAACACCCAAGCAGTCTCTGTGTTACTTCAAAATTTTCTCTTAAATGATAGAATTTCACAAACTTTAGCGTGAGGTTTGCACTGGTACCAAAGTGAGATTCTTATCTCAAAAATATGCAACTGCCTCTACTACCTTGAGCTGTTGAGTAACATGGATTTGACTCAGTTTCATTTGTTTTTGAAGATTTCCTAAAAGCACTTGCCTAGTGCACTTCTCCATCTGTTGAGTAATTTTGACAAGGGGCAAGCAAAATATAGGGAATTTTTCATTCTTTATGTAAAGACATTCCATGATGAGGGTGGGGAGGAGGGCTGGACAGAAGATAATTTTGAGTCTGCTATTTTTTCCCCTCTGGAAGAAAATTATCGTGTAGAAAAGTCTAAGGCCAAAGTTGTAAGACTCACTAAACACTCCAGAGGAAGGGAGGAGTGAGGAGATGAAAAAGGGGCTGGTGATGACCTTCCAGAAGTGTGCTGGTGGACAGGAGCAAAGTCCTTCAATGAAAGGGCAAAAAGCAACAGTTACAAATAGCAACAAATTCCAATACAAATTCAAATTGTGTGTGTGTGTATGTATATGTATACATATAAATTAAAAATTCCTCATAATAAGCATGTCTAAACACTGAAACAGTTGCCCAGAGAGGCAGAGAACTTTACAACTTTTGGATTTCCAGATCCTTGTCTAAGTGTCTGAACATGCTTTTCCAAAATTGAACAGGGCAAGCTGAGTAACCTTGAGCAGGAAAGACTAAATGACCTCCATAAATTCCCTCCAATCTAAATGATTCTCTTATCCCATGTTTACACACTCTCAGAGGAAAGGTGATAGTAGGAGTACATGGTCACAGGCTTTACAGTCACTGATACAGTAGTTGGTGGGTACTGTCACTGGTATGTGCTGTCTACTGTCTTTGAGAAAAATGAAGAAAATCAGCCAAAGAGATCAAATGACAGACCCCCAAAGAAGAAATTATTTCTGCTGTCTGACATTTCAGTTATGTCCTGATGCAGAACCAGAAGAAATCTACTTTGGACTTGGAGAGGATATTGCTCTGTATCTTAGAAAATGCAATCACAGCAGGTACAGAGATGGACATTCACTAAATCCAGAAGATGAAAGAAGAATCCATCGTGTGCACATTAAGGAATTTCAAAACTGTCCTTTCTTATTCACCTCACAGTATTGTGACATCAGCAAAGCTTGAAGTGTCTTACTGTACAAGTTGTGGCCATCAGATACCCAGATCAGAGCTAATCCATTCTAAACTCCTGCCGTTTTCTTCCATTACTTGACTTCTCTGGATCAGAGGATGAAAATTGGCCTGGAATTCATAAAATTTGAGTAGTTTGTCTAATATGGACAAATTTCTTCTGGTGACATGCTGGTAAATGAGACCACAAAACACATTATTCTATTGACCTCCCATCACATGTGAATCCAGGTTCACAGAATTAGAAGGGAAAGACACAACTCCAGTTGACCACAGAGCCTCCAGTATGTAAATTAGATTTGCCTAGTTCTGTGCAACAGAGGTATCAAGTAAACTGGTGAAACATATCATAAGAAACAAGATACAACAGCCTGAAGTAAACTACAGTTGATTTGTCAAACTTTATAAATACAGTTATGTTGACTGAAAAAAATTATCCCTGCCAGTTAGTCCAATTTGGGGAATTACTTGGGAATGTTACCTCATGACTCAAAAAGTTCTGCCATAGTTACAACACATGGAATGTATTAAGTGAACACTCCAAAATTCTTGTGGGATTCTTTTTATTACAGGTCCTGACAGAATTTTTTATTTTCTCTCTTACAGCTTTTTTGTCTTTTACTATCCATATCACTGTACACCAAGTGTAGACTGGTCCTGGAGAACTCTAAGCCCTCTTTCTAAACTACTACCACAACTTTCCCCAGTTCAACACCTATAAACCTACCAAAATCTCAACCATATTACTTTGTGCTGATTTATTTCTCTCACATCTGAAGTGGATCAGTACTTGACCATCTCCGGAACATGGTCTTATTGCAAAGAACATGTCATTAATTAAGCGCAGGCTGATTTGAATTATCTGGCCAGTAACAGAGGCAAAGCAATCTCCTACAGTACTGGTACAGATGTCATAGGCCAATATGGTTTATCTATATCCACCTAGTCCTACTGAACTCTACAGAAATTATTCTCACTGAAGAGAGATTCTTTCAATTTCAAGATACAGTCAAGATGCCCAGAATATTTTGGATTATCAAAGAGCCTTCTGGCACATTTAAAATAAGAACAGCAACATTAGTTTCATCACCAGCACCGAACTTGATAGTGGGAAATTACATCTAGGAGCTGGAACTGTATCAAAAAGAAATTCCTGTACAGCATCACCGTATGCTCTTAAACCACTGCTAGCTTTTGCCCCAGAGACAGGATATACTTCAATGATGTGTGAAGTAATCTCTGTATACTTTGCAGTTAGGTTTGCAATTCTTTTTGTCATTCCTCAAGATAAAATGGCACTAGCCAGAGGAAAGAGTATATGTCAAGAGTAGGGCAGTTTGTATTAGTTTTTTGGTTTTGTTTTGTTGGGGTTTATTCCCTCCATTTTTGTGTTCACCAGTCCAGTTGGTGGAGACTAATATCTAGTCTTCCCTCTCTGAAAAGCATTCCATTACTTGACTGCTGTGGATAAATGTTCCTCATCCTGATATGTGCCAGCAGCATGCAGAAAGAGGTTTTCCCCAGTATCACAGAAAATTCTCTGAGTAAGATTAGACTACATAATAGTAGCTTCCTCTCTACAGTTCCACTCCCAAAAAGTTACAGTCATCCCCATAATTGTTAGAAAATTGAATAATTTCCTAAAACTGTAGTAGCAACACTTTAATGCATACTGTAGGAACAAACTAGCGTAATGGTTTTTATTTTCTAAAGTTCTGTTACATGTACTGTAATAAAATATTCTAACAAGATCTCTGGAGACATATATCCTATTGAGGAACATATGCTGAACAAACATCACCAAATAGAATTCCTTCAGTATGCTAGAAGAAAGGGAAAACATGGTTTTTTTTCCTTCATTCACCACGCCAACTCAGTGCTCTATCAACTGGTTGCTATTGGCAGGCCTACTCTGGTAAATTTTTCCACTACTTGCTCCTGATACCTCTTCTACACAAAAAGCCAGAGCACTGATTTAAAACTAAGTAAATATCTAAGTCTCACCCCAGGGTCTAACACATTTAGTTCAAGCATAAGTATCACCTTTTATGGTTGAGTTTAACCTGCTCAGGAAGAGCAGGTCAAATTTAGGCTGGCCAAAATCCTAAACTACATGGAAGCCACGAGTACATTCAGAGACCGGTGTATCTATGGCTGGTAAAATATTTCTATACAGCCAACAACACCACATATTGCTGAAATCATGCTTAATGTTAATCCATTTTACAGTAAACTAACTAATAATACAGATGTCTTCCTTCATCACGTTAGTGTTAAGTGTTTGATCAATCCATATGAACATTAAAAGTGACTTCTAAAACACCTTCCTTATCTCACACTTTTAGCCAATAAGTGTCTTCAGAATATAGTTGCCTGTGGAGCTATATAGATCCACAATGTATGGAGGTATTCTCTCAGGAAACTTGGTAGCCCTAAAAATTATGATCAAGACTTTGATAATAAAAAATATTTGATCAGGGATGTCACTTTTTGGTCAGACTATCTCTTCAGGATCCTGCTGATGGCATCAAACTATGACTAAAGTAATCAAATTGCAAACCATCCCTAATGCTGCACTGCACAAGTGATGAGCAGCCATGATGCAGCGGAGCTGATGTATCTGTCATGCGCTATCAATGTGCATTATCTGTCAAAGCAATATTTTTCCAGCTCCTATTGACACTGGCTTTGCCAAAATAAATCTCTCCTATTAACATTACTGTGGCAACTATAAGAGAGCTAACATTTGCCTAAAAAACCCAAACAATCACAAAGTCACCAGCAGACACAATGCAAAAGTAATTCACAAAAGATTAAATGTTTCTTCCCATCAAGAACCTGCACCCTTTTGACAAGGGCCTCATTTGAAAAATACTTGGTGGTCATGAATGCTGTGATTGTCCTTTTCTTTGCCCTTTTAATCTGTAAAAAAATGGCTAACCTGTAAATAACACTGACTGGTAAGTATCAGAAAATGTATTTTTTACCATGGCCAGAAAATATGAAGAACTAAAGTTTGAAAAAAGGCATCCTTTTTTTTTCCTTCTAATTGTGTATATACATGTATCAATGATGATGTATCTGTTTCAGAAAAAAAATACAACTAGGAATCCCAGTGGAAAGCTGCCTTCAGTTTTATCTTCACAACTTATGTCTTTGATATTGATTTTAGTGACAACAAAAAAGTAGTATTGATGTTACATCTGCAACAGAGACCAAATAAAATATTAAATTTTAAATTATGAAAAACTGTTGAAGATTCTTGTATGCCATACCAGAAAATCAGCATTAAATTGAGGAACACTTATCACTTCAGAGACTTCTGTGCAATTAAAGGGTACTGTGTTTAAATGGAAGAGAATCAGTCAAAAATAGTCAAAACTCTGACAGATTTTGGGAATGTACAGAGCTGCTGGTAGGACAGGTTCAAATATGTATGTTTCTAAATAAAACAAAATCACATAAACCTGACAGCACTTGCTGACAAGCTACAGCAGATTGACAGAATAGTTTGGACAGATTATCAACCCAAAACTATTACAGTGAACATTGTCATTAGTAGAGCAGCTAAAAACATTTAAGAAGACACTAGGATTTCAGCTAGAATCAGATCAGAAATTTTCAAGTACATTTTTTTTAAAATAAAACTTCTCTTCAAACAGGTAAACTGTCAAAACACAAGCTTCTTTGAAGGGAAGGTTGAAATGATAGTTTCTTTATAGACTTTTTTCAATATAGTATCCTGTGAATTTTTCTTTCGGAGGGAGGAACTGAAAGTGGAGTGAAACACTGGTGTGATTTGGGAATTGGAATAAAGTGCACTACTTCAGAAGTGGAAATAAAAGACAGCCGTTCCTATCCATCCTGGCCCAGAACACTTGGACATTCTCTTTTTACCTTCCCTGCTGTCAAAAGTGCAGTGAGGGCTACAACACACTTGGTACCATCTTCAGTGTGTCAAGTCACAAGCAAAAGAGAAAAGTAGGCAAGCAAAAAAAACAAACAAGAAAACCAAGAGCACCAACTGCCTCAGGGAGGAAAAGAAAATTAGTCTATTGTTGCTATGAACTGTTCCTAAAGATACTTCAGAAATGTGCTTCAGGGTGTGGCATAAAACCTTATTAGGCAAGAAAATGAATGCCATAATCCTCTGAACACTGCTTCTTGGGGACAAACATTTAAAACCAAAACACATTTTTTTCCATATCTGCTTTTTACCTGGCCTAATATACTGATAGTTAATGAGAAATTAAAGATATGTGCCTTTGGTTATTGTTGCTAATTAAAGAACAAAGTAGAATATTTTCATCTGTCTCCATGATTTAAACAGTAGCTGAGTTTAAACAGGAATTATCTAAGGATTGCAGGGTTTGTCCTACTATTTTACCTATAATTACTCTTAACCTACATAAATAAGATAACAGTATCCCCAAAGTAAATGAGATGTCAGCCTTCAGCTTGTTTCAACAGCCTGTTCAACCCATTGAAGGCACTGAAAATCTCCACTGACTTCAATGGACTTTGGATCAAACACGTAAATCTTTAAAGTATTTTGGATTAAAGTGGATTTTGGCAGTTGTCCAAAGAGAAAAATACTTTTGAGCAGCAGAGCGGTTCCTGGGAATTGTTAGATGACAGGTTTTCCTACAGCAGCAGACTTTCTTCACAGTATAATTGTATCAAGCCTGGTATTCATAAAAAAAAAAAAGTCCATTATAGGAATCTATTTGTTTTAGCATAAGTATTGTGCCTATTTAAGTGTCTGGATATTTATCTTTAGGGGAGAGAAAAGCTTTATGGATAGCTAAATACACCCCGAATGAAGGTTAAAGTATGTTCTCTTTAATGTTTTTAAGGTTTAACTTTAATATATGGCATTATTACTTTGTGGAAGAGAAATTAAATGTAATATAGTGGAATCTAATGGCACATGATGTATCTAATCAAAGCTTAAGCGAGAGAATAATGCTTTATGGATAAGAGCTGCTCAAATGACAGCATTTTGGAACAGTATTCCTTTAAATGAATAGATGTTAAGAAGATAATCATTGTTTCATGAGTGATATCTAAGTATTGTTTTAAGTCATATATATATACTGCTCACAGCTTCAGGGCTTGGGTTCTCCACCTTTGCTTGCCCTGGACTGTTCCAAGCTCTGGAGAGAAAAGTGAAAAAAGCACCATGTGATTTGTAAGCCTTGAAATGAGAAAATTTTTTTCATTTGTTTTTCTCATTCAGTCTACATAATGATTTTCAAGAAGCCAGCTTCTAAATGTTCTATGGTGCTCACCTCTCACTGACAGCAGCTGGTGGCAATGCAGTGAATGTCAACCTTGACAGTGACTTTACTAGAATGAGCTGTAGGAGCACTGGATTGGATGACATTTTCCAGGCAATGGAAGCTATCCCAGCTGCTAAGTCAGACAAGTGAAGCCCAAGCATATCACTACTATCAATTTTTTTCATTCTAACTTCTAAAGGAGTTGGAAGGTTTTAGGTTAGTTGGTGCGGTATTTGGGTTCAGTTGGCTTTTTTTTTTTCACTCCCACTTTTCCTACCAGAGAGATGTTCCAGAACCTAAGTTCTCAAATAGAACAGAAACATCTTCCTAATTTCGATTCTAATGAAATTATGGCTGTTTTATATCCATTTATTCTTGTGCCATTGTTGCTCATTCTTCCTTCCTGGCTTCTATTTCCTGACATATAAAGACAGCAATGATATCTCTCCCCAGAGCTTTAGGCATAAAAGGGTGATTGTGCAGTAAAGTCTAGAGTTGAACAGCAGAAAACACATCTACTGCTGAGCTGTACATCTTTCCTTAGGGTGGTGGTGTTCCAGCTTCAATGAGCCAACTTAGTTATATACAAAATACAAATCAGTCCTTGTCTAAAAATGCTACATTTTATATTGGCTATATTCCTTTAAAACTTACTAGCTTTACATTCTTTTTATTTTGCCACTTTGGGTGTTTTAGGGGTGAATTTCTACAAGAAAATATTAATGTCCATGTGATCACAGAACATTTAAGGATGAAATTAATAGATAGAAATGTCTCTATGAGAGAAGAAGGCAAAGGATAAAATTTTCATAAGAAAACTTGTTTGTTTTGTTTCTTACAAGACATGAACAATTTCACTTTTCTATTGCTCAGTTCAGCTGTGACTGAGGAGTTCCTGCTTCATCAGCTACCCAGCCTGGCTATTCAAGAGAACAAAGACCATTTCCATGTTTCGGGCTTTCAGAGATTATGTGATACTTACTGATAGGTAGAAATTAATACAACTAGCTAGAAATTAAGATGAACAAAAAAGAAAGTGACACAGTTCCAGCAAACACACCAAAAAACTGACAGAAGAAAAATCCCCAGCTGCACCCCTATTCAGGTGAGGTTAAACACAAAAGAAACCATAATCAGATTCAGAGGAATTCTCATCTACTAAAAATAGTTTAATCATCCAAAGATCTAAGGCCTGCATGTTCTGAAAAGCAGGACACAAAATATGCTAAATCAAAGACTGTTTCCTTGGAGCCCACATTTTGAAGTACTACCTTTTAGCAGACTAAAAAGTAAGTTTTTTATTCCACCCCATTAAGAGATCCTTCTACTGGGCTGCCACCCAATTGCAATTGATAGGTCTTAAAGATCAACAATTTGACCTTCTTGACACAAAACTCTCTTCCTAGTAATTCTGTCTTAAGAGACACACAGATGAAAGAGACCAGGCAAAAAAGAAGCGGGAGGGAATTGTCCACTAAGCACCAAATGTCACTTTATTGAATCTGGGAAAAGAGTGTAAAGTTTCCGCTTCTTTCCTCAAGCCTGCATTGCAGCTAGAATGAGCAAAAATAAGGATGTACCACTTTTTTAAGCACTCAGTATTTGTGTGCTGCCTGCCAATACTGTCTGGAAAGGCAGTTCTCAATCTACTCATGTGTGCTTCCCTAAACAAACAAATAAAAACCAGAAACACTCCCAGAAACAAACAAATCCTCCCCTGCTTCCCTCCCCCCCGCTCCCCCCCAAAAAAAGGCACCAAAAAACCTCACCACATATTATGAGTTTGTTCTACAATCTAGAGTTGTTCATTTATCTGTGGCTTTCAAAAGACTGTAAAAATCTCTCTGAAAAATTCTGCAGATCAGTCATTCCCATTCCTCATGGAACTTGAACCCCTTGAGTTCCATTGAGGAATTTTCAATAACGTTCAAAAGGCTTATGAAAAGACATTATATTTGCATAAAACCAAGTAACAAACAAAACCACAACAAAATTAATAGACTGACATACCGGCAATGCCCCATGAACTCAGGCATCAGAAAATTTTCCTTCCCACTCTTCCAGATATTTATAAAAATACGCAAGTCAAGGATTCTTATGCTCATCTAAGGGGCAGCCTTCCCAATGCTCCACTCACAAGTGGATGAATACATGCACAATAGGACACAGCCTCTTAATTATTTTATCCCTTTTATGAATGCAGTGTCAATAACTACCTAGTATCAGACTTTTAGTAATTAGTATACCATCTAAACATAAAGAAATTTCAACCAAGAAATAAAACTCAATAAGTAGAATTAAGCTTTTAACCACTATATAGATACATCTATAAACACCTTTTTTTCTTATTCTAGTCCCTCAGCTCTATTTCTTACAGAGCTGGATGAGTCACCTCAGTGAATAACAATTACATTTAGGCATTAGTATTTCCCACATGTGTATTTCAAGCTGTTTAAATGTTTGAAATTCATTAATATACCTGTGAACAACACTAATACTCTACCAGCTTTAGTAACAGGCCAAGAGACAGATCAATTTATTTAATCCTTGATCAAGCCATACTCTTGAAAAGGCCAGTGATATTTTGATACAATGAAGGTGTATACACAATCTACCACATAATATTAAGGATATCTAATACCACTTACAAAGTCAGTGGCTGCAAATGCCAGCAAATGTGCAGAAGTCAGGGGTTTGCCTTGGTACCCTGACCAAGTTAAACTATAGAGCTCTAAGTTCTTAAATCACCTGGCAGGCCATTTGTACTGCAGAAGGTGTGAATTATGATTCTTTGACTCCTTATGTTTTCTTCCTTACTGCAGAACTGCTCCAATGACTTATATCTTGGACACTACCACAAGATGGATGTTTTAGAGCATTTGCAGTGGGGGGTGAATGTAATAGTGATTCTTAAATGAGTGCAAGAAATACTTTTAGTGTTTTAAAACATGAGGAAGAAAATATCTAACATGATTCTTTAATTGTTTTTTAGCTTTCCTATTATAAAACACAATTAATTCAACAAAAAGACCTAAATTGGCAATATCGAAAGTGAAAGCTACAGAGACATCTTAGTACTGACACAGCATGTTAATATAAATTGAGTCCTTGCTAATATTAAAAATATGCTTATGAAATATCAATTTTCTTTACATATAATTGTTACCCTTGTGAATTTTCAAATAATTGCAGAAACAATTTTCAAGTAACATATTTGTTGAAATATGGGCAGTAAAAATTGTAATATTTGTTATTTGTGTTGTGTTGATTCACGTCCTTTACTATCTATCACAAATTTAACATTATCCATCTGTGGTTTCATCTATTTTACAGATGCAATTGTTCTAGAGACAGGGCAGAATCAATTTCCATTGTAGAAATAGAAAGGGGAAGGAATGAAGAATGACTAGGAAAAAACCTTCATACCTAAGAAATTGCTGCTGGAGAGATTTGCAGCTTCCAGGAACTAAAATGCACTCCGAATTTCTTTCCAAAATAACTTCCTTCACACATCATAAATTCAATGCAAGACAGGCTTCAGAAACCCAGGTAAAGAGAGATTTGGGCTGCGTACTAAAAGAGAGCCAGACAAGGACCATCAGCAATGGCTGGTGTTTGCACTAGATGCCTAAGTTGCTCTGCACTGACAGCCTTACAAGAAAAACTAACAGTTTACAAGTAAAACTGAGATATTTTGTCTCCTAGAAACATCCAGTCTCTGCCAGCTCCAGACAGAAGCAAGGAGCGTGAAATGCGAATGTGATTTCCCTTGGCACTACATATTATTACAAAAGACAGAGGCTAGATTCTTGACAACTTTCTAGGATCTCATAACTGCAGATCAGCTTAGATGATTTTAGATCTCCTTATACGATGAATTATAGATTAAGAACAGTATCTCCCATTTATTTTGTCACCTAGTTCTGATCAGAACATGACTCTGCCTCATATTTTCAAAAATAATAATAGGAAATCTTGGGGGGAAAAAGCAAGAAAAAATATATTAAAAAAAAGGCAAAACATTAGAAGACCAACAGAGCCATTGAACCTATTCACCATGAAACAAAACCAGTTATCTTCGGCTCTAAAGTCACATGCAGCCAACTAGAAGAATTACTTGTAAATACTAGAGGCAATGGATTGGCTGCACTGCTACTGGTCTTCAGCTACTGAGGTTTCATCTCATCTTTTGTAATCTCCTGAAATCAGTGCCTCGTATCGCCACACTAGTCTGTCTAAGACAACATTTCTGCACACAGAATAAACCCATAATTCCTGCTCATTCATAGCAACCACAATTCAGTTAGTGTAATGGATGCCAGGGTTTAGCTAGGTTATCATCTGGAACAGGTTTAACATAGAGCCTATAATCAGCAGGATTCTTGGGAAAACAAATAGCCTTGAAGGGATAATCGCTATTTGGAAGTCAAGTTATGTAAAACATATTTCCCCCTGTGTTATTGCTTCAAGTTGTTTGATTGCACCTAGTATGTGTAAAGAGTGGAAATTATAGAATCTTCACCCTGAGTGGTTTAGGCTCTGTTGTTGTAATAGCTACTTAAGTTTTAAAGGGTTTTCTTGCCTTTTTCTTTTGGTCTTTCTTCATGCAGGTAAAAGCTGATAGGAGCAAAGTAATGAGACGGGATAAAGAAATTTGCAGCCAAGGAAAGCCTGCCAATTTTCTAAAACAGATGCCAATGCTTTTGGCACCTTCTTGTAGTTGACTAAAAACTGAGTCCAAATTTATCATCAAAGAGCTAGCCAGGCATGCAGATTGCACACATATCTCCCTCAAAGGGAAAGCTTACAAAGTTAAAAAACTTCACAGTATCACTCTCTCTTAAAACACAGATCAAATAACCCTCCTTCCTTCCTCCCAGCACAGACAGCACTATCGACTCCAGTATACACACAATTGCATTTCTTTCTACTCTATTATCTATGTATATTGTACACATAACAGACAATAAGATACGCTAGGAGTAAATATAATAAATCTGCACTTACCAGTGTGTAGCTACTATTTACCCCCAAATATTCCCAGTACAGAAACTGAACTAGAAAATGGTAGCATCAATAGACCAAATATCCCTACTCTGCTACAGACAAACTAATTCTTTCATGGTTTCATCCTGTCAGGAAGAGTGCCAAAGCCTGGGTCCATGACTTTCTTCAAGCAAAACATTTCCTCACATGTATTCTTCAAGCAAGTACTAGAATTGCACAATGTAACTACAATACCACTACCCCTGGCTAGCCACGGTCTTCAAGGTACATGTGTATTTTTGGATCAAACCCAATTTCCCCCATGCCTAAGTTTTGTTTATAAATAACATATTTCTGCCTGTGCTTGAAGAGAGGTTAGGGAATGGGAAGCATGGGAAAAAGGGTAACAGCCACTGCACTTTTCAATTCTATTTGTTTCGCCCTTCTGTTTTCCTTCATTCTCAGTGTCAGCCAAAAGAAGAGCAAGCAGAAAAACCTTCATCTTCCAATCTGGACACAACAGTCCTGCTGCATTCCTAACGTAGGCTGAAAAGGTTTTCTTATGGAAAGAGTTGAAAAATGGAAGATACTGCTTAGAAAGAGTTATTTTCTCATAAGTACCTGAAATTAATACTGTTTTTAGAGATGTAATGTTTTAGTTTCCTGACCTGAGAGTGTGAATTGGCCTCAGTCATGCTAGGATTACATTCCTGAAAATTTATATTGCACAGTCATAATATGTACCATAGTCATAGTATAATATGCATAATCATAGTGTGATGAAATACATTAAAGGTACAATAGAATGTGGAATAACACTGCATTAACATGCTCTTTTAACAGGCCATGCCACACTTGCCATGAGGCAGATCCTCAGCTGGGGCAGACTCTTGTAACTCAACCCAAAACTATGCCAGATATACTTAACATTGTTGAAAGACAGAGGGGAAAAGAAAAAGAAAGAAAAATAAGAAAAAAAAGGAAAAAAGATAAAGGAAAAGAAAAAGGAAAAAAATAGTTTGGGGATTTTGTTTTAGTTTTATTTTTCTGTAACTATACTTACTTGACAGTACGAGGACAAACATTTTGACAGTCAGATGTGTGTGCACATTACACACACACACACGTTGCAAACTGAGTCCATACATGTTTCTGTACAGATCATACACATAATTTTCCAAGGTTCTCCTTGTTGTCTTACACAGGAATGTATTTTATAGACAAATGAAATATTATTCATTTTCCATTATAGCTATCATTTCAGGAAAGCAGAATGTTGCCAAAGTCACTTAATTTTCACGTTCATTTTACAAGATGGAGATTACACTTTAAACAGATAAAAAGAGTCTAAATGAACAAGAACTGGCAAATATATTTTGTCAGTTTTTCTTGAATGTTATTAGCTCCGGAGGTGAAGGTCATGCTTCATGTTCTTTAAAAAAATAGCTTTCCTTTAAAATTGTATTTCTACAGTCTCATTCTGTAGAATGTTTTCTGAGATGGCTTTTTAATTTTCTCTAATTTTCAGATAAATAGACATACGTATACCCGAAAAGTGACTTAACCCAAGACAACTACTTTAATAAGCTACACATTCTCAATATCATTCTTAATGCATTACACATGTGATAGTCTCCTAGGACCACATTCTGCCCTCTGCTATGTAGACAGCTTATTATTCAAAATATGCAATGAATCATTAATGATACACACCCGCAGTGGGGAGATCAGAATGAAGCCCTTAGTCAGTGTGTAATATTTGCTCTCAAACTTCATCTATCAGGAACAATGCCACTTCACTTACCATTACCAAAAAAAAAAATTGGAAAAAAATTAAAAATTTATAAGGTCTATATGATTTCTCTCTGTGATCTCTACACCATGTATTAGGGACAGGTATTTTACTAAGTGCTCTCCTATTTCTGCTTGTGCATAGATATAATGACCCATTTAGCTTCTTCTGCTTTCTTCTGCTGTCTTGTCCTCCCTACAGCTAAGGTAGCACCATTTTTGGTTTTGTTTACATGTATGATAAAGAAGCTTAACTCCTTTGTCTACTTCTGTTTCATTACCAAACCTGAAAAGACTGGAAGAGATGTCCTAGAAAGAGAACCTCAAAACATGTCCTGTTCCCAGCTACCACAACTCTCAACAATTTCATGATTTTCATTCTACGACTCCTGGAATTATTTTGGATTTTTCTGTCACTTATGTGTATATTTATTTTTATGGAAAATAACAAAAAAAGCTTTTAGTTATTTTGAACGAAACCTGCTTCTAGAACTATAATATTTTCTTAGACAACTATTACTACAATACTTTGTCATAGGTGTGCAATAAAAAAAATAAACTGGAAAAATTCATGCAAATTTAACATAAAGAAATTAAAAACTGTTTCTATTTTTCTTAATGTTTTTCTGTACACAGATATTTTTAACTTGCTAAGCATGTGTTATGGCAGCCAAAGCCCTTTTTCAATGTACCCAGATTCCCTTTAGGCCAGACTCCAAACTACTAATAGTAGAGCACAGCAGAGTTAGACCTATCCATCTCTTTTCAGGCTCTATTTGCATTTTCAGCATTTAAAACTGGAAGTCTGGAGACAGTGAGCTCTTGTAATCCCTCCAAAAACTTTTGAGGGAAGGAAACAAAAATAACAGGAGTGTTCTTCCAGTATATCATATCCCTACAAGCCAAGCCAAGCCCAAAACCCGGAGTTTTGGAAGGGCTTTCATCACCTGTGCCTATAATATCATATGTGCCAGATTTACCACACATGCCGCATAATTAATCAGGGCTTAAGACAGTTTTGACAGAAAGCATACACATTAGGCCCATATACCCTGCACCTGAAGCTCACCCTAGATTTTGATAACTTTCAAACCTGGACCCCAGGTATGAAATGTATTTGTGTATGAAATTATATATATGTACACATTGAGACAGAAAGGATGAGTGATACTGACATTTACACCCCTTTTTGAAGGTGAAGGCAAGTAGTTTCCAATAGCCACACCTTTCCTTATGTACACCTTCATCTTAAAAGCTGTGGGAATGTGAGCAGCAAGGAGTTTGCTGCAACACTCCACAAAGTAGTTTTCAGATATGAAAAGGGTGAAGAATACATTTCATGATTAAAACACCCCTATGCCTTCTGTGGCCCAATAGTGGGGTACAGCAGAAGGAAGAAGGAAATTTTTATATGGGTATGCATTGTTGTCATAGCCTGAAGAATTTTTTAAGAGTACAGTACATGTTTTTTATCAGACTTACAACCAAAGGTAAGTTCTTACTAACAGAGAAAAAATAGTTAGAGAATAAAATGTACTGCATCAGTACTGGCTAAAATTCACGTCTCGACCCAGGCCCAGCACCTTGAAGAAGCACCTAACTTGCTCAGCTCCTTCAGATCATGAAATTAAGGTGAGAGGAAGAAACCTCTCTGGTGGGACCCACCACCTTACAGAAACTTTTCAGTTAACAAAATTCAACAGACCGACGGCCAAATCCTAATCTATGCTGTCTTTATGCACAGGTACCATGTTGCTGACAGATTTAACAGATTTACAGTGAGATATTCTGGACACCTAACTGAGTCCTCCTGGTGAGCTCCTCCTGAGCTTACTCATCTGCTACCAAACATGAGACAGCTGACAGGTTTTTAAATGATGAACTCCTAAGGGCCACATTACTTAATTATACAGTACATCCAGGGATACGCACATGGGTCTTTTATGGTAAATGATATGACTGTCTTAAAAACTCATTAATATGTCATTAACCAAGCAGACATTTACTAATTAAACAATTAGCCCCTCTCTTCTATTCCTTTGTTCCATTCAGAGATACTCATTTACTGTGATCCCCACTCAGATATTTTTTTTCCCCTTTTAATTTCTTTTTCAGGAAAACTATCTATAAAACATTTCCTTTGCTTTTTGTCTCAGTTTAGTCAAATGAGAAACCAAAACAAAGTCCAGATTCCCAGCAGGTGAAAATCAGCTTTATCTCTTGGAAGTCAAAGGAGTTATGGTGATTTACTCCACCTGAGGATTTTGCTCCAGGCTTCGCAAATCCAAGTCATGTATCGATTTCAAATGCATGTCTACTGTCAAAACATGCAGGTTTTGTCTGTCCAAACTGATACTGATTTTTACAAAACTTCCAGAAATGCATTCAACAGCTACTGTGAGCCGCATTATTATCAAATACAAACAAAACCCCCAACACCAATAAAGGAAGTATAAATATGCAAAGATCAAGGCCTGGAAGCAGATTATTCTGCATCACCATATGAAGTTAGACACCAAAGGAGCATGCTGTATTCTTACCTTTGAAATTCAAAGGATTTTTAATAATTTTACTTGAGCTGTTTTCTGCTGATAAATGTAGCTTGATCATGTTTGATGTATTTTAACTGTGTAGTAAACTCTGATACAAAGAAGGATTATCAAGCATCTCAAACTGGAATATAGTGATTTTCTTTTTGGAGAGAAATCCCCCATTTCTCCTTTATGATCAAAAGGTAAACATAATTTTATTTCTACTCAAATGGCCATCTTTTTTACTGTATTTACAGTAGTTTTACTAACATATAAATGTCTGATATATAGAGGCCAAAAGAAAAAAAAAAGCAAAAAGAATGTTTCTTCTTACATTACAAGTGCTCTAACTCCTATAGTTTTATTTTCCCTTAGTTGCAACAAAAAAATCTTTCAGGAGCACCAGATCATTTGCAGAGGATTATAGAAAGGATTCAACCAGGCACCAGCAAAAGAAGAAAGACAAAGCTTTTAAAAGACCCATCTTCATACTGACAACACAGCGAAGAATTCTGCCTTGGCTCTAATCCTTCCTGATCTGTAACTTCATTCAGAATCACACTAAACTGCAAGTCATGTCCTAGAGGTCTGGGGGGTTCACTAGCCTAAATAAAATACAACCTTAGCTACAAGGAGGGATGGAACCCTTCCCTTGGGTTTTCACCTGCCTTCACAGATGAGCAATCTATGGCAGCTGGAGGTTGGTATAGTCCAGTAGCATAAGTCACCACAGATGATGGTGTAGCTTCAAAGTAGTTAAAAGCAGTTTACACCTCATAATTCATCAGAACCAGATGAGTGGTTCCAGAGCCAACAGAAAAATGCCAACAGCTTTACTGAAGTGGAAGATCTGTCCCCAAAAGTGCAAGACATAGTATGTGAAAAGGCCAAATTAATACAGTATTTAAGACCAAACAAAACTTGAGAAAGTTCTTGTTTAGGAGAAGGGTTCTGTGCACAGTTGTGAGACAGAAGTCTTCCATAGTCTTCATGGAGAAGCAGAGTGTGGGTAATGATAACAAAGGGGTCTCCCATACTGCATCATTGAAATGCCTCTTCCTGAACTGCACAGACAACAGTGTGGCCTCTGGAAAATTCAGACCCTGTCCTTCCTTGCTATAAGTCCTGACTCCTGCCCAGTCACATCTATAGAACAAGCAGCCCTTTGGAAAGTAAGTGTGACTCCTTTCTTGCTGACTTATTTCTGTGGTTTGTGAGGGATCAAGTCAATTACAACCAGCAAAAACCTCCATCGTATATTCTCTGTCACTGTCTGGAGGAGCTTTCAGGCCATCAAGAACACTGACCACCTGTTGTGGTGCACCAGTTTAGTTGTTCTCTTGCACTGGGTGATTGGGAATTTGCACAGAATAATTTTGTATTGCACTGAATAACTTATATCATGTGATTTGTTAGCCCTTTTCCCTATCACATGGTCTTTCCCTCACCTGTCCCGGTACCCCCTGGTGGTCTCTCCCCTGGGTTATCCCTCCCCTCACCACTCCTCACTGGTGTCCCATTGGCTGTGGACCTCTTCCTCTGTCCCCATTCTGGGGTATAAAAGCTCCCTGCCACCAGGGAACGCCCTCTTTTCTCCCATGGGTTTGTCCACCTGATGTGTGTCTTTGAATAAAGGAAAACGTTTCCCATGTGGAGGAGAGCGGTTCTCTAATCTTTTACCTTCATCTATGAAGTATCATGTGGGCAAGGGTCTATAGCTAGCCAGAGTGGACCCCAACAGCCCAGGAAACACGATTCTTCAACCATCATGCAGAGGCACACCATGTTGCCACTCACAACTATATACAGCCTCTGTGCTTGACTCCAGATCAATTAGACAACACAAAGCCTATCACAGTGAAGACTTCTCTCCTGTAAAATATCTATTAGGCACTAATTTTGTGGCAATAGCTCTTTTGCAGTGACCAAAAATTATAATGAAGCTAAAGCTCTGATGAAAATTGATCTCTAAGGATGAATCCCTGAATTTCAGATTATGACTTTTTTTATGCAAGATTTCTTCCTGAATTGCCAGTTATTTAGATAATAAGGGTAATGTGAGAAGGGAGAAACACATTATGAATGCAATGTAAATCATGCATAATTTTCATAGATTTTTTAGTAGGCCTTTATACTGAAGAAATATCTCTCTTCTAGTCATTATTAGAATCAACTCAGCTCTAGTCATTATTAGAATCAGTTTACACATTTGCTACCAGCCAAACCACCCTAATTCCACAATCAGGTAGTGATTAAGTATTATGATGAAATCCTGTACTTTAGATCTTTATTTTCATCACTGCTACACAGACAAGAACACACAGGCAAGGAAGCTGCAGCCCCACTCTTTAATAGCTGTTGCATAGAAGGACAAATTTCCAGAACTGGAAACATAGAAGAGCAAAGTGGTATTTGCGTGAGAAAGACTTTCACAAAGGAAAGATCAATCCCCCCTCCACTGACTGAAGAGAAAATTAATTACTGCTGTTGGCAGAGGATAAATGATTCCAATTTACAGAGTTGTGTAATTATAGCAGCTGCAGAGTTGAAGACTGGATGCTAACTTTGAACCTCCACCCCAACATGACATTTCTACTTGCATTTAGTTCTGCCACTTGTGAGCATGTTGAAAGTTCTCTCACTGTGTCTTCATAATTATATGTTGGTTCAAAAATAATCATTGGCTCCATTGCATAGACGAAACCTTATCATCTGGTTAGCAAAAGGTATGTTGTATCGTCTTTGAAGTGCTGAAATCCCCACAGTGGAAAATTTATTAGGGGAAAGTGGTGTTATGGCAACACAATTAATTCTGCCACAACATGCAGAATTAACTACACTGTTAAGAAGTAAGGATTCAAAGAGGAGTTCAAAGGAAGAAAAATACTGTATGTCAAATCATAAAGTATAACCTTTGCATAAGGTCTAACAACATATTGTAAAGAGGCATCTCAGTGATACATCTAGTAAAAAAAAAAAAAAGGAAAAGAAGTGGTTAAGGAGATGGGGGAACATCTTTAGTGTTTTACTTGT
This sequence comes from Passer montanus, assembly GCF_014805655.1. Classification (NCBI taxonomy): domain Eukaryota; kingdom Metazoa; phylum Chordata; class Aves; order Passeriformes; family Passeridae; genus Passer; species Passer montanus. The sequence continues at coordinate 2,188,748 of NW_024367261.1, read as the reverse complement.
TTTTCTCATGGGAGGTTGTCAGTTATGCTTGTATAGAGAATTCAGTTCTCTTTTTGAAGCCAAGAGGAAAGTTTTTAATCTCATCTTTAATCCTTTAAAATATGTAAGAGATTTAGACGTGTACAGGGTAAATTTGGCAGAAGATCCTAGCTATGGAAGTAAGGTAATTTCTTTCAACTACTGATTGCCAAGGGAGTTCAAAGCCTGCCACCTAAACTATCTATCAATTCCAGCTACAAGCTGCAATCTACTGATTTTTTACATTTCTTTATATTGATCAAAAATATTTAGAAAAGTCACCAGCTACGAGTGAGTGAAACGATGTGATTATTACAGAAAGGGATGAGGGCTCTCTAGTGCTGTTGCTTTTTTTCAGAACAAATGAAGAATGAAAGACATTTTCTCAAGCAATAAGCACAATAGTATCTTCTGACTGTAGTTATTTTATGCACCAACAAGAAAGGAGCTAGTCCACAAGAACAATTTCAGAACGTGTTAGATAACTGGTAACTGACACAAACACTTTGCTTTTAATACAAGGAGACTTTTGACTTTAACAGACAGTTTTGTACCATCTAAAGGTCACATAAGCCTCATGTACATGGCAACCTGATTACATTCCATTACTGGAATCTAGGTGTAGAAGCCACAGTATGACTTTTTCCCCTTAAGTACCTGTACATCCATGCATACACTGACTGAAAACCCCTGCCATACACAACTAGGCTATTGCAGTTGAACTGAGGTCAAATCCCACAGTATCCTCTAAGACTGTGTTCCTGTTCTATTGAGCCCTTCTTAATGACAGTAAAAAACATTTGAGGTTTTAATGGGTTTTGGTTATAGCAAAGCTGGAAACTAAAGACATTTATGTGGAAAATTGGCACAAAGTAACAACATACCGTGACTAAGATTACACAGGAACGATTGGAAAAACTGAACATTGAGCCAAACGGCTGAAACCTCCCTCTTCTGGTCATGGTCAGCCTTTGGTTTTAATTACCTGGGAACAAATCTACCTGTAAAGGGAACTAACAGATTTGCACCTCTCTATTTAAACCACTCTTATTTATTAGGCAAATTTGCAGTTTTCTGTGCCATTGTATTAACAAACCTAGAAGACAGCTGAGGCCTCTTTTAAAAAGTACTGATTCAAAATGACTGGAGATCTCAGGTTTTGGCCCTATGCAACTACAGTACGACAGATGAAGCAATTATATAATCAGATAGGCTTGGCTGTGTCTACTCTTTGATCAATTCAACATGTGCCAAATCCATGTCATATGAATGAAAAATCTAATCCAGAACAAAATGACTATGTCATAGGAACAAAAAACTAATCGGAGAGGGCTCACATCTGTTCCCAGTCACATCAGACCCAGGACAAGCTGAAATCCCATTGAACTTCATGCATTTTATACCAGTACTAATAAGATTAGGATTTAACTTCCTCTTCCCTCTCTTAAATAATGTACAGAGTCAGCATAATTAAAAATCAATATGGAAGAAAATAAACTGCTGCAGTACTCAATGCAGATCTAATAATTTTTAAAATGCCATAAAACATTTGTTTCTTTGGAATCTAATTTGTATAAGGTCCCATTGTACAGATGAAACACTTTATTAATATACCTCACTTACTGCAAAAGTTTTTTAAAACATCACCAGCAAGATCGTGAACACCAGTTGCGGGTATAAGATATACTTAATGAAACACTCTGGAAATCTTGAGCAAGCATTTGGTATATTTGTACAAGTTATACACTTAAATTATATGTTAAAATTTTCTAACTGTACTAACCTGTGACATAGGAATCCGTATAATTGGAAAACTCCCAGAGAATTCAGTAAAGGTGTTGCCTGAACAACATATTCAGAACCTGGCAGAGATATGGAGAAGTTAGTGTTACCAGAGTTCTGTCAGGAGCCAGTCCAAATCTGTGCAAAGTCAATTCAGACAACTCTGTAACACCTCTCTTAAAAACATTTTTATCCTTGAGCAAACATAATGACAGAGAGAATTTTAATAAAACACTTTTACTTAGTCTATGATTTTTCCTCAAGCTTTCATTCATATAATTGGCAACCTTCTGTAGCTGGATTTTGCTTACCTTCCTAATACTATGATTGTTGCCATGGTAATTATAGCCATCTCACAAACAGAAATGTATGCCTTTGTGGAAAAAACCAATAATCTAACTTAGGAAAGCACAAATATCCCAAACTGAAAATTGACAAAAAATAAAGAAGATTGCTGTGAAAACTTTTTTAATGTTGAATTTGGAATCAGAAAGAAGATTGAGTATATTTGCAATTTTTAAGCTGTTGAAACGTCCTTGTGCACACATTGGGTGCATGGAGGTTTCTGATGCTTAGTACCTCTTCCTGTATTTAGTCAGAAAATAAAAATAGATCTACACTAAGTAATAGATCTAGACTAATAAATCTATATTAACTGGGCAGATATAAGAATTTAAATATGGATAGAAACCAGAGTCAAGAGTGCTGTTCCTTTGAAACAGACATTAGGTGTAAGACATTAGGGAGACAGTCATAGCACCCTTGCTAGAAGTTTATCCTCCCATGTTTCCTGTATACATGAAAGACAGGAGATTCCTTCAGAAGGCACTTTCTAGAGACTCAAGAGAATTCTTACAGCACTTGAACTAGAGTCCTGTTCTGACCTTCTGGAAGAGATAAGGGCTTTTTAGTTATTTTCATTATTTTTTTTGTTTGCTGGTTTTGCATGTGCTTTCTATGAATGCTGCTAGAATCTGTTGTGGCTATGTCTGCAATGACAAAAAGAGCAATTTTGAATGCATTTTTCTTTTCAATAATCTATAATAATGTGAAGGTCATCTGTCTGATCTTGTAAACCCCACTTGATGCAATTATTTCATTTATGTTATTCTTCATACATTTATTCTCTCTGATTTTCCATTTCTACGATAATTCCTTGTAAATTCAATTATTAGTTCTCTGCACATAGTTTTCTGAATCTTTACACTACTGCTAATGAAATCTAGACAGAAAGTTCAGAATCACATGATTTCAGACAGATAAAAGATTCTATACTTTTTTTTTCAATAACATGTCACTCATGTTGCTTTCCTGCAGGAATGCTTTTCAGTTAAAAAAAAAATCATAAAAACAGAATATGCACCAGAGAATTAAGACTACTGAGAGGATCTATAGCTGCCAAGTTCAACAAGTGCTAAAATTCACAACATCCAGACAAAGACTACTGTTGATTTTGTTCTCTGAAACCATCACTCTTCAGAAAGATCACAGATGTGTGAATTTCCCTAACTTTCCTGCAGGTCCTTGTAATTCAAAAGATTAGGCTTCTAAATTCCTTTGTCCTTCATCAGAAATGAGAACTAGATATGGTTAACATATAATAAGGATGCTTCATCTTTGTGAAACTGGAAAACATCATTCCTCATGTCCCTCCACATTATCCTGAAATATGACCTCAATGCAATTGATTTCATTGAGAGAAATCTATTCCTCCCTCCTTTCTTTTCTTTGCCTTCTTTTTTTTTTATTCCCAGACCAGGAAGGAGACAGGGGGAGGCAGGGAGTGGGGGTGGGAAGCTGGGGAAAAAAAAAAATCAAGGAACGAAAACAAGTTGAAAATCAGAAATATGCATATTATGAGCACAAAAGTTACCCTATAACAAACCTCAAATAGCAAACAACCCCATAAACAAAGCTTCCTGGTTCATTTAATTGCTTTTATTGTTGTAATTTTCTCAGTTACGCTAATTCAGCTGACCAACATCTCATTCACATAAGTATTTCTAGAAAGCTTAAGAAGAGCAAAGGCTTGTCCAAATTATTATAATTATTGACACTATTATTTTTGTTGTTGCTTTGCTGTTGTTAATTTTATAATTATATTATTTAATAACAACAATAATAACAATAATAACAATACACACTGGAGGAGATTAACAATTTCTAAAAGCTTGCAATGATTAAAAAATGGTCTTTTGTATAACTTTGTATCATCTACCTCAAAAAACAAAACAGACTGTAACTGATGAACCAGCTCCTGAGAAAAATCACAAAAACCAAATGACAAATTCCATTTGTCAAGCAATCAATATGGTTAAGGTTTGATGACACAAATAATTACCGAAATAAATTAAAGACTTCACATGAACATCAATCTTAGAATAATCTTACACTGACTTTCAAAATTATCTAGCCTCTCCGGCATGGAGTTAAAGGATAAGATGCTGAAAAACAGACAGAAAAACAGGGGTGCCAGCAGGGGAAGGGAAAAAGCCTTTTTGATTTGACTATAAAAGGTGTTTAATGTATATTTTAAAAAGATCTTTGGTAGAATGGAAATGGGCGAAATACTGTTAAAACAATGGAAATCACTGCAAAATTGGTAGAGTTGAAACAGCATTCATGAACCACTGAGTGAAAGAGTAAGAAAATAAGGCAGCAATCTGGGACATTATCAGGTATCAGACACTCAAACAAATTTATGATCTATAATGCAAATCATTATTACCATATAAACATATCCATTTTTCTTTCAGTGGAAAAAGTTAGGTACTTAGAGCAGGAGGACATTACTCTGCTACCATAAGAAAGTATTCTCTACATACAAACACACAAAGGCTTTATCTGTCCTTAAAATATATAATGCAACAGCTAGAATGGGAACCACTCTTTCACTCTTCTTTCGCTTACTGCAGCAGACTAAAGTCTAATATCTGAAAGTAAACATGAAACCAAATAAAATTTCAGAATTATGAACATTTAATACAGCTGGTGTGATTTTTTTTTTTGGCAGCAATGGGTATTTTATAGTGATCTGTTTTGGTTCATTCATAGCACTCTTCTATGTTTCTTTGCTAAGCTTCTATAGTTACCTGAAATTTTTTACTACATGCTTGCTTTCTTTGGCCAAATAATATAAGTGACAATTCTTTTAAAAGCAACACATATAAAAGCACAAAACAGGTAATGACTTTCTTACATTCCACTGCAGCTTCTCCTAAAAAGTCCACCGATTTTTTCTTTTCCATTAACTGAAATGAAACTCTTCAATTCAATAGTTTTTACACATGATGCATAGGCAAGTTCTAAGGTAACCATGACAAGAGCTTAGCATCCATAATAAATTAATTACAAAAGGTTTTGGACATGCGCTTGGAAATGTTTAGAGATCTGAAAATCTAGGAACTTCAAAAGCAACTGTGCAGCAATATCAATATTACTTAAAGCAGATGAAAGTCTCCTCTTTGAGGACTACATAATGTTGCACAGATGACAATGACATCAGAGTCTGATGCAAATTTCACTTCATTATCGACCTGATTTCTGTCTTAAATCATATAAGAACCATGCCAATGTTCACTTCAGTAGTCCCCAAGTTTCACAGAATTTCTGCAAGAAAGACATGCAAAGGAAAGCTCCTTTCTTGTATCAGACATTTGTTTGCAAGAAGTGTTTTCTTAAGAAGTTGCTCTTTACTTGGAAACATCTTAATTTTATCACAGGTATTTTCAATCCTGAAAGCAAAACATAACACTGTGTTTCAAGTTAGATTTATTGCAAACCAAAACATTTTGGTTTAGTTAGTTACCATTCTGCACCTGCAGAAGCCCACAGTTTAACACACAGGCTGCTGCCTCAGTGGGGACTGTACTTCCCATCAGAGTGGTCTATCACACAAGTGGTCTATCTTTGGTCACACAACATGAGCCATTGTGGGAAACCCAACAGCACTGATGGGCAAAAGCAAATACAGAACACAGCAGCCACATGACAGCTCTCATGCAGCAGTAGAGCATTTTGGGCAGGTGCCATGCACCACTAAAGCAAAATGTGCACCTTTCCACTTCCACATATTCTGGAAATTTTGCACCACTTCTAAACAAAATGTAATGTCCCACAGGACTGGTGTTCCACTGTTTAACTCCACATGGGGCTAAAAAAGTGGGTTTTATATATTTTATCCCCAAAAAAGTGCTTTGTATAGATTTTTGCAAGTGAAAAAAAAAATTCAGCTTCCAGTTAATTTGTGATGTATGGTTGTGCTTTCTTCACGATTGTGCTGAGACAAAGCTTCAGTGACCTGCCATCAGTCCAATTTCCTGAAGCTTGAGTGAAGTTGGATAGTCTGATATAGGTTGTGACTTAGCTTACTTTTTTTTATATTCATTGCTTTCTATTTATGTTTAGGACTCTTTTTTTTTTTTTGTGTGTGTGTGTGTGTGTGTGTGTTTTAAAGACTCGGGAATTCTTTCCTCTACCAAAAATTATGCAACTGATAAACTGATATTTAATTTTCTTTACAGTTTTTTAGTCTTCAGAAGTGCACTAGGGATTTCATAAGAGGTATGAAGGGCATCACCAAGCTTCTGAAGGTGAACTGCAGTTTGTAGGCCATTATACATTTTATGAGAATAATTAAAGAGAGATACAAATTTCAGATTAGATATAATTTTATATCTTAATATGATTACAAATAAAATTGTCTGCTCCTCCTCAAGATATTTAATATCAACATAATATAACACATTTTTTCATTCACTTTGATTTTTCTCATTACAAAAAATTAAAACAAGCCAGCCTTATACCTCAGAAGGTTTCAAGGAGCAGAACAATAATAAGAAACTCATGTTAAGGTAATTAAGAATTAAACTGAAGAGAACTTTCACACTCAGTAAGGAATGGTTAGTACTTAAGATATACTGATAATGAAGGTGTATCTGGATTCTTTTTCCATTGCGTTTCAAAGCACAGGTACCTCTGTCCACCTGGCTCTCCCGGCATGGGTACCCTTAAGACAGGAACCTACCACTCCGCTTGGTGAAGTAGAATGTGGTAGGGCTGTCATCCAGTTTTGATTAGCAGTGTTGTGATTAGTGGAATCCTTTGAGAAATGGAAAAGTCTTTTCCAAAAGCACCTTCAAGAACTTAATGGAGTTCAAACCCCCATCTCCAGAGATCACTGTCCACACCAACATACATCCTGTTCTGGAATTAGGAATTTTCTCACTATTTCCCTTTGAGGCTGTGAAACTGAAGTGGTAGAAACCTAGATTCATTGGATCGGAGAGAGTAACTGGCTAGAGAACCTGAGAGGATCTGAATTCTAGGAATTTTCTCAAGCACAGTTCAATGCGAAGTGCCACTGCATCCAGCCAGCTTGTAATATGGCTATTGGAATTTTTCTTCCAGGGACTTCCATGAAGGAAGAACCAGTTTCTGCATCCCAAATGAACTTTTAAGGAATACACACTGACAACATCAAAACATCCCTTGTTCTCAGTTGTGGAAGGTAACTCTTAGTGCACTTAGGGCTCCAGAAGAGTCGTGGGGAAGTACCTCATGAAGCTGACACCTGCAGCCCTAACCAACAGCTGAACAGGGACTTTCTGGGACACAGTTTGTGGTTTCAGATGTCTGTGCCTTAATCATGTTCCTAAGCTCAATTACTGTGTCTAGACTAAAGTGTGCTTGTGGTCACTCTTGGGGAATACTTAGGTACAAGGGTGGGCAATAGCACAGCCCAGAGCTTAATTATTCACAATGCAGTAGTGAATGTTATATCCCAAAAGGATTTTGGATAACACTCCTCTCACCAAGTCCTGTAACAAAACTCTCCATTGTAGTGTGAGCAGAAGCAGGTACAGATTGTCTGTTATTGTCTTTAAGAGCTGCCATTGAGCTGTAATTTGTGTGAAAAGGACATTGCTCAAGAAATATAAATATATGAGAAATCCATCTAAACATTTCCAGCCTTGACATTATTACTTTGTAGCACCAAACCCATCCTTGAAATAATCTATTTTCATGCCCTTCTATAGCTTTTCGCCAATCCTTTATCCACCGCTGCACAACAAACAGCCTTAAACTTTAATGGCCTGCATGACTTTTATTTCCTCCCTGTTCATTACATTTCGTCTCCAAAGTTGCCACATATTTTATATTTTTAACACAAAGACACTTGGAGTTGTGTTTGTGCCTGGAAGATTGGAAAATATCTAGCTTTAGGCTATATTATATGCATATGAGGACCTAATACTATTTAAATAACAGTTAAAACCACAACCTTCAAATGCAAAGCCAGCTATTAAAATATTGCTGGAGGCAATGTGGCAAGGTTTTATACTAGTTTTATGCAAGATACGGGAACAGGAGAGAAGGTTGTGTCATTTGAATGACTACACTGCATTCCTCTCTATTTTCTAATTATCACAGATTTAATCAACTTGTTCTGTTTCTATATTTTGTAATAACCTTTCCTCTTTCCCTGTTATTCAGGGGAGGAGAAGGAGAGGAATTTATATAACATAGTAAGTTTAAAAAATATGAGCTACATGGAAGACAGAACAGCAACTAAGATACTGTGATTAATTTCATAGACTTCCAGTAGGAAGTATTTAGTTTATCGGCACATAGTAAATGAATATTAAAATATGCATACCCCAAGGCTACGACTGAAAGTAGATAACAGCTGTTGGTCTAAAATGTGGTTCCATAATGCAGAGATTGGAATAAGCTTGTAATTATGAATTAAAGCTAGAACAGTAAAAAAAAAATTACAAACACATTATGAAAATATTCTTTAGCTCATACCATTTAAAATTAGTTCTCTTCATTTACAAAACAGAGCAGAAGGGAATGGATTTCTCTTATCAGATTCAGAAAAAAATATTTGAGAAAAATCAGTAATGACCACCTGCTTTTTTTTAGCTTGTGTTAAAAAAAAAGTAACTCAGTTTTAGATCAACAGAATTTCATAACAGACAGTAAAAGAAAATACCACTACTTACTATTTTAATTTAAAAAATCTAGCTTTGTATAACAAGTATGCTACTACCCCTAAACAAGACATCACAGACCTGGAAAAGGTGGAAAAAATTCAGAGCCACATAATCTGCTTCTCTTCATTAAGTATAGTCTTGGCCAGTCTGTTACTCCTTTTATTCAGTGTATTGTCATTATGCAAGAAAAGTACATGTCAATCTAAAGGACAAAATTGTGTCTGGCATTAAAAAAAACAGCTTATAAACTTTGTTTTTACCTCATGTACATATTATTGAAAATGTTTTCAGCTTATGCCTCTAAATTTTCAAATGACTTATCCTACAAGAAATCATTAAAAGTGATTAAAGTTTCATGGAAGAAAATAAAGAGAACAACATTTTATAAACAAAGTCTAAGTGAAACCCATCTAAAAAGATCCCTTTTTAATCCCACCAGGCAGTAGTTCTACAAAAACACACACAAAATCACTCCCTGGACAGATTTGTTAGCTGGATTTCACTAGCAGAAATAAGCCCTCGACTGTCACAGACAAAAGACATAAAGCATAATTTGAAAGTTTATCCAAAACAAGGAGGTGAAAGAGGGGAAAATACATAAAATTTAGTTCCAGTGCACAAATCATAAGGCACATCTCCTTGCATATTTGATGAAAAATGCTTAGCTTTCCCAGGATATAATTCCAACTAGCCTCATTGCTCTGAATCACCTGAGTGCTTTTCTCTCTCTGTTGCCTAAACCTGACACAGGCATACATTTAACTTGCTCATCAGTGACTTGGATGAGGGGGCAGATGCCTCCTCAGAAACTTCCCTGAGGACACAAAATGGAGGAGTGGCTCATACCTCAGAGGATTGTGCTACCCTTCAGAGGGACCTCAGCAGGTTGGAGAGATGGGAAAAGAAGAACCTTCTGAAATTCAGCAAAAGCAAATGAAGAGTCCTACACCTGGGGAGGAACAACCCCATACATCAGGCTGAAAGCTGAGCTGCTGGAAACCAGCTCTGCAGAGAAGGACCTCGGGGTCCTGATGGACAGCAAGTTGTCCACGAGCCAGCAGGGTATCCTTGTGACCAAGAGGGCTAATGGAATCCTGGAGTTCATTTGGAAAAGCATTGCCAGGAGGTCAAGGGAGGTGATCTGCCCCTCTACTCAGCCCTGGTGAGGTCATTCCTGGACTGCTGTGCATGACTCCAGTCTATACAGTGCAAGGAGAGACATGGAGCTCTTGGTCCAGCAGAGAGCTACTAAGTTGGTCAGGAGTCTGGAGAACCTCTCTCATGATGAAAGGTTGAGGGAGCTGGTCCTGTTCAGTCTCAAAAGGCAACTGAGAATACACCAAATCAACGTCTCTCAATATCTGAAGGGAGAGTGCCAACAGAACAGATCCAGGCTCTTCTCAGTGGTGCCAAGCAATAGGACAAGGGGCAGTTGCCAGCAGCTGATACACAGCAAGTTCCACCTGAGCAGAAGAAAGAACTTCTTTACTGTGTGGGTAACTCACACTGGAGGAGATTGCTCAGAAAGGTTGCAGTCTCCCTCACTGAAGATATTCAGGAATTATGTGAATGCAATGCTGTGCAATATGCTCTGGGACAACACTGACTGGGCGGAGAAGCTGGACCAGATGACCCACTGTGGGCCCGTTCAACCTGACCATTCTGTAATTCTGTGATATCTTCAGTATAAGATGGGTACAAACAATCTAGAGTTTATAGCAAATCAACATGATCCTAGGAATGCCTGTTAAAAAAATTAAAAACTACTTAGCCCGACTTCATTTAACCTACTTTCTGCAAGGTAGGAGACTTATGTGTGTGACTTCTGACACACCATACATTTTAAAATCACAAGTAATTAGAATCACTAAAAGTCAAGGGTAACACAATATTCATTCTATTCTGTTAATTCATTCATTGCATTGATAAATAGTTCTGCCTTAACCACGTCTGTGCACCCAGGAGATGCTCTTCTTTTTAAAGTCTACATAGATAACTTTTAATAACTTCTTCCTATTTTCTTTTCCTCTCTACCCCCCAACCCTCTATCCTGCCATATATATTTCTATAGATGTGCTGCTTCCCTAAATGACAGGCTGAGAGACTAAAATATCTGTTGACTGGTAAAAGGCAAGAAAATATAACTCCTTAGGAAATCAATGAGGTTTAAAAGACTATTGTTAACTATTACTAAAATGTTAAAGTTACTCTGTCTTACGCCATTTTATTTCAAAAGCCACTACAGATCTTCTATGAATAACTACATCATAGTTTTTTTTTCATGTCATCATAAAGACAAAGCTTTTTTATGCTAACAGGAAATACTACTTAGAAGAACCATAGAAGTTTTTACTCTTTGTCCAGTTGTATTTACCATCTTATGATTTCCAATAAATATCCAATTTTTAGAGAACTCTTACATTCATTGTCTCTTTTAGAGAAGAATTTTGTGAGAATGGATGAAATTTTAAACCATTTCTAGTTATGACACAGCTAATAAAAATGAATGAGTTTTATATGAGACAGACAGTGAGGACCACTAGTTATGTTACTGGTAAGCAAGATCAATTAGCCCCTTGCCCTTCCGGACTCGGAGGTTTAGTCTATCGGATTATCTTTTCCAAACAAATGTTTAAGTTTTCTGCAAAAAAAAAGAAAATACAGTGGCAGAAATTAAATTACAGAAATTTAGTAAATCTTTGCAAGTATTTTACAAAATACCATTCTTTACTTAATAACGGACAAGCAACATATTTTATGATTTCCCATTCATTCGACAAAGCTATGGTGTTTGTAATTGTGTATATAAAGCCATCAGTCTTGCAGAGCCATCTTTAGCTGAGCAAGCCCCAAAGCATCCCGTCCATTCTGCTCAGATCTGATCAGCATCTTTATAGTTTATCAGCCTTGGGGTTCAATTTTGTTTTGGATGCTTTTATAAATGAGCACAATCACTGGTGAATCTGTTCTTCCAGATTGCAAAGAGAAAAATCGAGAGAAGAACTTTAGTAGATTACTGTGTCACTGAGGATAAAGTACAAGCACAAATGCACCTAAAGTAGTCTCAGAGATTATTTCATTGGGTGTACATTTTCAGTTTTATTTCAGTAAAATTAGATGATTGTCTTAGTTATTATTGTTTTTGAAGCTATATTCTGTCCCCAGGCAAGGTGCATGATCAATGCACTATCTAGCAAAATCAATTTGTTGCAAAGTACTATTTATTTAAGAAAAGGAAAGAGGGGGAGAGAAGAAGAGAGTAATGCATAGCAAATGTGAAGATGATTATAAGACTTTCTTCTCGTAAAGCTGAATTTTATCACTGATGCATGGAAGTCAAGAAATAATATGGTTGATTTCACAAACCCTGTACAAAACTACTTCTATATACATATTTAAACTCTAAGGTAACCAGTGAAAAGCTATCAACAAGTTTTGTGGCTCCTTCTATTTTTTCCTATAAGAAATGAGTTTCCAGCAATAAATTAATGTGACCAATGATACTTTTCTGATACACAGATCAACTGCAGAAGTGTTTCCACTACTACATAAACAGGACACAGGAATACACACATTATAATATAAAAGCGGGTTTGGTTTCTTTTCTACAGCAATAGAAAAAGTCTGTACTTGCTATGCTTTCTTATTCAAGAGATCATCAATATCACTGAATATCTTATGGGTTAGGGGAATGTGATTTTCTCAAATAGCAGAAAGGCTGCATTCTCATGACAGATAGGGTCAATTTTGTTTTCAGAAGCTGTTGATGCTCTTGCGTTATCTCTGTCATGGCCACCATATTAGAAGTGTAGTGAAAATCCATTATCTGCAATCTCAGTCGAAACACGGGCAACTCTAAATAGTTATAGGCAGCACAAACTTCCAGTCAGCTGGAAACTGAATATTCGTAGCTTCAATAAATACTTCAAATACTTCACCAAAAAATACTTCACCAAAAGTGGTTAACTGCAATGGGTCAGAGTTGCTATCATCTCCTCATTTAGGATCATCAGGATATCAAAAAAAGGTTCCAGAAATTATGATGCTGCAAAGAAATCGGATTCCTAAATTATATTAGGTATCCAAACTCTGACATTAGTTTCGATCCCCATCTACCAGTAACCACAGCATGAGTTGTGCAGAAACCACTCATATACACAGATGTCAATATAACCATTCCAGTTTAGAACTTCAGCAACAAGACAGCTGAAATCAGGGGAAAGAAAACAGCTACCTAAAAATGATGGTGAATCCAGGTGGTTTTTCATCTCATAAAAACCAGTGCTTTCAATACTGAATTTTGAGGTGAGTAGTTTCTCTTCTAGCAGATTAGTAGAAAAGGGGTTACTTGGAATGCAGCAACAATCACTAATGGCACCACTTAAGATATCCCTGCTATCTACTTAATTATTCTACCCTTTAACTGGAAAAAAGAGAAGAAATACCCTTGTTGTTGTACAATAGTATGACCAGTTAATCTATCTTCCATTTGCTATTAATAATGCATGTTTTCAAGCAGCAGGGCTACACAATAATGCTTTCTGAGTTTACATTATCAAATGATAGGTAGCATTGCTGAAGTAGACCCTCTTGAGGCCACAATGGTGAGAGATTTGAACAGGCCATTTTCAAAAGGTGAGATGGTACATATTACTCAGAGCTACTTAATGAAGCAACCATGTTTGGAACTGCTGCAGGAGAAAGAGACTTGGCAGACGAGTTAAAGCAGCCTCATAGGAATTAGGACAATGCTGAGAGCCCCATAGATGGCTCTAGTCCAAGCAGAGGATGGGAAAGGCAGCAAGCCTGTCCAGCTAGACAGCTACCAATGTCCATGTCATAATTTTCCATTTAGAATTCCCCAACACTCTCCAGAAACAGATGCAGCCTTGGCTGAGTGAGTGGGAAGATAAAGACAACTCAACAAACATGTACAGGCCCCACGTAAAGGTATTTTTCTGACCTGTCCACTCTTTTTCACCATCTTATATTCCTGTTAACTGTTATTGTGGCTTAATATGCTCTTTCAAAAATATTTTCATTGCTAAGGCAGAGGAAAAAAAAACCACTGGAGTTATAAATCAGAACTAGGTTTCCACTGAAATTTGAAATTCAACTCCTTTTCTCCCACCCACATATTTGAGTTTCTGTCATTCAGACTAAATTAATTTGTGCATGTGTGTAGTCATGGGCACAAAATATATACATAAACATTTATATACAAATCCAGACATGAATACACACCTAGAAAAGATGTGTTATTCTGCAAATAAATAGCCTGGCAAATTATGGTGACTAAAAAGAAAATTCCTCCATGAATACATCATTTCCAGGGAACCACTTGAAGCTGTTTGCATTTTCCTCTGGAATGTGTGGTAATGGTCACTGTTGAAAGGGAGATATGAAGCCAGACATTTCATGGGTGAAACACAGCATGGAGACACCTCATGTTCCTGAGACTGGGGTTGCAGACAAACCCACCCCATTCCAAGACCCTGTTTCTGATCAGAACATCTGTGGCAGACTCAAGGATCCTGGAAGACCAGAAAGAACAAGTTCTGGGGAGGAACCCCATCTGCATAGGGAACACTACCACATACAGAGGAAAAGCGAATGAATAGTTCACAATCTGTTGTATATGATGGTATCATCCTGGCATGACAGTTTTGGGTCAAGGACACAGAAATCAAGATGTAAATTAACACACAGTGAATGATAAGGGGAAAAAAGGCTACACAGGAATTATTAGATGAAGAGATTATGACAAAGGAGTCAGATTCTATTAGGACACTCACAGTAATGTTCTCAAAAGATGCAATACAATTTTTTTTAAAGAATACACAATGGTGAAGCTTAAAAGATTTCAGTATACATATTTTTCTCTCATTTCAATCCACACATCACCTTTTCAGTTATGTTCCATCTTGAGTTTTAGGTTTAAGCAGACTTCAAATATTGAAGCTAAAGACACAATCAAAACAGACAGCATTTTTATGAGTTTTATGTGCATTCAATGACAAGTTATAATATTCATGTATTTCTTATGCCTACTATCAAAGTGGACTCAAACTTCAGCATATTTCCAGATAAACATGGAAGGCTGAGTTTTGCTAAGTCTCATATTTATCTCATGTATTAAAATACACTTTAAGGGCTTCATTAGCTGTCATGTATAGATTACATCAGAAATTTATTTCAATTAAACAAAAAAAATAACAACCACAGATATTAATTTAAATTCTGTTGATGAAATTGTGGAGAATATGCTTAGATGGTTACGTTCTTAGTTCAAAAAACCAAAAAAAATCAAGATGGAAATATTTTCAGGGTACTACTGGTAAATTGTAAATAGTTTCAACAATGCAAAAGGTAATTTGGGAAAAAAAAGAAATTAAGTAGCAGATACAGCAGTAAAGGAACCATAATGAGATTGTTTGACTATATTTAAACACACTTAGGATGAAAAGAGACAGTTAGCAGTCAAACAGCAAAGAAAGGAAATATATTATTATATATATTATATATCAGAAGAATAACTTGTGCACAGTCATGAGCAGTTAATATATTGTTCTAAGTCATTAGTTAAAATATTGAAAGATTTAACTACAATAGAAATTAAAACATTTATTTGTATGTTTTGAAATTAACATAGTAAACAGCAGCATTGCCTTCTCAGGAAATGGAGCAAGTTCACTGGTTTTTCCCTGGTTCAGATTTTCATGGTTGCTTATTCAAACAGTAAATGGAACACACCTAGTTATACAACAATAGCAGCTTTTAACAGCTTGTATAGATTCTGGTCATGACTGACTCAAGGCTTAAAAGCTTAAGCTTAAATTTTTCTAAGAACTCTTGTGGAAGAACATGTGGTTTTTTTAACTTCTAAGAGCAAAAGATGAGAAAACTGAGCCAATGCTGGAGAATGAATGAAGGCTCAATGTATATTTGGAAAGGCACCTGAAAGGTGACATCCATTTCCAAAGCTTAATAGCTGAGAATGCATGTTTCTTTCTCTTAGCACAAATTCTGCAATGCTATTTTTAATTTTCTTTCTTCATTTGGTCACAGTAACTTACTACTTCTCAAATAATAAATTTTCACACTCTCTTTTTTTTCCAGTATTCTCCTTATTTTTGTGTTCTATTCCAACTCTGAATGCAGACACTGCATTTAGAAAAGTTATCTGTACCCTGACAGAAGCATTTATTTGTTGCTGTTGCAACAAACTGAGACTAGAATTTGTCCAATATCTCAGACCTGTATGTCAAAAAACTTGTTACTACCACATCCACAGATGAAACACTCCAATTTTAAAGTGGTTACACCTACAGTAGAGAGGATTATTCACTGTTTAAATTATATAATTAGCTATAATTTGTGTCAATAAGTAATTTATATAGGTAGGAAAATATTGCACTATTTTGAAGCTGCAACAAGAATGGAGGGGCAAAAAAACCAAGGGGAAATACACGATTTGCTTTAACAAGGATATAGGTACAGTTGAAATTCTACACCTTAACTGTCACAGACTAAACTAAAGTTTCAAAGAAATGCAGAAACATTTTTGCAGTCTGTCAAAAACATTTAACATTTACAAGAGCCAGCTGTATCTTGCTAGGATATTTTTCTCTCCTTCCAATAGACTTTACCCCTCAACGTCCATAGATTTACCCCCAACATCATGGTCATGCTTCCTCTTCTACATGCAGAAAGGAAACAAGCTGATGTACCAGCTTAGACTGAGCTAAAAGTCAGGAAATAACACTTCTGTAAAGTATTCCATTTTAATCAGATACAGTCATGCTATCCAAATAGGAAGAAATTTGCTGTAAATTAGCCATTTTCCTCCTGCATTAACAGTCAGAGAAGAATAATTGCATTTTGCAGCCATTCACACTCTATTGATATTGGGGTTTTGCCACGTTGGAGATCTGTCTCAAAGAATTACACTCCAACTACAGTATACCAGTTCAATCCTCACAAGCACTGGGGACAAGACAGGGGCAGCAAGCTCTTCATTCCTCTATCAAAATGCTTTGTGTTTAGGCTGTTACAAAACCCCATGAGTTCAGAGAAAAAGTCCAATGTGGCTGTTAGAGAAAGGCTGTTTCAACCCACACAGAGCTGTGACAACAGAAGACAATGTGGTGTGGGAATTCACTGGTTGTAGACAAAGGCTGAAGAACTGCTACCAAAGTATCTTTGATACTCAAAGTTATTTCTAAAACGCATTGTTTTCAAAACCATATGAGGTGTCAGGAATTCTCAAAGAGTATGCTCTAAGTTTGTTCTAAAGACATACTGAGGCATGTTCTCAAGAGAATTAATTTCCATTTGTGATCCACCCCTACTATTGTTATTTAAAAAGCACCACAAAAGTCCCAATAAAAGCATTTTAGTTACTTGATAAGCAACGCTTTATAGAAGTTAATCATGTAACACAGGAACTGGGTCACATCTACAGCTCATCTGGGCCTGTATCTGGTCAAACATCACTAATGGCTGTTCTGTGAAAGACATCGCAAACCTAGACTAATAATTTTTTCTAGCATACCTTACATATCATAGTTAGCTGCAGTTTTACAAGCTTCCCTGAGACAGATGATAAATTTTCTTCACAATATAAAAGAGGTCTTATCTAAGTCACAAACACCAGGAACAGAAAACTTTTAGACCCCTTTTGACCTTGTGAAAAAATTTTGATCTGCCTTAACCAGGTTAGTATCTCTTCCTCATATGGCACAGATGCATCACTGAAGTCAAAACAAGCATCTCAACAGAACATCATGCAGGCACAGTGGTCTACTAATATGATGCCAATCATAAAATTAAGAGAGAGTTTGTTCCCTTGTTTAACCTAAGATTTTTATTCTCATTGTTACTAGAAGAGATTCTGGATGAGGCTTTTAACTGTGTCATAGTTTGAGTGAGGATTAGTTTGCTGCAAAAAGAGCCCCTAATTTAGTTAGTTACCTATGTCCAAAACACTATATCTGACAGTGCAGGGGCAGAGGACTCCCCTCACCACCCACCCCATACACCCTCCAATATGCTCTCAAAACTTGGTTGTCTCTGTACACACATACAAAATCTAAAATAAGCTGTTCACTGTCAGTGAAGGGATAGCACAACCTGTAGCCATGTAGTTGGTCATTAAGGGAGTTTAAAAACCCCTCAAACTCCAGAGAAGAAAATGCATCCAGACGCCATTTTCCAACTTAGCAGATAATTTTAGAAATATATAAGAACATTCACAGCATAGATATTTGCTTTAACACTGCTCCTGTATAACTAAAGAACAATTTTAGTTCATAACGAATGATTAAAGCACCAATTATTTTGACTAAACATGTATTTGAAACCCTCAGGCTGCCATGGACTTTAAAGCCATTAATTCATTATTTAGCTGTCAGTGTGGAAAAATGTCACAAGCTTAAAGGTTCAACAAACACTTCGCAATATTAAAGCAAATGATCACATTTGAAATTTCAAACTGTTACACGATTTTATTTATTAGATAGTGTAGATTACCTTTTGTACACACATTTCTTGCAATGTATTCTAGAACAATTTTGTGTTGAACAGAAGCTAATCATATTTTAAGCATAAATTTAAATAAAGAAAGAGAGAAAAGACCCCCTCAAGAGCTTCTGGGAAATCATTTACAAAAATCTTTGAGGCTCAGGTGAAATAAGTTGTGCTGCGGGATTTGAAAGATCTGTGGAAGTGTAAGCTATAAAATCACTTCATCTTGGATGCTTAGAAAGGTGGTTTGGGAAAGAAACTCCACTTTTTCAATGCCTCAGTGATATATGGCACTGACACTAATGGCTATAAAACCTTATTAGGGAGTGCTGTGAAACTCATATATTTGAGTTTCTTATGTGGAAAGATTTGAGTATTCACATTACTGTGGAAAAGAGGACATGTCCACGTTCATCTCTGGAAAGTGGATTGATTCTGGCAATCTATTCAGGTATATACAAATATCTTAGCTCTCCAGGACTGTGACAGAGACAAGCAAATGGCACAGCTCTCACTCCTAAAGCTCTGGCAAGACTTTCTGATGATTTGATACAAAACCTAACTTTCACTGAACCTCAGCTGTATGGCCATCTAAAATAAAACTATGATACAAACAAAGGTTTGGGTGCTGCAAACTTTAGCAATGAAGCAAGAACAGTGAATCATTTATATCTTGGCTAATCTTAGAATTAAACGTTGCATTACATATAGCTAAGTGCTGGCTGTAAATTAGCAGACCCCACACTTAAGAGCTGAGGCTGAAGCCAAGCTGGGAAATCAAGCCAGCAGGTTGGGACAGCAAGGCACAAGGCTCTCAAGCCTCAGGGTGGGGGATTCCCAGGAGGCTCCTCACAGATCTGACACAAGGTTGTAGGGCTATATCACATTCAGGCAGACCTTAATCACAGGCAACCAAAGCCCTTGAGGGTGGGTTGTGAGTCCTCTCCAGACCCTGGTAGACAGAGGCCCAAATGGGATTTGTGTTTTAGTGCACTGCTTTGATTCAAGAGGGAAACTCTTCAGTTCCAGTTCTGCTTAAGTGGACATCAGGACATGTCTGACAATCAGCATACTGTTAGATGATCCCACTTGCCATCAGCTCCTCCTCTGCGCTACATGCTGTGGAACTGCATCACCAGATACTGAGGATACTGCTAAGCTTACCCTGTAATCAACCTCAACTCCTGGCTCAGCCACAACATGGAGAGACCTGTCCTGGCTCTATTAAGCACCTGTCCCAGGAGCAGTGGAGAACTGGAACTGCAGCAAGAATCATTAATCTGTCCATCTCTGCCTGTAGAAAACACTACCCAGAAAGACCAGAGCAGAAAAAAAAAATGAAGACTTTTTCCTTGGATTGGAGGATAGAGCTATAACCTGAATGTCAGAAGAGGAAGCCTTGAAAGCAAAAGGAGATGGTTAAACCCTGAAGGGATTACAGGAGCTCTGTGTTTAAAAGTATGTGAAAGGATTCCAGAAAAAATAATGCAAGTTCATAAGTTCCTGATTGTAAATCAGTCCTGGAAAGAATCAACAATGAGAAATGAAATCACGTTGTGAGACATGTTTAGAGACGGTGTTCTGCAAGACACCAACTCAAAAAATATACAAGAATTAAATTGATAAATCCTAGATGGCTTTAGATATGAGGTTTTGCAGGTGAAACTCCGAGCAATTTAGTTACCATATCCCACAGAGAGACAGGAATCTGAATTACAGATGTATTTAATATACCCAAATTTAACCAATATAAACAAATCTCCCATATTAATTTTCAATCCAAACAATACCTTTTTAAAGGGGCTCTTTTGTTCCTCTCATTTTCTTTTCACCTTCTAAACAATGGAAGACCCAATTCAGTTTGTCACCACTGGCATTGCCAGTATCTCAAGTGCAGATCTGTCACTCTAGAGTCCAAGTTCACTGTCAATGCCAGTGCAGATTCCTCAGAGAGACAAGGACCATTCTCTGTCAGTAGACCGGCACAGGAACATCACGTGCACTAGGAACACCAACACTGAAAATTGCCCTCAGCAAAGGGGAAAGAAGAGAACACTTCTTCTTCATGTGAAAGCCAAGAGGCTCCAGAGGACTTGGCAGTAATTCTGAAACTATTTTCACGGTTCTTCTAGAATCCACATACATCCCACCACTAAGAATACACTTTGAAAAGCAGAGAGGGCAAATACTTCGCCAATAGGCTGACAGTGCAGAAACATATGGTTAAATCTCATTTAAAGTACTAAAAAAGGATCTGTCTCAGCAGTCTGCAAAATGTAGACAATGGATGTTCCTTCCCATTTTTATTAACCAGGGAAAATTCTGCCTTTAGCTGGGCTGCACATAACATGGTCATTTTAAGGTGTGTTCATACCTTCCTCAAGACAGTTACCTAAGCCTGCCTTGTCCGTCTAATCTCATCACAATTCCTGCTACTAAAAAATGCTACATTCCTCAGCCTGGAATCATCTCAGTGGCAAAAGGAACTATGTGTTATTGCTGAAGCCCCCCAGCCATTGTCCAATAACTTTTTAACTTAAGGTTAAAAAATTAGTTTTCAGTGAAATTAGATACTGTGTGCATCTTAGGAAAGCAGAGACAAGGAAAAACCATTTTTAATGTCATCTCTAAAGCAAAGAAAATGCTGTGAGCAATACTGTGTTAAAAATTTAAGTCCTGCAAAAACAAAAGCCTTAAAAATGCAAGATTACTAATATCAATTGGAGAAACAATTTTAAAATATTTAACAGGTTCCTGCTTTTCCGTTTAGACAAAGAAAGGAAGATTGTAAAGACTGTAAAAACTACATGCCACAGACACATATTTACAGAAAATATATGGTCATGGGCATATGGATTTGCAATCATTGTTTAATATGGTGATTGTAATGAATAACTGAAAGACATTCTCTATTTATATATTTAGAGACATTTGTCTGAGTGTATTTTTTGCTGCCACACAGTATAAGCATATGAACAAAAGCTTGGTCCCACTGCAGTCAGTGGTAAAACACCATTGCCTTCAATGAAGCCAGACTTAAGTATTTACATATGTACACTCATACAGTAAATATCTTTCATTCTTATGTGTTTAAGCTTCACCCATTAAGCTGAAGTCTGAGAGAATATTAGGTTTCTGAGCCTCTGAAAATGTATACCAAGTAATTTGGTGCAAAGATGCTCCCAAAATCATATCACTCTGATAGATCTTCTGGATTCATAGTTGTGCATCAGTTCTGGTGTACACACTAGTTATAGCCTGAAGGTACAATAAACAATGCAAGTTAGTAAGAGGGGCCTTGAATTTTTGTTTCAAACAAGCATTTAGTTCATAACAGCAGGAATATATATGAACAAAGAGAAGAACAGGACAGTACAAGTTTAGACAAGAGAGATGGCTCTTTTCCCTGAACTTAATCTTTTCCCCTGCAAAGACAGGAAAAAAAAAATTTCTTTTTTTGATCCTGTCCAAAAATTAAATAGAAATCCTGGTATCAGTGGACTTTGGATCATGTTGGCTAGGAATGTGTTCGTGAACAAATAAAAATAATTTTCATTTAAAAACGTTCAGAGAATAGTTCATGAAAAAAACAAAACATCTATCATATTGAAAAACCTGGCCTCATCAAAATAACTAGGACATTTGGAGTATACTCCATTCTAAACTCTTAAGATGCTAAGCAGCCTCATAAGAATCAAAGTATTTGAAAATTGTTATAATGAGAGTTAAGCAAGTAAAAAGCATTGGACAAATATTTGCAATCACTTATTTGACCAAAACACTGTTCTAAATATTTTTTGTTTACCAGAATTTATTAGGAATAAATGAATGACAGAGGTATCTTTTGCCACCAAAACCAGACTTTCTTGGGCTACGTAACTCATTCCTGTTCTTAGGTTTGTGTATTTTACAGTGAAATAAGTAAGCTTCTTGTCCTTACCACTCAAAACCTTAAATTACCCTAATGGCTAAAAAATCCTTCAAAATCCATCATAATGCAGTTTTACATATATCTTCTGCTAACATGTCTAACTTTTTCATCTCTGCTTCACACTTATTATATTTACATTTTTATATATTCATGCAGAAATAGCTCTTTTTTGCCAAAATTATGAAATTATCATATTGTTTCTCCACAGAAAGGCAAGTTATCATCAAAATATTATTTCCCTTTTGTCTTGATGTTTTCTCAAACAAAATGTAAACTTGAATCTTGACTAGACATAGACATCAGATACTCAAATTTCCACATACAAGAAATTTTAATGAACATAAGAGAAAATTATTAATAAGCAAAGTTAAGAATTCATTCATTTTGCAAAGTATTTCTAAACATATTTCGTAACAGGAATACCAAATTGATCTTCTCATTCTAGTGGAAAAAAACTCTCAAGAAATGCATATTATAGAGACAGCATTGACAAGAAGCAAAGTATCAGTACATTAGTATCTTAGCACAAATATTTCATTAATATTTAATTAATACTTTACATTAAGTCTTCTCAAGAATTCTAGGTGATCCTCTCTTTTGAACTGGCATTGAAAACTATTTACCCTTTGCAGGAGGCTTTTCTTGCACTAAACAAAACACAAAGTTAACTCAATTTACACAAATTAGAGAGCTAAGAAAGCAGCACAAAACTACATTAAAGTTTCCAAAAATGCAATCACTACTGAAGAGAAAAGAAAATAATCAAAATCAGTTTTGAAAATTGGCTCTCCCTTTTAAACTAATAGCCTTTGACACTTTTCTCTTATAAATCCAAAACCTTGTCAACACCTTTCTCTTCTTGTTTCTGTAGAAGTAAGAATTTTTCAGATTCTTAACTTGATAACTAAAGAGCTATGACAAGTACAAGGCTTTGCCCAAATGCCCACCTTAGCAACCCTAATGCTAAAAGAGACTGTTGAATATTTGCTAGTAAATTATAACACAGAAGGTACTCAACAAAAAATAAGCCTGTGAGATCAGTTGCAGGCTTAAAGACAGAACATCTGACATTCCTGTGTTGTGTTTTCACAGGACCTTGTACAGTAGGACTTCAATTGTCTCTATTAGCAGCTATTACAATATCAGAATTGAATAACAGTCAATAACAACACATGGAAAGCCCTATAAAATTTAGGGGGACACCTATCACTGCTTAAGTTTGACATTTTATCTGTGGTCTGATACCCTGAGAACTCCAACACCAAACAAAGCAACTTGCTAGAAAAAATCATAAGGATACACAGATGAATATCCTTTACTTTAACAGAGGCAAGACTAAGTATGAGGAGAGAAAAAACCCTATAAATATATAAAAATATTTAAGTTTGTGAGCAGTAGAATCAAGAAAACCTCACAGGAGTCTATGTTTTATGGCTGGGATTTCCTAGTGCAACGTGACTTCCAATTGCAATTCTAACAGTTAGGGCATTTAAAATTTCTCCCTCCTGCACAGATTCACTTTTGGTCATAAACATGCTTCCAACATCAATTCTTTCCTGCAGAGGCATTAATAATTGTTTTCTTCTATATATAGATACTTTGCAAGAAATGCCCACAAAATTACATATAATCTTTGACATCTCTAGGTTATTGTCAAATTGCATGGTTGAAATCCAGAAAATAGTAATAAACTCAGCCCTGGAAAAAAGACTTATCCCTGAAAATGTCCGATTTCCTTCTGAGACCATGCTAAGCTATAGCAGGCAAAGGTTTTTCAGTATTCATTCATTAATAAATATCAGATCATTTACAAAGACTTACACTGGTATTTAGGGATAGTTCTATGATCCTAGGAGCTAGACCACTGAGGTCAGCTGAAAACACTGGAGCACAAGCAAACTCCAGATCTAATGATGTGGCTAAGAATTGTCTCCTTCAGTACAGATATCTCACAAACTTATTTTTGAAGCTGCCTTCTGCAGACCTCAGTGCAAGTCCAGACTAACAGAATACAGATTAAAAAAGAGGAGCAGGTCAGTTGGCAGGTCAGCCAAAGGGATGGAGTTACTTAGACAGGCCTTCAGGCTGCCTCTACTCAGCAGAGCATCTCAGTGACCTCTGGAATAAGCCATGCTGGAAAGGTACAAAGGTGCTTTAAAATTCCCTTAGCCATTTCCCTCATGGGCCAGATTTGCTGTTAAGCCCTACAAAGGTGTAACATTTGCTGTTAAGGCCCTCCCAGTGTAACATTTGCTCATGTTGAGTAGTCTGAAATAATGCTTGGTTTATTTATCTGCTTTGGATGAGAACCAGTCCCAAGGCCCTCAGCACATTGTTAATTAATTCCTTTCCCATGAGAAGAAAATTATTTCTTTCCTTATTTTTAACAGCCTTCGAACAACGTGAGGGTCTTTCTGGCTGCAAGGTAATTACAGAGCTGCTGCTTCTCACCTAAATCCTCTTACTATTTGCACAGAACAGTTTTAGTATGCACTACATCCTTGTCATCCTTTAAATATTTCTGTAATTAAAGGCAATGCTGCCAAAAAGATGTTCTAAGTTGAATAAAAAAATATTTATCTGCATGAGTAAACCGGCTAATTACTTGGGCTATCTCACACAAATATTTTTCCCATAAGTTGTGTTTAGGAATAGAAAAAGTAACCATCAACTCAAGCATGCATTGAGGGGAAAAACCACTAGTTTTACAGCATAGTCATTAATTTAAACTTGGTATACATCTCTATATTTGATTTTACAGGAATAAATAAATATATTTGCAAACACCCAGTCCTGCACATGCAATGACTGTCATTGCAAGATTGCTGTTCTGTAGAACAGAAAACATGCTGACATGCAGATGTCCTCTTTGAAACAAAAGAAAAAAAACAAACAGATTCAGACTGCCATTAAGCCACTCACCAGCCCCAACAAGAACTCTTGGTGCTATTGTGCTCTGTTGCTTCCACTGTATCACATCATCAGAGATTTGGGAAACTCTCTTTTCTACAAGGAACCAACTCTGCAGGCTGGCGTTATCAGGACAGTCACAGAGCTCCTTCTCCCTCTATCACATTTACTTGTCATAAATATTTGGCTAGATTTTGATTTAGAATAATTCAAAACAGGATGGTGAGCAAAGAGAGGAGGTAGGGGCTCCATTAAAGAAGGTATCATTTGTAACAGTAATAGTGCCCTTCCTCTTCCATGAAAAGATACCTGCTTCTTTTACATGCCCTAGGTCAAGTCCAAAACATGAGAGATATGTGAAAACATTAGCCCTGCTTATGCAAGCCAGAGGTTTTACTGACTCCTTGACATTCTATTATGTTTTCATTCATAACTTCAAATGAGTCATTTCATCCTACCACCTGGTTTCCAGACACTTCATTCCCCAACTTGGTTTGCTTAAGGAGCTCTTCTTGTTCATCTGAATGTTTTGGGTACTAATTGGCAAAGGATTTCCTTTCCACTGTTTTTCATTCTGTGTTTTCATGGTGGTCCTTTATCTAAGCCCATTCAAAGACAGTTCTGCTTGCCAGGTACTGAATGCCCTTGAGCTGTGTTACATCACTCACAACTGCAAATAGTTTGCAGTGATCTCCCTTGGCCCAGCTTTAATAAGAATGCTGTAGAAAGGGCTGGTGATTCTGTTTTGGATTTTAGTGTTTGGGTTACTCATGTTTCCATAAAACTGCGCGCAGGTTACAAAGCAACCAATGAACTGGATTTATAACCTTTATATGCGAAGTCCATCTTCCCTGAGAGAGGATTCCTGATATGCCTGAACTCAGCTGCAAAGCACTGTATCAAGGCCTCGAGTCCTTCAATGGTAAATATTTATTTCAAAAATGGTTTTCTTCTTTAGTAAATAACAGTTATGGGTTAGAGTGGGCAGTAACCTTCACCTTTCCAAAACTGTCCTCCAAAAATACAGTAAAAAGGTTTTTTCCCCAAAGGTCTAGACCCAGCTGCTGCTGAAAGTAGTATGCAACACCTCAGAGCAACTCATTAAAAAAAAAAAAAAAAAAAAAAAAAGGAGATGTCAAAATAGTAAAGAAGGCCAAAAGAGTTATGTTTGAGGTAACCTGGGGGGGTGGTGTTTGCACAAAAAAGGGAAAAAACCCAAAACAAACTATATTTGAATGTTTGTAACTGATTCTCAGACACATTTCATGTCCAGCATTAACAAGCTCACATCATCCACACAGTAAGCCAAAAGAATAAGGCCTAGCTAACCATAACTAGGCTGCTGAAAAGACATGAAGGTAAAACTTAGACAAATACCTCAAGCTTTAAAAAGAATGAAATTGTCTCTAGGAAACAATTTTTGGTAACAGAATGCTATACTACATCCATTCAAGCCTTTTAGCTGCTAGATGATGCAGCAAAAAATGTTAAAGAGAATGTGCCATTATGCTTTTGAAAGAACACTATGCTAGTAATGACTCTGGAAAATGTTCATCAGTTATGTGGTCCTAGAATTTGAACAGTATCATTTTTCAGATAGTCTGAACTTTCACAATAAGATTAACCCTGCTTAAATTTCTGTGATGACTGTACAATGAAATGATGTGAAAAGAAGGAAAAGGGGCAAGAGATGACAGTCTAGATAGTACATTTCAAGAAGAGTGTGAAAAGTTTAAACCTGTGACCAAGTCAATATTATTTGTTCCAAAGAAGGTAGCACATCAAGAACATCTGGGGGTGTACCTGTGAGATCTCTTTTAGCCAGTATTTGATATATTATGTCTCATAAAAATCACATGCAGTTTGCTAATGTCACATATCAAAAGAAAAAGAGAGAAACCTGGTTCCCCTTAGATTATGATCTGTTTCAAATAATGGCCAAATGCTTTCCTGGCCTAATTCCATTAAGTGCAATGGAGTCATGCCAGGAAAATATTTGGCCCTAAGCATTTAATGAGCATGTTACTTGAAAGATTAGGGGCCAGTTCATCCTCTGGTATAAGCTGATATAATTTCATTGCCTTACATGGAACTATGCCAGCTCACAATAGCTGAGGATCTAGACTCACAAGTAAGTGAAGTTACTTTTGCCCTAACAGGTATATGTGACTCATAGCCTCACATATGCTCAACTTGACAAATACTCTTGGCAAAGGTCAAGCCTGGCCTGCAAAGCTCCCCCACCCCTGAAAACACCTCAGTGGTAATTTCAATTTTTATATATCAGTTTAATAACATAGGATTCTCTTTCTCTCCTCCTAAGCCATCAAGTAAGGATTCTGCTAAACATATACCTCTTAAGTCACATTTAATTTGTCTCTGACTACTATGAAGTTACATTAAGGCAACAATTAGTTCATGTTAGATTGTCAGTTATGTAAAAGTCATAAGCCATTTTTATAATCTGCATCTATAAATCTCAGTCTTCTTTAAGATATCATCCTGCCTCAAAACAATGCTGGAAAGCAAAACTAATAATGCACAAAAACTCCCATTTTCTGATGAAAGATTATTATTCTTCATGCAATGACATTCAAAACCAATCTTCTCATTATTTTTCCTACCACTAAGTACATAAACACTTAGGTATGTTTATCAATTTTTGCTCATGGTTATGAATTCTAAATCATTAGGGCAAAAGCTAACTTCAGTCAAAGGCTTTAAATTAACAATTGCAAGATACAATAAATATCTGTTGTACTTTCTTCCATCTCAGCTGTCAGATTTAATGCGAATATAGCATTTCTAATCCTACTGAATGTACTGGAAAGCAAAGAGCTGGACTATTGGCTGATGTAAACCATCTTAAGCCCATTAAAGTTGATTTACAACACTAAAAATCTTCCTCCTTCAGAAGGACTAAAATGACTCTGACTAAATGTCAGAGGTTTTGGACAACATCATTTGACTAAAATCCTTGAGGATTTTAACGGGACTGGACGTACAACCAGTTCTTCTGCCAGATTTCTACTTTGGGGTGGATTCTAGACAAACAAGCAGGGTAGTTTCAAGATAAAAAAAAAATAGAATAGCATTCCATTCAAATTCTTTAGAAAGACTTTAGAAAATTCTCAGTAACTGAAAGAAAACACACAGACTTAACACATAACCACATTTAAAGGATTTGCCAACTGGATGGTCCATAAAGTTCTAGGCTTTGGTTGATTGAGGATATATGAAATAATTATTTTAATCACATCAAAATATGCTAAAGGAAACTCTGGATAAGAATTGTCATATGGTCTTCACTTGATTGAAGATTTTACTTAAACGTATGAAGGAAGTATGCAAACAGAGCATTTATGTAATAGGAATGGTTAGCAATATAGCATTAGGGCACTCTAGGGCATGTTTTATTGGTTCATTAAATCTTGCCTCAGGTGTGTTCTACCACTCGAGGCAAGTATTAATGGACCAATGAAAAAGACCCTGGGGTGTTTTAATGCTATAATACTATGTCTGCCTACATTTAAATTAATTTTTAAAATAGCTTTTAAAAATAATTTTCCTTGGTATTTAATATATCCTTCCACTATTTAAAATTTTGTAGTAGAAATATGAAATGGCTAGAAAACAAAGACAGAAAAGTCTACTGTCTAATAAAAACATAAGTACTTTCTGAACTGTAAAAATGTTAACCTCTTATACTTCAAATACCTCCCCCATTTTATACGCCCACTTTTTCTTGTTTTCTGATTCATTCCCATATCATAAAACCAGTATGAAAAACAGCTATGTAGACCTGTTTCTTTCCCTTATTAGAATTCATCAGAATTCAAGCTATTCTTCAAAGCACTGGTTTTCAACAATCTTAAAACTTAAGCTGAATTCCCTAGACAGCTGCTAAGTGATACAAGAATCCTGTCTGGTTTTTTTGCAGATGGACAAGATGATAGTCTATAATAAAAACTGCAAGACCATTTTCTGCCAGTAGCAGACACAGAACAGGAAAGCACACACCTTGGAGACAGATTGTTTCAGGGAGGAAGAAGAAGAGGAGTAACAGCCAGCTCAAATTATGAAATATCCTTTTTCACAACTTCTGCAATAAAGACCATTTTCCCTCACCTTTCAGAACAGCAAAACAATTGAAATCTCAAAAAAATTCCTTCAGGTGAGCTGGGGCTTTTGTCAACACCCTGGTATCAGTCAGTAGACACAGCAATGTTGCCGAAAACAACCTGAGAGGGAATGGCACACCTAAGGATAAACTAAAAATAAAAGGCATGAAGACACCCAATGTTTTGAAATATACATGCCAGTTTGATTGGAACAAAATTACATGATATACAAGTGTCTTGTAACATGGCCTTCATGCTTTGTATTTCTTTCATTAGACAGACTACCAAGGGCTGGAAGCTGTTGGAGGGATATGTACATGCCCCACTCAGAGCATTGCCTTATCTCCTGAGTTACCCTTAGATCCACACAAGGATTGCTGATGGGGTAAACTGTGGCCAAACTCATCTTAACAGCATTTAAGAAACACTTAATGTGGGTAAATCCAGCTACAAAAACTGCTAGTAACTGGTTCAGCGATCTCCTTTGAGTTATACAATATCAACTACATATTCCTTGTCCTACTGGACAAGACTTTCACCATTGTTTTGGGACCAGGATACGACATTGTCTCACACATTGTATGCTACCTTCCTAGAACGTCTATGGAAACTCAAGGCACCATGCACGCTAGTCCAGTATGGGAAGGCATGCAAGTGCAAAGTGACTCTGTCCTACAGGAAACACTTACTTATGCCTATTAGGTACCATTCCTGCTGCGTAGATTATTTAAATGGATTAGCAGAGAGAAGAGCTGATGATGTATAAAGGACTTGCTGCATATTTTTGATGATTAATTCTCTTCTTGCATGCAAGATGTGTTCTCAAAATGTACAAAAGCATAAACAACAGAACACAAAATATTCCAGGATTCTCCTGTGTCAACCAGTGAAAAATGGCTGTCTTCAGCCTGGTTGCAAGGCAGATAGGATGGTTTTTGTGCAAGAAACGTCCTTCTAAACTATCAATAAGTACCAAGACCTGCCCACCAAGTCCCCTCAGTCTACAAAGTAATTGATTGTGTCACTATTCTGGTGCGTAAAAATTAACGCTTCCAGGACTGGATGGAACTCTAAGTTTATTTCTACATCAAGAGACAGAAATATTTTCAAAGTAATGACCAAGACACTTTGCCACCAATACACAATCCAAATGTAAATACCCAGACATTGCAGTTACATAGCTATCAAAAAGCTCTGCAAGATATCAGCATTGCTTATTGTACGTGAGGTGTTTTTGAAAGGAAATGCTGAAGTAGAGCTGCCATTTTTTCCTCTAAATCTGCCAGCTAAGCCCACTAGAGATCACACCTAGAGCTGCATTCTAGTGCAACCACTTGAATTCACATTAGATTTATCTCACCCTATAAAAGCACAATTCATTAAACAGACTGATAAAACTGGTCTGTTTAAACTAAGGCAATTTTATCACAGTCATTTCAATTATTTAACACTGCTTTCTTAAATCAGTACTTAAAGCTTTCCTTTGACAAGTATTCTTTTAAATAAATGAGCTGCAATTTAAACAATGAGAAAATAATGACCCAGAACAATATATACAATTAGAGAGATATTTTCCAAATATAAATGCTCAATGTATTTTAAAAGCGATGCACAATATCTCGGGCAATGCACACTTACACACTGGAGTGACTCTTACAGCTGATGGTGGGATCATCCAAAGAACTTGTAACCCAAAGACTCACTCCTAATCCCAAATTTTGACAAATTGGGATTTTTACCACAACAACATTTTTTGACAATTTAGGATTGTCCAACTCAATCTTATGCAGTTCACACAGGACAAAAGTGTTACAGTGTTGCCATTAAGCCAATGACATATTTAAAAGAGCTTTTCACTGAGCTGTAGTGACATACAGGAATTTGAACCGGGGTGACCAAGTCAGATGTGATAAACCAAATGCAACAAATGGCAAGCAAAACAGGTATGAGCTCCACAAGCACTTTTGTATGCTTCTGGTAAACTGTTTTGGTTTTTCTTCTACATAGGAAACATTTTTTAAACAAAAGACCTGTCCAAGCACAGCATCTTTCCATTTTTTATATCATGGAACTACTGAAATCACAAAGAGCATAAGTTTGAATTTTTGAAGACCCACTAATCAAGGGGACCACTACAGTACCTTTGGAATGATCTGGATATATCTTCCCAATATTACTTTTATTCCAGCTGGTATCTCCACCATGATGACTTTTAAAACAAATCTAGATCTCAAGACATAAGCTGCATACCTAATTTGCTTAACTCTGCATACAACAAAATGCATCATGGATATCAGTTTTAAGACTACCTGCAATAAAGCTAGATAAGACCCTGAGGTATAATTTATTCATTCCTTATTGAAGCAATTTCCTATACTGAATTCACAGTCACACATACCAACAATGAAATGCTGAATCAAATTTTAGCCACAAGAGAAATGCATTGCATAAAGTCCATCATAAATCAGTTTACAGACTTTTAAAATGAAATAAACTTTCATATAGGTACGCCTTTGACTTACCCATGCATTGCTAAGCATTCACCATGTTGTAACAATTCAAATTTAAGTTTTCCTTGTTCAAAGATAGAGCAATTAGCCTTCAGGTTATTTCAAAGGGAGCAACAGTCCTCATCCAGCCCTGAAGAAAGGAAACGGTTCAGAGGGAAAGAGTTGTAAAACCAAATATTTAAATTTTCCAACTTTGTCATGCTTATCAGCAATACTCCCATGTTTGAGAAACACTGCAAGCTCTGAAAAATGACAAAGATATTGAGGTACTGGAGTGTGCCCAAAAAAGGGCAGTGGAGCTGGTGAAAGGATAAGGAGCAGCTGAGGGAGCTGGGTTTGTTTAATCTGGAAAAAGGGTCCTCAGGAGACCTTGTCACTCCCTATAACTACCCGAAAAGGAGGTTGTAACTAGATGGAGGTCAGTCCCCTACATAACAAGTGGCAGAATGACAGGAAATAGCTTCAAGTTGTGCCAGGGGAGGTTTACACTGAATATTCAGATTTTTTTTCACTGGAAGGGTTGTCAGTCATTGTAACACCTGCTAAATGAAGTGGTGGAATCACCATCCCTAGAAGCATTCAAAATGTGTTTGAATGTGGCACTTAAGAACATGGGTTTGCAGTGCATGTGGCAGTCCTGGGGTAATAGGTGGACCAAATGATCTTAGAGGTCTTTTCAAAGACAATTCTATGTTCATACATTCACAGGTACCACAATAATTACTTCCTCTGACCATGCCCATTCACTTATTCCCATACTTGTCTTGAAGTTGATCATCATGATAAAACTTCATGTAGTTTAACAGTATACCTAAATCAGAAGGGTAGTGAGCACTACTCAGCCCTCAGGACATAACATAGGTAGAATTCAGACTTCATAATACATAAACATTTCATTTTAAACCTGTATCAAAATTGTGTCTCAATGCCAGAACAGAAGCCTTCTTTCATGGAAGCAAATTATGAAAACAACCTCTACGGTCATGTCATAGCCTTATAAAGATCCCAAGTGTAACCAACACCATGACATACTAACATTTTACTCCCTCAAGAGCTTGGTCAGTCAATGGAACTGCTCCTGCTGTTAAATCCTGCTCTGTCTGGTGGTGAAACTGACAGAATCTGATTCTCTTGGATGTTTAGATTATCACTGCTGTTGCCACTGTCAGATATTAAAATGAGCTGCATCTATTACTGTTTGTCTTTTTAAGCTTATGAGAAGAAAAAGAATTGCTTGGCATAAACAAATTTCAAAATTTGAAGACTTCTCAGCTCAGACCATTCTGAATGCAAGTCTGCAACTACTTTTCAAACTCCAAAGTTTGTAATATTGGCAAGAGATGCATAAATAGTGATGAGATTAAAAACAAAGAATATGAGTATATTTTAGCTTACTATTCCTATATCATCAGTTGCTGACATGCAGCCCTTAAAAAATAAACAGATTTATGCAATTGCTACACAGACCTCCTGTGCGGTATAAATAGATACTCTGCTAAATATAAAAACAGCAGGCATGCACAAAAATACACATGCACTAAGGATTACTTACAGGGGAGCTAACAGAAAGACAATGCCTCCTGGGTTTACAGGGCAAATGTAATTTCTATAATGAACCTTTATTTAAAAAATTTCTGATAGTTTTAGACCCAGGCAATAAGGTAGAAGTTTTTGTAAGAGAAAGAGTACACTGACAATATCATGAAGGAGAGAACTGATTCCAAACAAATGAATATTAAATAGCTAGACATCCAAAGAAAGTACATAATTGTCGCTTTAGGAAGAAGAGGGGGAAAGCCACACCATTTTCAACAATCATCAGTAGCCAAAAAACCCCACGAAGCTACCATTAGTGCTTACTGATGATAACTAGATATGCTTCTGTTAGTATTCCAGAGCCAGCCCTGTCATAGTAATGTTTATTATTACTCTTTGTAGCTGTAGGCAGCTAGATGCTCACTGTGTCTATCCCCTTCTCATCATTTTAAAAAGATTCATCTTTAGACAATGATCTGTTGATATCATTAATCTTAGTCTTGAACTTCTTTGTTGTTCTTGCCCAGTAATGAACAGTAACAGAAAAAATGCCTTTCCTTCAAAAACAACAGGGACCTGATTTGTTGGAACTCTGCACTTGGAGTAATGTTTCACTGCAGTGCAATATAAATGTAAGATGGCAACCTAGGTGAGACATCCTTATTCTCTACATCACTGCCCCATTTTTGCACCAAGCCAAATCTGTTTATGCTAATGTAATTATAGCTGCTGCCAGAGTAGAAAACAGTGCCAGGGTTTCACAAGCACTCCATGACACAGATGTCTCTGCAGTCCAGCACTGTACCACAAATGTATTCCTCTTCTTTGTATTACAGAAAGAGAATATTTCTGTGGCAAGGGGTAATAAGTTTTTTCTAGAATGACTACTCAGATGTTCAGCTGCTCACATATTTTGCTCTCAGTAAAACTCCATGAAACTTGTCACTTATACACTTTCCTTTCCTCAGCTTTAAAATAATATTTTTTTTAGAAATAGGAAAAAATATTCCTTTCTCCAGAAATATTGACAAGTAATTTTCATCTGCATCTTCCAGGAAAAATAAATCTTATTCTTAGCAGAAATTTAAACACACTAAAAATTGAAAAGTTTAATTTTCAATTTTTTTCCTTTTTCTTTCATATAGAATATTTTCCATTAACACCAAATTCACTGGAAAATCCAGTTCTCCAGACAGCAATGCTGTTTCACACCCATTAACCCATGTCTAGCAGGGGACTATTCACTCAGAAAACAGCCAGCTATATGGCTTCCAAATCTAAGCTTTCTGTATGAGCTAGTGTAGTGTTCTCTTCCTCAGAATGCTGGTGAAACAGAGCTAATATATTTAAGTTTGTTCGTGACAAAACTATTAACTGTGTTTTTCTTCTTTTCAGGCTCCTTAGAGTTCCAAGCATTGGAGAAATGAATTTAGTAATATGTATGTCAGGGAGGCACAGATTCTCCTCAGTATGTTCACTAAAACACAATATTAAAAAAAAAAAAAAGAAAAAAGTGATAAAGAAAACCATACTTTCAAAACTTGTGTTTGTGGGAAGTGTTACCATTTTCACCTTTCACAGTCCCTCTGCCCAACCAATGTAAATTTCCCTATAAAATTTTCTGGTTAGATCCACTCATTCATATTCAGGTAAGTTCACACAGCATGCCACCCACACAGATCTCTCATTTTTCTTATGAGTAAAGTCAGTGCTATTCAAATGCATGTATGCAGATGATTGTTTTTTTCCTTCTCTCCTCACCAGCAACCCCACAGATCCTGGGAAAAAGTGAAAAGAAAAGAGCAACGTGCTCAAGAGAAAGTATTTGTAGGAGTCACACCTGACATTTTTTGTCAGTATCACAAATGAAAGCTACTGCTTCCCAAATTATGCAGACCAGAAAAAATCTTGGAGCATGGTCTTCTCTTTGTCACTCTTATTGCCCATTTAATCAATAACTTAGAACAGTTGCCCAGAATTACCCAATAGCAGAATCTGTACCAAATTTTCCCCATGATCTCCATTCTGTAAAAGCTAATTTTGTATTGTACGTGTAGCTCCATGACAAACCAATTTTCTACCACCTATTCAGTTATGGCTGCCCTAACAAAAAAAAAAAAAAGGCATGCTCTCTAATTGTCTCTTCTTTAGGGTAAAGTTTTTCATTCTAAGTATTCACCCAATGTTGAAATATATTAGTATTTTATTAAATTCCTTTCAGACCCTTATTTGTGGGAAGGTAAAAAAAAAAGGCATTTCAAATTGGTAAAATAAAATCTACCCAGATTTTTAAAATCTGGAAAAAAATCACAGCTACAATTACAGAAGCTGAGAATGTTTAAACTAAGAGCATGAGAGTATGATTTAAATATGCATAGGCATTTCAATCTCAGTAAGAATTTGCAAGCACAAAGAATTCTAAGCCATAAGGAAGAATAAAGTGCAAAAGAAAAACAGGCAAAACAAAAAGTCAAAACTGTTCTAGGATTTTGGTTAAATTATTAAAGATAACTTTTACATAAAAACAAAAGAAAATCATGGGATCTTCTTCTATCACCATTAAACTTTATGGCAAAATTCCCATTCACTTGACATGGACCATGTTAAGGAACAAAAAGGAAGAGACAACAGAATTCAGTCCTTCTAAACACAGATTCCATTGCTGCTCCAGCAACAAATTACCTGTGCATCCTGAAAGTAAATACTCAAAGCCTGATTCAGCTCAGGGGTGTTCTATCTGGAACTGCTGTCTCTTCATGCAAATACAAGGGTGAGGAGAAATAGGCTGAATGGCAGAAGAAACAGAGATCCATAATTGCCTACAAAGTGCAAAAGACCTGCCAGTAATTTGCTATGTTCCTCTTAACTCCATTCATTTGGAGCTCCAACACTTCACTCCCTACAAAATGGCAGAAGAAACAGAGATCCATAATTGCCTACAAAGTGCAAAAGACCTGCCAGTAATTTGCTATGTTCCTCTTAACTCCATTCATTTGGAGCTCCAACACAGCTGGGCTTCACTCCCTACAAAGTAGTTCCTGGTCCTCTTTGGATTGTCCAAAAGAAGTAAAAGTAATTCCTGGGGCAGAATGGGCATGGGAACACACAGCTTCTAGCATCCCTGATTCTGATTCCCAGTTGGAAAGGAAAGGGGTTCTGCAATTGCACAGCAGTAGAGAATTCACGAAGTTTAACTACAGATAAAGCAATTGTCCAATTTTGAAAATTTGACATGGGAAACATAGTGGATTCCAGAAGCAACAATTCAGCTTTTTTGTGACATCTTGCCCTAATGTTCTTGATTATTCTCTGTAAAATATAAAGCTACCTTATGTGATAGAATGGTGCAATACCTGATATGTAGTTTTTTCCTTTCTTGACATTATACTTTTTAAGCAGCAGAATATTTACATATTGTCTGAAAATAAAATTTCTTTAGAAGGTATTTCCAAGGTTTTGCTAAAAATAACCAAAACCTGAGAAACCTCAAATATATTTAGAGTTTCCATCAGTGAAGTTTCTTTAAAACATCAGGCTTGTGCATGATTCTTCACAGTTTAAGGGCCTTAGAAGAATTGAGATAAAAGTCAAGAAGCAGCAAAAAGTTCAAGCATTAAACAAAGTACAAATAAAGCAGAAAAACAATACAAATGATACCAGAGCAAACATCAGAAAAAACAATCATCCACTCCACTGCAGCAAAGGAGCTATCCAGCAAAATTTGACTGAACACCTTGTTTCCAGGTTTTGGTTTTTTGGTTTTTTGGTTTTTTTTAATTTATTTTTAGACTCTGTTAAAACATTTCTAAAATATGCAAGCAATGACATTGAAAAGCAGTAATTGCAATATTAAATTTTGCTTAAATTTCTTGGGCACTGATTTGTGTACAGGCTTTTTTACCAAGTTCCCACGAAGCCATAAAACGTTTAAAATACTGTCTGTGCAAATGCAAAATTTATGAATTCACACATCTCTGGTTGATTTATGTGAAATAATAATGCACTATTTAATGCTTAAACATGGCTAGAAGCAATGCTAGGCTATCAAGATGTACAATGAAATAATAGATTTATAAGACAGATAACCTTCCTGCCTAGAGAAGCTTGTTTAAAGGTGTTGTACAGATATATTAAACTATATGTAATTTTACACTAACTTAATGCTGTAGGCCTATACTGCAAGCAATAAAAGATTACTGCCACAGTATTTTCAATAATAAAATGATCCAGCAATTCAACATAAGGTATCAGAGGAGTGAAAAAAAATTCTTTATGATTTCAAACTTTTTACTTATCTTTTGATTTAATTTAAATATTTACTGTTATCTTTGCCTTTCACAGCTCACTGTCATCAACTCTCATCTGATTTATCCAAATTATTTTTATTTTACCCTTCAAGGGTGCCAGATATTCTCTGTGACAGTAAATAACATATTTAAAGATATTTGCATTAAAATAAAAGGGACTTTGTGTGGGACACAGTGCCTCTTAGAGGAACAGATTTCTGCTGAGGTAGAAAATACCACTATCCCCTTATGATGAGCAGCATCTTCCATCAGCTGCATATTCTTGGCAAGGCATACAAAGGGAGCAGGATCCAGCCCTTAAGTAGACAAGCAGGATACAATATTGTATAATGACTCACAGTATTGATTGATATTAACTGGACTACTTCTAAAAGACAATGGGAAAACCAAAACCTTAGCCACACATATTTAAGAACTTGTATCATTAGTTTAATGACAAA
The DNA here is from genome assembly GCF_014805655.1 of Passer montanus. Lineage (NCBI taxonomy): Eukaryota > Metazoa > Chordata > Aves > Passeriformes > Passeridae > Passer > Passer montanus. The sequence continues at coordinate 2,150,670 of NW_024367261.1, read as the reverse complement.
CATCTTCTCAAATACATGCTGGAGCAGCACCCATGGAGCCCACATATTCACATATATTTTTCTCAGAAGAGCTCACAGTTTGACTATTTGTTCTTTAATTCAGTACTGAACAAAAGACCTTTTATTTAAAGGCCCTTTCAGGCAACTTCCACTATATAAGGATATTTTCACAGAAATTGTGATTAGGAAACTACCCTTGGAAAAAAACCTCACATTAGAATCTGACAATGAATAATTCTTCCTATGATTCTCTTTTTCATTTTTACTTTCTTCTGCTGATTGTTTAATTGTTCAAGTGAGTAGGTTTTCTTAAGTAAACCAATTTAAAAAAGATTAAATGGCCTTCAAATATGCTTAGTACGTGATTTTATTTAATAGGCAAAAAATTAATGCATTTTTCTTAGTCTGTCTCTTACCAAGTTTGCCATAGATTGAATCCTGTTCTTTTTGATAGTCTCAAACTATGAGAGAGCTCAGACCCTACACTGAAAGCTGATGAAAGTTTTCAAGGGACTCTGCAGGCACACAGTTTGTAGTAATTGGGAGTGGGGCTGCATGGGGAGCATCATCCCTGACAGACTACAGCTGTGCAGTATGGAAGGTAAAGAGACATGGAGTGCTGAGGTGCACTGACCAATCACCAAAGAAAACAGGGCACCCAGGTACAATGCATCTAAGATAAAGATTATAAAATGCTGTACTGAGGAGCAAAAAAGCATGGATGCTTAAAGCCTTCTGACATTGTATGGTGTTACTCTGTATGTTATGGCCATCTCAACTCCATCATGACTCTACATTTTGATATGCAACTACTGGCTTATAAATATGAAAGAAAAGCACAATTATCTAAAGCCAGTGCAAGTTGTAAGCAGCTAGCACAAAAACCAAACAGAACAACAGTGCTCTGGTAAAAAACTTATGTTGAAATAGCTTTGCAGTCAACCATTTCCCAGTCAATCACCCTGGGTTTGGCTTTGAAGCTCCCTGGACAAGCGTACTTCTCCTCCTGCAGATGGACAGGTCAGTCTGAACAAGGCAACACACATGTTGCACCTGAGGTGTGTGAATCTGGCAGCTCTGCAGTGGTCAGCCTCAAGGGATTTCCAGAAAGCAATGACAGGATGCATCTTTTCCAATTTCAGACATTCAGAAGGTAGATGCCTGCTCATGACCCCAGCAGTGGTAATTCTACTTTGAACCTGTTGCTTACCTAAGATGGTGAAAATGAATCATATCCTAGATGCCCATTTCTTTACACTGACTAAGAGCAGACACTACAGAATCAGGTTCAGCAATCTACTTTGTATTCTGAAGACAAGATGAATTCCCCCCAAAGGTCTTAAGAAATTTTCATCTGTGGTCAATAGTTTCTTTCACTCAATCTTAATGTAAATTAATAAAAAATATACAAGCTATATGATGACTTTGTTATAAAGAGGTAATTACCTATTGGAGGTAATAGTGTATGCAAGGAAGAGGGGAAGCAATCCCGAACTCATTGTAGTGATTTGCCCACCTTCAGTAGCTATACTGGGCATCCAGATTGAGGCACATTATTCCACATTCCCATTCTCCTCAGAGCTTGCAAAACTGCTACCCCTTAAACAGAAGAGGAAGAAGACCCTCATTTCTCTGTCACCAGCAAGCAGATTACAATTGATTCTGGCTTATATTAAATTGGTCTTTGATGATGTTCTACATTTTCAAAGTATCCTAGAGACTTTCAACTAAACCTTTTAACACCCTAATGAGACAGGGGAATTGCTGTTCTGCCTCCTTGTAAATGAAGGAACAGAAAGACAGATATTACAGGCTATGCATTTAAAACCATTTGCTAAATTTGAGTAATTCAGTATCTGGATTCTCATTTTGGGACTCCCAAAGCATAACTTTTAAAGATAATCAGTACCCACTGCTTTGAGCTCAACAGCAGCTGAGATTATTCACCTCCTGCAAAAAATCACACTGAAGACCTTTCAAAGCAGGCGCACAAGAAGCAGAGCACACAAAATACTGGGCCTTTCTGAACATATTTTGCTGAATTACTGGCTTGAAATAATAATGAAAAAATTCTGTCCACTCTAACATTAATTAACAGCACAGAAAGGGAAGCAAACACTATGCTTGAGCATGTAAATCATTCATCTGCATATTGCACAACTACTTATGCATGTTAGTTTCCAATTTCATTATTAGTCACTGGTTCTTACTTTAAACAGAAAAGGAAAACGCACACCACCAAAAATACTCTGGTTTACTAGCTCTTTTTTTTCTTCTGTATTTATTCCATTCTCAACAGTGGTTAGCATCTAACAAGCATTCTATGAGGGAAGAAGTTTGTTTTACGCTAATGACACTTTTAATAGCCATTTAAAACCAGATGAAGCAGAGTGTAGACAGCTTTATATACATCTAGGTGTTGAGCCTTCTTTTTAACCAGCAAAACCACTTTTGCAAAGTTTAGAAACTAATTAATCCAAATAATATAATATCTTGTTTCGACAAATGCTAGCCGCAGGTGAAGAATATTTTCTGCATTTTCAGAACCTAAGCAAATATTATTTTAAGTCAGCATGGTATTGAGTATTTATGGCTAAATGTGCTGCAGAGGCTCAAACAAGATTGTGAAGGAAGGTGATGGTTACAGAGGCTTCATGAATCACAACATCTCATGGGCTCAAAATTTATTCTACAGCTCCCCACTTGGGAAAAAAATAACTTGAGAGGTAAAATAACACCCACTGGGAGCACAGTTACTCTCTCCATCCCTAAACTCTGCAAATCCAGCCACTTTTAACTCCAACAATAAATACTGACAACTCTGACTCTAAATCTTCCATTACCTAAACTTGCAAAAATACCCAATAAAACTATTGCAACTAGAGTTCTACAACCATGGAGGAGAAATGCAAAATGAGCAATATATTAACATATGTGTAGTTAACAACTGTAATTACCAGAATTTAGCGCAAAATTCTCTCATCCATTAACTAGAGATTTGCCACCAAGACTTGATGCAGGATACACAATAAAACTTGCCTTAGGTAACCACAGGAGAACCAAAAATAACTAGCCTCATCCAAGGTAATTTTTAACTAAGTTGTGGAAAAATTACTGTAAAAACTTCCAAAGTAGATAAAAATCATTCCATACAGACATACTCTGAGGAAGAATTATACAATACCAAATAATAAAATCTGATATAACATACCACAAATAGAGGGACTTCTACATATGATCATGCTCTCTAGTTTCATAATACCCTGCGTAAAAAAGATTAGTTAAACATTAAAAGTACTCAACTTATTCAAAAGTCTGCTTCTATTCACAAAAACCACTGCAAAGTGTTATAATTGTAATGGAAGAGTAAAAGTATTAATTAAACACAGCATTAAAAGATGAGAAACATTTCAATTTAGATGCTGAAAATACCCTGCAAAATCCAAATGTAACATGCTAACATACATCTCAGCTTGATCACTTTTCTCAAAATCACTCACATAATCCTTTTTGGAAGATTGAGTAGTTCTGTAACATAGGTTCCTTTCTAGGATTTCTTTCTTGAATATGCAGACTTCCAACTAAAAAAGATAACGATAAAAGATTGATCATGAAACAACCACAACCTTAATTCCAGTGTGATCTAAACTGAAAATGGAGCATGGGTCAGTAAAGGGACAGACAGAGACCATACTTCAATGCAAGGTCACCACCAGAGTATTCTCATAAACAAATACAGTCATTTGGACTTTCCAACAATCTGCTCATTGCACATAAGGCGTGCTGGTCTAGCCAGCAACTTTTTTCAAGCAAAACTTCCCAAGATTTTCTTAAAGTGAGGAACATGTGAGTGCTACATGCTTATACTGCTTAAATAAGGACATTCTAAATATTTTAAGATGTTCTATGGGACAGTGAGTGCATATTTCAGTGCACAGTTGAACATATGCCATATTATTGCTGTGAGAAGTCACTGGAGCTACAAACAGTTACAGCACAGATTGTGTGTTTATTTATACAATAGTATATTATATTTCTTTCTCCTGAAAATTACATCAAAAGACATCAATTTCTTTCAACCAAAACCAATAAAAAACAAGAAAATACCCCAAAGAAACCAACGTAATTTTGATCTCTACTAGTCTCATGTAAATCTAAAGCTTTTGTCAGCTTGAACTATTTTTTAGCTAAGCGCCCCAAAATTGTTTTTATCCCTATACATATATGTAAAACAATTAGCTGAACTTTCTAAGAAAATACTCCATTAGGCTATGACTGAGCATGGAAAGTTTCAGAGCCCAGGAGGGAATTTTCCGCAAAATTACAAGCAATTGAACATTTCCACTACAATTAATCGTGTGCCCTAGGAAACGTACATCTTGGACAATTAAATTTTCTCCCGCTTACGCTCAGTACAGCATTTTCAATTGGTCATAACCTTTTCTTGACTCCATTTTCTTAAAGTGGATGGTCTTCCTAAGAGTGTTTCTATGTCTCATTTTAATGTTATGTCTATCAGTATGTTTTACATTTTTACGAGTAGGTGCTTGAAGCAGTAGTTCTACGCTCATGTTTAAGAGCTTCAGAGTCATTTTATTCCCCTGAATGCAAGGTATTACAGCTGCAGCTGACTTCAGTAAATATACATGGGAGATCTAGTCACTACAAACAGAAAATGAAATTTCTTTAAAAATAAGTTTGAAAATTTTGGTATATTAAGAGCAATATTTGACAAAAACCCAGTCCAAAGATTAATTATTCACAGAATTTGAGGTCTTTTGATGCAATGAATGCAACGGTAAAATTCCAGCCAACAATCCGCTCTAGTTGCTTTCAGTTCAGAGCCACTGCCCTAAGAAACAGAAGATTAGTCAAATTATGTATTTGAGTGTTGATCACTTCTTATCATTACCAGCAATTTTAAAATAGTTGAGCCAAACAAGTAAACAGAAGCTCAAAAACAAAACTAAAAGCAAAAGGTACCTTGACATAACACACTAATGCATTCCAGTGTCATCCAATACACAAAGCCTTGCTGTCCTCAGGGCACAATGTACAAGGCCTTCTGCAACTCATCTCAGACCAAAGTGGCATCCTGACAAGCAAATCTCAGCAACACAATGAGACTCAACAAGTAAAGACCAGTTCAAAGCTGACTGATATTTTTTAACAGAGTTACCTTGCTATTTAGGCACTAGCATTACTTACGTTGCGGATTAAGGCTAGAAAGCCAGCAAAATACTCCACCATGGCCTGTTTCGCTTCCCAGCTGCCAAAAGCATTTTGCACAGAGTCTTGGGCTATTGGGAAAAAGAGTAAGGAAATATTTTATTCCTCTGCCTACCTGCAAGCTACATCCTTCCCCAACTGAGGAAAAACTGACCTGTGAATTCATTTTCCCTCCACTCATCTACGTGCAAAAAAGGAGCTGTAACAGTGTCAGGTAGCTGAAGGATGCCTGAGAATTACACCTGGTGTTGTTCTGCCTGCCAGTCTCATAACAACTGCAGGAACTGGACAGAGGTCCCCAGTGCCAAAACCCAACCAAAGTAAATGAGATTCCAATATATTTTTAAAATAATGTTTGTGTGCTGTGGGAAAACACAATTCTTGCCCCTTTCCAATCAATGAAACCCAGTGTCTGCAATTACCTACAGGGAGGTTTCTATGCAGTAAGGAAGAATTACATGTTTCTAGCAGCAACATTCCCAGGCTTAAAGCTCCTAACTCTATCAGTCATTTCTGAGTATTTCAAATTCTCTGCAATCTAGAAATCCTCTGGATGCGTGGACTAGCTGTGTAACAAAAACTGCACTAACAGACCCCTCCAGATTGCTCAAATTCTCATATTCACCTTTTGATTTCTTTTCAATTCACTGGACTTCTCAAAGACACTACTACTGAAAATTATATTACTTTAATGGTGCATAAACAACAATGATGTAAGCTCTTCACATGCAAAGCAATCAAGCTAACAAATCTGCATTAACCAACTTTTTGCCTCTTTCCCCCCACTCCTGCCCTCGGTTGTAAATGCAGGACACAATATGCTCACTCTGATTCTAAAGAGTTAGTAAATCCTAAGGTAAAAAAATATCTTTATGACTCTGAAAGGGTCCTCAGATTGTCCAGCAGTCCTAGATTTCCATTTAGTTGCAATGCAGGAATAAAAACAAAAGCAAAAAAAAAGTTTTTTAGCACTGTCACAGAAGTGGTTGATACAGTGAGATGGTTCCCTCTTCTGGCCAAAGCTGGAGAAAAATAAACTCTGATTTTACTTTTTTAATTGAAACCACAATTTGTAGAATTTAAAACTTAAATATCAGTCTCATTTTACTTTACAAAAAATTCATCTAAATATTTTTATAATATAGTTTCAGAGATTAGTTCTGAGATAAGACAAATTTTCTGAAAATGCTTTAGGAAAGGTTTATTGTATCACCTTTCTGGAACTTCATGTATAGATCACTTTACTGATAACCCAATATTAGCATAGCTCTCAGAAACATGCATCCAACTCATTTATCACCTAATGAGTATGCATTCTTGAAAAGAAAGAAACCGTAAAAAACCCCACCAAAATAGTTAAAGCTAAACTGAAAGCTAATTTAATATTATATTAAAAAAAATCATTCCTCATTTGGCCCTGGCTGTAATCCAAATACCTGTTGGTATTTATAGCAATGGAAGGCTTGAAGGGACTTTTTTTTTTAAAGAAAGGCCCCAAACCAGAATATTGCATCCAAAAACCTAACTACATCACTAACAGTACCAGTGTTCATACAAGAGCATATATTATGTTTTCACCACAAGGTAAATAAAAAAAATATTTGTACCAAAAAGACAAGCAATACCACACTAAACTGAAAGAGCAACTCATTGGGAAATCAGTGAAAATTATTGTCATTGGGAACATAATTTCAAAGTTCAACGCATAATTGTCCAGTCTCCTATGTTCAGAAGCCATTTTTTACCTCATCTGCAAGACAAAAGTACATCTACAAAAGTTCAGCTAAAGAGTAGACAAAGAAAGAAGAAATGGCCAAAAAGAAGCAACAAAAACTTCCTAGTTAACTCCCATGAAAAGAAGGGAAAATGGAAAGGACAGGACTTTCAAAGGGCCCAAAGCTTTATTCTGATTGCAAAGGTCTAACAAAAAATGCAGAGCTTGGGGATAATGCAAACCGATTCTTCTATTGAAATGCACATGGAGGTAAGGATTGTCACAGAACAGTGTATTGGCTGCTCCATGTTAGTTTGTTAAAAGCAGGCTAAGTTTTACTGAGGCTTCACTGTGCAGCACATGTCATTCAAGCTAAGGGAGTTACCTGGGAGTTAATGATGGCAAAGAAGGGAGGACATGAAAAAATATTTGTTCTCTTCTCTTGTACTTTAAGACTTCTACTCTTTTGGTAGGAACTCGCAGCACTAAATTTCTTCATTAAAAGATCTTTTCTCCCCCCAAGTTGATGTGGTCACATAATTCTGAATCGTTTTAATAACATTCATTTTCCCTTATCTTGCATTGCTTCTTTTATTATTCAGACACTGAGACTATTACGTCTGGTTTGTACCCTACCTTTTTTTTGTTCAGAGAAAATCATAGCAAGGTAATTTAAGTTTTGTGTTAAAAAAGCAACAAAACTAACACTGGTAAAGCAAACAAAAACACAATTTTGGCTCTGCAGCATCTCGCAGAGAGCCAGAAAGAAAGGCCATGGACAGAGAAATGAAAGATTCTGAACAAGGTGCAATCTTCTGTGCACACAAGATAAAAAAAGTCAAGTTGCCACTCAAAGAGTTCAATAAAAACTTGTGATTAAAAAACCCAATCCAAGTCTCATTTAGAATGAGGAGCTGCTTCTACAGCAGCACACAGAGCACAGCCAAGGCACAGGACTGAATACTAACCTATAACCATCTGTTAATACATAGCTGCTGTGTGTTGTGCACCATGGCTTCATGCAATGCCAAGATGCAATTTCCAAGACCATTCCCAGCCTTCATCTGTGGCGCAACACAGCACAGGGCTTGTTCTCAATGCACAACATGAATAAGGGCAGCCTGCTCTGGGAGAAGGCAGACAAGGAAGGGGTAAGAATGAATAGCTTTAAGGACAGAAACTACTAATTTGCCTTCGTATTTCTGCCTTCTCTGCATCACTTTGCTAAGGTTTATTTCACATGCAACTCAGGAGTGTAAATTACATTTATTGGCTAACACACACAAAAAGACAGCAAGGATAAATGAGTTACTAAACCAAGCATTAATATTGTCACCATTCTTAATAATACACCTCAGTAACAATGAGTATTTTCCAGCTAGGCAGGCATCAGCCTTGTGGGGAAAGGTTGGTCTCTGTTACTCTTGGATATTATTGATCTTCTATCGGCCAAATTTTTTTTTCTATTTTTCCATGTTACCAGTTTTCCTCTCAAATCCCTGCAAACTTTTATTTAAATCCAGTTAATCTATCTTACCTCCATCTGCCATTTTACCTTCCCTGTCTGCTGCAATTTTTGCTTAGGTACTTTCTTACAACTCAGATTTTCTCTGGAGTCTAAGTTGTTACATTGCCTTATCAATGCTGAACCTCAGAGGAAGTTAATGCCTAAGATGATGGTCACACTCTCCAGGTCAAGAGAAAGGGATTTCTTCCAATTTATTGGCAAACAAAAACAGTTTTATATCAGCATGTTATATAAAAGTTCGTTTAGTTAGAACTTGTTCCGGAATATTAAAGTACTCCATATGAACAATAAAATAACTTGTACATCACCGTTTTTTTCCCTTGGAGGAAAAAATAAAAACCACTTGGCTTCCTCTAAAAATACTGTCCTGAAATTCAAATCAATCACTAGTTTTCTAAAAATAAAATTAACTTTCATTGAAAAAGTTGTGAAATTCTGAAATGTTAGAAAGAAAAAATATTTTGCTGGCAAAATATAATTTAAGTCCCATTTTGGCCTAGAAAATTATTTTTTTTAAATGTTTCTTTTGCATTGAATTACAATGAACTTTAATGTTAGAATGACCTGATATTAAAAGGTTTTCCTTCAACATATGCTTTGATACAGCACCAAAATTTTCTCATAATGGCAAGCTCTTCAAAATACAACTTTTTAGAAAAACTCCATAAAAGGCTAATCTAGTTTTTTTGCAAGCTTGACTTCCTCACTTGTTGTATAAGAGAATGACAGAGAAACTTTTTATAGGGCACAGAGAAACAGAATGTTTTGAATATGAAAAACAAGCTTTTGTAAATTTCTTTTGTCTCAGATGATTTGCTTACTGAATCTTAAATCCCCAACACTCACATTAGCAATGCTAACATTGGTAGATGACAATCTTTCCCCGCACATCAAGCCCAGCTGAACAAAGAGGGATTAAAGAAAATTTTTGGCAGCTTCAGTGATGACAAGCATTAAATAAAGCTTTTGAGTCAAGAATGTGATAAATAGCAAGAGTAAGTATGGGCAAACTAAATCCCAAATTTCTAAATCTGTGAGGAACATTACATAAAGTATCAGGTGTTTTATAGTCTTCTGTAACTTCTTTCCAGGATTTTCACATTGGAGGGAAAAATAGTCAACCAGAATACTTAAAATTTGATACTGTCATCTGTCCAAATAAACATGGAATTTTATGAATGTAACTGAAATAAGAACAACAAATCCAAAAGGTAAAAGTTCATACATGTGCAATTTGAATTTTTCACAGCCACCCTCAAGCAGTATTTCTGTTTTTATTTGTTTTCAACTAACTGCCAGTTTTCAGTTGGTGACAATTTCAGCATTGTTTGAAGCAGATCTCAACAGCAGAAGGCTCAAAATGCACGTTACATAATTTTCAAGAAAAAAATTAAAATTATATATTAAAAAAGAAAAACAATCAAATAAATAAAACCCAAAAAAACATTACTCTGAAAAATCAGACCTCCAGATAATATTAGTTTTTGCTGTCTTTTAAATGACAGCTCTTTTTTCTGTCAAGGTTATGGATGTTAGAGTTTGGTGTAATTTAATTTTTCATTCTTGGTGGTATGAACATAGACTGTAACTTGATTCCACTATTTTAATTTCTTTCAAATCAGATTTAAGTATTATATGTATAATTGCCTTTTAGCTTGGCTTTCTAAACTTAATGCTATACAAAGAATTCTTAATTAGTAGCAACCATGGAGAAACATAACAAAAGAAGAAGCTCAGAGCTGGGTAAGATAAAGACACAAACTACCACACAGCTTAGGGGTTTCCTTAAAAGACATCTAATAAGTCTACCTAACACAAACTTGCAAGGTGTTTGTCTCAAATAACCAGAAAAAGCAGCTCAGATGCACACATCAAAGCTTTGAAAAATTTGAAAGAGGCAAACCTAAGAAAGGTGAAGATCTGTGGAGAAAGGAGTTGGACTCAACAATCCTCATGGATCCCTTCCAAATCAGAATTTTCAATGGTTCTGGGATTCATTACAACTTGTCCAGTTTCAATTTTACACCTTTACAAGGTGGCTTAATAACAGCCAGCAGCCAATGGCAGAGTGATCTCAAGTGTCAGTTTTGTGGTCAGCTGGCCTTGGTGCCAGATGCATCACCTCATGGCAGGAAGGTGCGGTGCTCAAGCTGTGACAGCATTGTGCCATGTTCCCTCACACACCAGACTCCACTGTGACTGACAGATCCAGCTCTGCAGACAGCTTCTCAGACAGGCCTGCATCTACCAGGGATGATGCCAAGCACTTTTATTTTGTATTTCTGAGGGTCTTTATGCTGAGATGATGTGTCTGCTGACATTTTGGCAGTTTGATGTGAAGAACACAGATATATTTTCCTGCAGTCTTGTGTACAACATATGGGAACCAGAACTCACCTGTCACAAATTGCCAAGCATAATACATAGTTTGTAAGAAAAAATAACCTCTGGGAATATCCAAATGATATTAATACAGTATGGCTAAGGAGACAGAGGCCATAGGCAAGCCTGGAATATAAGGGCATGGCTGCCATTGACTTTGGCTGGTGTAACACTTCCTCACACTACAGCTGCACATGGTCCCAAGTGACTTCCAATTTAAAGAAATAGTATTCTCAAATAAAGAGATATCACAATCTGTGTTAATCACAGACATAACAGTAAAGACATATATACATAAAACTCATTTCTTTCAGGTTTTTTTTGAAATTATTAGAAGCAGAGAGAAGCAGAAATCACCATTAAGCCATTGAATGGCTTTTTCCTGAGTATTCTCATTTTAAAATACATAGGCTGTTTCAGTGCCTAAATGATGGGTTTACTCATCCACAATAATTCTTACTACACTAATTTCTCCAAAAGTAAACAGTAATTTCCCATATTTTTAGCACAACAAGAAGTAGAGATAATAAATTTTCCACAAAAATAGTTGGTTAGAAAATGCTTCTTCAAACCCAGATTGAATAATACATAACACCAGCTAAAAATAACAGACACACAAACTTCTGAACTTATAAAAGAAAATACTTTTAACCTAAGTATGAACAAAAATGAAAATAGTTCTGCATAAATCTAGAGAAGTGTCACAGCATATGCCACAGCATACCTCACAGTTGAGACAGTCACAACACAGAGTACCATCAAACGATTTCGGAAGGCTCCAAGCATCAACCCGTGACCACACCATATTAAAAAGGCTCAAACTTCCCCTCTTTATTGCTCTTCAGCCCTACCATTTACACCCCTCGTGTTCATGCATTGCACCTGTGTGCCCTGTGTTCCCTTTGGTGATTGCCCAGTGCACCTCAGCACTCCCTGTCTCGGTACCTTCAATACCGGGCACCTGCCCTGCACAGCTGCAGCCCATCAGGGATGAGGCTCAATCACAGCCCCACTCCCAATTACCACAGACTGTGTGCCTATAGAGATGTATTCCCAGAAATACAAGCACCCGTGAAATTGGTGCAAATAATTGGTCTCCTTCTACAAACCATCATGAAACAGTAGTGTATCAATCAATACATCCAATGGAATACAATAAATTGCCACAATTTTCACATCTACCCCTACAGCAGTCTTCTTTCCAGCTTCTCTCTTCTAGTCAAATCCCAGCACATTCCTAACAGCCAACTCACATCAATTCTCCCACAAGCAATACTTTGCTATAGCTTGTTTTCATTCATTTTGTTCATCCTTTGCACTGAAACAGCAGTCACTGTGTTATAATTCACACACAGACTCACCACAAAACCCAAATTTGCGCACCCTTGAAAAGCTTGCAAAGCCCAGTCACACATATATGATATAATTACATAATTACATATATGTGATAGCAGACCTGGTCTTGCATTCCAAAAAGGGTTTCAATGAGCCAAAATTCCCACAACGCTGAGCAGAAGCAGCAACATATCTCATGACACCCAAAGTCTTTCATATCCAATCAGTACAGTCAATCTCAATACAACTTAATTTGTGGCTGAAGAAGCACAGTTACTGAGTGAATTGCATCTTGCAATTCTATGTGCTGCAATCATTTATATATCAAGCCCGTGTAATCACCAGACCACCCTGGGGAATGCTACTGACTAAAGAAACAACTGATAACTTAATATTCAAAATGCACAATCTCACCAGATACCCTAAGACCATTGCAGGTATTTTTTGCTATCGCTAGAAGTTGCTGTTCCTGAGAACAAGGATCAAATAGGGGAAAAACCCTCAAAAGCAAAAATAAATTTGTATATTTATAGCATTACTATTATTGTTAACCCAATTTTGAGGTTAGCCAAATCATGGTGCAAAGCAGTTTAATTCTGTGACCTTTCTACATAGCTGACTTCAGATCACTTCAAGTAACATGGCATAAAAAATCCCATACTAAGTAGTTTATTTTTAACCACTTTTATTTTGCTATTAAGATACTTAATGTCATGAGTTATGAAAGAGAATACACGTTACTGAAAATTGATATAAAATTCACGATAGGTGAAATTTCATTAAAGAAAAAAGGGTAACCAACAGGTTTAGAGTTCCTTAGAATGTTGAACTATAGACAGAAATATAGAAACTAATGGCATTGGTTTTCTTTAGCTTCAAAAGGTTGGCTTTCTGTAGGTTTTGAGTCTTTTTTGATTCATGTACAAATAACACCAATAGAAAATTTATCATTCTTTGTTTTTGTCTATTTGTGTTTGTGTGATGATCTATGGTACTGCCTAGATGATTATACTTCACCATCCGGTTAACCTTATCAGCAAGACACTAGAAAACAAATCCTGTGCAGTACAATTTTATCTATACTTCAGTTATTCTGATCAGAAGCAGTTACCCAAAACTATGAAAAATTGTTATGGAGACTTGAAATGTGCTGCATAAACCACTTGTGATTGAATTCAACTAAGGGCTCTTGAACTATTCAAAGAAAAATATTATCCCCCAAAACTCCACTCATGATCATGGTTTTCATGAGTGAGAATATGCTGTGTTCGATACTAGACAAACAGATAACACTGGTTGGTACCAAAGTACCGAGAAAGCAGAGCACTCAGAAGCAGGTGTAAGTTCTTCATATGCAAAAAAATCCACAAACATTCCTGTCTCAGTAACTTGTCTGGAATTTAGAAAAGTAGAAATTAAAATTTGCATTTGGTTCTTCAGGGTAAAATGGACATGTTTAGCCTACAGATCAACAGTTACATTGAAAGTCCCACACAGCAGTTATCCATATACACATGAGAGAGAAAATTCTTGAATTTATAGCAGAAGTGCTAAGCAGAGGTAAATATCTCATATACCACGTGGCAGTCATGCTGATGATAAGTAATCTCTTAACAAGAAAGCTACTTTCTAAAGCATGTATTTCTGTGTTAATTCTTGAAAATTGATCTTTCTCAGTGTTTGAGACAATAGAGTCCCCTAAACAGGCTACTGAAACTTTAGAACAAATTTAGATCATGCTGGAAAGTGAAAGTCATCAGGCATACTGACTAGTTCTCCTAATTCCTCTGGGAAAAAGATTTGCCAGAGCAGAATTTTTTACTTGTAGGCATTCTCAAAGAAAGCACAGTGACTGGCTTGTTCTAAATGGCAGTGAGGAAAATGTTACCTAATAATTTCTCCATTGCCGCAAAGGGAGAAGACTTTATGAAGTAAAGGCAAACATTCTAATTGAAGTTGATAAAAGAATACATCTCCAAGAAATGCAAAAACCTTGCTAAGCTTTTCTCTTTCAGCTTTCTCTGGCAAAAATACCAGAGTCCCACTGTCTACTGTAAGGCAGTCATAGTCATAAAGAAATGAGGAAGAGAAAGCATAAAGAAGTACATTATTACTACCTCACAAGAGTGATTCAATATTCCTCAGGTGATACTCCAGGTAGATTGTCCAGCCTTAACTTTTTGGTGCAGTAGATTTTTTGTGAAAACAGACTTAAAATTTATCATAGTTTGAATCCTATGGTGTTATGTACCGTACAAGGTCATGAACAAAGGGGTTAGTTCTGCAAATGTATGCAAACTGTTCTACTTGGACATAACATTTCAGTAGTTAAGCAGAGAAGCTTGGATTAACCACTACTAATGTGATAAACAAGAAAAATTAGTAAATCAGAAGGACGTAGGGAGGAATTACCAGAGGAAGGCAACACAGAGTAAACAAAACTGCCTTATAGTCCATGCCAGGCCCTAGTACAGAGCAGGATTAGGTGTGTGAAAGACTTGGATCTCAGTGCTACAGCAGATACATATTACATTGCATCCCACTACTGAAGAAAGACTGCAATGAATTACAGCACTCCACATAAATTCTCTAATTTATGCCAGAAGCTGTCATAATCCCTCCCTTGACAGAACCTTCTTTATTTCAACTCCCAGGAGAGTTGCATCAAATAATGTGCCACACTGAGTCATGCATATTACAGGCACACACATCCTTTACAGCAGGACTTCAATGCAGTGGGCAGCCCAGACTGTTATTTTTAGAAAGAACAAAGCCAGAATCTTCTGATAAACACTTCACTTGAAAGGAATTGAAAAATTTTTTGTTTGCAAAACAAAACACACTTTCTTGTGTTTATTGTCACCCAAATGAAAGGCCAGTAATATAAGTTATGTTTTCTCTCAACATAAAATCTCAAAAATTACCTTAGAGGACTACCACGTCCTGCTAACACAGAATTTAATGTTCTACATTCCAGAGGAATTCCATCCTCACCCCTATTACAATCTCTCTCTTCCTCATACCTACAGAATGCCAAGAGCTTTGAAATGCATTAGTATGCATATATCTTGGGTGGTTTTACTACACATTTATATTGCAGAGTAATCAATAAATTATTATTTCAATATTTATTGGAATCTCAGAATAAGAAAGAAGACAGATTACACAAATCCATCTTAGTTGATTAATGGGTACTCCAGCAAAAGGCATACACTGATGGAGTGGGTCAGTATGCAGACTATATTACTGAATATTTCAGCTCAGTTGTAAATATAGTATCTGTTTCTCTTAGGGACTGTCACACTGAGTGCAGTATAAAAGGCAATAAATTTCAACAGATTAATTAACTCTTTGGTTACTGGGGCTGTGTGTCACCTATCCTGGCACCTAATAAAAAATCCTTTAATGCCAAGACATAAAGAAGGGCCTCTTTGAAAATGAGTTATTAACAGCATTTTGTGAATAGATGGAGAAATTGTAGCCCAGCCATTTAAGTGTCATAAAGTGCAGCAAAGGCTGCTGGAGGCCTCTGAGGGACGCCAGGCAATACCATAACAATCAAATCTGAGATGGAAGAGGGATTGAGCTGTCCACTCAGAATTTTTATATTGTCAAAGAGCAGCGAGGAAATAATGTGATCAAGAAGTGAATTAACCTTGTGTGTGAAAGAGAGGGGATGATCTGATGGAAAAGGCAGTAAAGTAAAAATCACTCCATAATGCCTACATTGCAGGCTGGTCATGAGGGGCCCCTAATGTCTGCAGGCTGTCAGGGAACAGATTCAGCCCTCTAAGTACCATAAACCCATTACCTACATTAGTCAGTAATTGGAATACATTTATTCATACTTTCAAAGTTCTTTGGGTCCTGGTGCTGGCTAACCACACGGCATTAATTTCTAAAATGTTTTTTGTTTCTGGCCTTGTGATGGAACAGGGACAGTCTTCTGGGGCAATTAATAATCAAAAAGAAATGAAAGACTTATATACCATGTTACATTTATACATATGTCTATATCACACCATAGAGCTTAATCTGGTTTCCTTGGTGTCAATTCCCTAGGAAGCTATGCTGGCATTTCCAGTAAATAACAAGTTACAGAAATTTGCACTGTTGGAATTGAGGCAACCATGTGAGAGGACTTCACCAAGGAGGAAATAATCCATACCAAGTTTAACAAGGTTGCTTTGACCTAAATCTCTTTGGTAACATGCTACTCAAGAAAGAGGCTGTGAAAGTCATACAGTACATTTCTGCTTTGTAGGAGCGTGGAAAATTTTTTTATCTTACACAAAGACAAAAATTCTCCTTGAGCCACTCATTATGGAAATGATGGACAGAGTCTGGAAGTAGATGATGTCTACTCAGACCAGCCTCTTGCATACACAAAACTCACAATGACATGTGACACCAATGAAGTCTAGTTTAAGAAAAATCTTGGATGAAAACACATATTATAGTGACCCACAAGTATAGATAAAGGGCATGAAGAGTGGGCTCACATCTGATGTTTTGCATGTTTAAAAGTACCCTTCTATTCTTAAGGTCACTTTCCTCATAAAAGAATTGTTCACCATTACCACAAAGCAGAACATAAAACTGTGCAGTGAGACCCAAGACCATCTAGTTGCAGCATCACTATATAAAGCAACAGCAGAAAAGCACCCTGTGGGGAAAGACTCCCAAGAAATAGGCAGAATTACAAAATCAATATGCAAGTTTAACAAATATTTCAAAATGTATTATGGTTTTTCAAGAATTCTTACTTTGTGAGGAAATTTTAATCATCCATTCCTGCATACTGCAGTTCATCTAGCAATCAAAATCAGGTTGAGAAATGTAAGAATGCAAATTCTTCTTGTTGCTGCCAACAGATTTTGTCAAAAAGAGTATGTTTCCTAGCCAGCCCCTGCCATGAGAGGAAAGGCACACCTTAATCACTCATGTTCAGTCACCATCCTGAGATGGTACTGCTGGTGGTTGTTTTCCACTGGCAAATCTCCCCGGTCCAGCCCCTAGCACTTCTGACTCTCAGCATGTGAACATAGTTTTAGCTTAACCAAGATCATTTATTAAGAATTACTGTTGTATTTAAATTTGGAGGGCCTAGAGTAAATACTAGTGCAGGTTATCCTTTCCTTCACCAAACAGATATGAAGAAAACAAAGATTGCAACTGACATTTCTGCAAATATCACTTCTTAGACAAGCTTTTGTGAAATAGTGCTTGTATTTATGCAGAGGATTTATTAACATAAGAAATGGATATAAAGTAAAAATAATAATAATCAACAAAGTATTTCCCACTCATTGTGAATGCATTATTTTCATCAAATTCTCTTCAGTGGTCAACAACAGGGGGACTTGAATGAGTTTGGAAAGCTTTGGACATGCTTATGTAACAGATTACATTATGAATATAACCATTGAGTTATTCTTCTCTGCTCCATCAAGATTGTCCACACTCTTTTATGTTCACAACAAACATATATCAAAATACCTTGTTGTCTGTCAGCATTATATTCACTTACCCTACCAGAAACTATGCAAAAGCTGCCTCTAGGCACATCTCTTCAGGGCATGGAAAAGTGCATCCCTAATCTCCCTTTCCCTTCTGTTCAAGCAGCCAAATATCCAGAGCAACTAAGTGAGCAAAAAACACTGGAGAATACATTCACAGCTGAAATTAGGTTAGTCACTTTCAACTCTGAAGAACAACAAATAACGTACCCGAATCCATTACCCAAGAAAAATATGGAATCAAGATGTGTCTTTCTGAGCAGATTAAAAGCACTTTCACTTAAAAAAAAAACCAAAACCAAGCATTTTGCAACAAAACAGATTAACGAAAAGTCTTTTTCCAGGTCTGCAAAGCAGCAGGAAGCACCAAGCAAGGCTCAAGCACAGCAAAATTAAGTCTAGCAGAAGTCCAGATACAGACTGCCAAGTATTCTGTGCAGCAGGGGAAACTATGCATTGTTCTACCAGACTTTCAGTTCAGTAGTAGGTGAACTCATCATTTTTAGTAACCTCAAACTGATAATCCAATTGCTTGAAATGAAGAATATTTTTGCCAAAGAATATTAAATTCAGGCAACATTTGCTGAGCCTAATAGCATTTAAGCACATGGCCACAAATGTAGATCAATGTTGCAGACTCTTCCAGATTGGTGCGAAACAGACACTTTACTCCTCAACAAACATTACAGAAATTGAAATCTCCGTGAAAAGCTTGTTTAGTTGTTCAGTTGCATTTTAATACCTTAAATTTCATTACTTAATCCACAGGAAATTGAAATCTCCATGAAAAGCTAGTTTAGTTGTTCAGTTGCATTTTAATACCTCGAAAAAATTCATTACTTAATCCACAGACTTCATCTTCTGGTAATGAAATAGACATAAACTATTAGGAGGAAAATTTCCTTACACAATAATACTATTTACATTCATGATCAGAGAAGCCTTACTGATCCTGACTAACTCTTGAATGTCATTCAACTAAAATCAGGTTGAATTAAACTTTTCCTATTACTATGCTACATGCACAAATATTTCTAAAAATAAAAATAAATCACAGAACAGAAACATACTTATATGAGTAAATGAAAAAAAAATATGATAAATGCATCAAGCCAGCAAAATTTTGAGAACAAAGACAAATACGCCTGTCTTCAGCAACAAATTAAAAAAATAATATTATAAGACTCAGCCTACATTTTAAATGGCAAAGTAAAGTCAAACCATCCTTAAAGCTGGAGCATTCTGGGACAATGATCATTGGGCTGTGAAAGGAATTAATGATCTCTAACAGTACAAGTACTACTGCCCACTGTGTTATTAATGCCTCACTCACTTCTTCAGTTTTCTCACCTATAAACAGGAGCTGGAATAAAAACAGCATGGTGTTGAAAGACTACTTGTGAGACCTTACATTGGCTTCAGAAATTATCAGACGCTGTACTAGATTAAAGTATTACAGATAAATGGTCAGACTAAAAGGCCACATTTTTATGCAGATGACTTTTCACTTCAGGAAATGAGTAAACAAAATGGTTTTCATTCTTTCATAATAGAAAATGTTAAAAACGGATGGTGGAGTCATGAAACATCAGCGCTCACGGCTTAAGGTCATGACTACCGCTACACTCCCTTTGAGCTGAGCTGAGTAGATTCAGTTCAGTTTTGTAGTCGAGCAACTTAAATACCTACATGGACACTCCAGCATGGAAAACACTGAACATTAAGAGACTAAAGAATCCCATGGATAATTACATAAAGGAAGTTTGTTTCAATATAAAAAAATACAGATATTTTTGTTTTGGAAGAGTCACTGGAAGATGTCCAGACCTCATCCAAAACCAATGATCCTGGTTAGGGAAAGTTGTCCTGGTGAATGAAATATCAAAGAGTTTTTAATAGGGAGATTCCAAACTAGCACAGTTCTGTGTACTTCTCATAAGAAATGACCTTAAAGATAGCTGAAGTGTAATACCTTACAAGCAAAGGACCATGAAATGAATGTTTCTATACAGTCAGGTGCTCTTCTAATACAACTGTAGTATAACATGTTTTCAGAATGGCCAACTGAGATTATTGCTCACACAAACAATACTTCTAACCAATTTTAATAAAGTATTTGCCACAGCCATTGCCATTAAAAAGAACACTGCTTTATATTAATGAACCTACAAAATTTATTTTTCTCATTCTTTAAAAGAATAGATTAATCTTCAAAATTAAATGCCGTGGGTACACAGGAACTATAGGCCACTAGTTTCTACCTAAACAAAAACAGTTTAACATTACTCCTGTGCAGCGAACTCTGCTGATTCTTGCTTGTAGAAGGATTTTCTGCCACTAGTTTTTGTGCCTCAAGTAATTTTCTCACACACCATTAATAATGCTACTGCTCCAGGTATCACTAAACAATATAATTAATGGAGCCCAAGAACACTGCAACCTAGCCATGTTGCAATGTGATTTGGATCTATAAAGAACATGCTGAAGGCTTTGGATGAATTGGCCAGATTATCCCAAATAATAACGCTGTGTAGGTTCAGGAAAAGAAAAAAAAATGCAGAAATACACTACCTTCAACATTTCCAAGCAATCAGAATATAACTGTATTAAACTGAGAATAATATGCATGTTATAATGCTGCTTCACTTATTTGTAAATATTACTTTAAACTGCTTAGCAAAGGAAAAAAGCTTGTGAGATGGACCATAGGGAAAAAGAAAGACTTTAGATTATTGGCCTAAGTTCAGCAGCAGAGTTAGCAATTTATGGACTTGATTATACCTTCAAAATGAACAATAACCCAGTAACTACTGCAGTAGAAAGGTACTAAATTTTTATGATATGGGGTAATCAGGTTGGCTACCAAAGACATAGCAGACATGCTGCAAAGAAGAAACAATTCACATTAAAATAGTCAAGTAACAAATTCCCGTCTTGAAAAGGATATTTTTCTTTATATGATGTCTTTAGCAGACTGTAGGCTGTTTCTTTAAATGAATGCTTATGACACAGTTAATTTTCAGGCACACTTTGTTACAGAAACAGGCACCACAGTGTACATCATGTTTAGAAATAAATAGAGCTGTCATACTTGGATTCATATTGACATTTACATCAGACGCTTAATCTGTGTAGATTTGACAGATGGGAAAAAGTCAGCCACCCCACATATAAATGACACTTACATATTCATAATCAACACATTTTTGGTTGTTTACTCAGTAAAGCAAAACTAGTTTATTTTTACATCTCTACTATGGCAGTAAATAGTCTGACATTTCAGCATATTTGGAGATAGTATGCCATTTTACTGCAATTACTATTTCCACCAAAAAAAAGAAAAATAGTGAAAAAATAATGGTGCTTTTAAAAAATATAATGTATTCTTTTTTGTAGAAGATTAAAAAAATATATATTCTTTGCTTCATGGTGTAATGGGTACTCATAGACTGTGGAATTAGCAATTTCATGCAAAATCAGTAAACTTTTCCCTTCTATTTAGTGCATGAATTGTTAGCAAAAATGAAATAAAAATGAAGTATCTATGATAACTCAATAAATACCCAAAGAAATGTAGTGTTTTATAATTACTTAATACCTATAGGAGTATCTCAGTTGTTATAAAAATTATGCAAATAAAATTATAAAATAAAACTCAAAATTCAATCATATTCAAAATTTAATAAAAAATTACATCCAAAATATTTTGGACTCTACTTTTTTTTTTTTTTCCAATTTCTTGCTATTATCTGGAATTTAAAACACTTTTTACATTGTCCTCTCATGACTGTTTGTGTAATGAGCTGAGAACAGATTTGGGCATGATCCCTGTGCAGTTAGATGCTGGATGCATCCATGAGGAGTTTTTAAGAAGGCCATGAAGTCACATAAGACACAGGCCAAGTCTTAAGGCATTGTATTTAACTTACTAGATATCTTTGTCAGCTGCATTTATTATGCAACAAAATATTATTCCGCCCAAACATTTTAGATAGACTTTGGATACATTGTATCTTACTCTATTTGGAAAAGCCAATGCTTTAGAAAGCAAAAAGAAAATTTACCAATATACTCAATCCTAATAAAAAGAAACCAAATAACACCAATAATGCAGGAAAACCTCAAGCTTTGAAAAGACAATGAAGTTCCAGTCATCCTTACATTCTCTCCACACACAGCAGGAGATGCCAAAAAAACACATGACCACACAGACGGTGCACTACACCAAATGGAATGTGCATTGTATGAATTAGTATATATTTCTATTTTTTTCCCCTAAGTTATTCCATATTATAAACTCCCCTGGTTAGAGAGGCTTATTTGCTGTAAATTTATTGTAAATTTGTTGCAAATTTGACCACGACTCAAGCTCTGTCTTGCTGAAAGTATCTAGATGTTATCGCAGTAATAAAAAAGATTCAAGCATGGGTAAACAAGATACTTATTACATAACAATTTCTTTTTTAAATTGCTCTAAAATAAAATATCATGCAAATAAAACATTTAGGGATTTTCTAGGACATCTGTGACAGAAAACGTTCCTGTTGACACTAAATTATACAGAATAGACCCAACCCAAAATGGAACTATTTAGCAAAGAGTATGCCAGAGGGTGAAGCTGGCACTTGCAGAAGTGTCTGGATTTGACAGCTTTGATCACTTGAATTTTGCAGAAACTGAATGACATTTCTCACCAAAAGAACCGGACCTAGCACATGTCAGCTCAAAAGAGAATATATCCAATGACAAGAAGACAACATCTTTGTCATCATCTCTGTGATTCCTCTGGTAATTTCTCTCTAGTCTTTTCACACATGGAAGATATAAATTTATAAATTTATGTTGATTTGAGTCAGGGAGAAATAGGCTCAATTGCAAACAGTTTCACTGGACATTCTTCACTGCAGTGTGTCTTATGGATCCATTCTCAAATAACTGCAGGGTAGAGATAGGATACCTTAACAGAATTTACCATTAAAATGGTTCAGTACACAGATGATGGGGTCCCCACTCTTGTAAACCACCAAGGAAGAGTTATCACAAAAGGGAGATCTACATTCCCTTCTTAGCTTAGACACTGGAATCCATTTAAATGTGAGCATATCATCATATCTTGTAGCATACCAGTTCTGATTGCCAATAAAGCTGTGACAAAACTACTTCAGAGGAATGCTGCTTTAGTTTTGAAAGACACTACTAAGGCAGTATAAAATATCATTAAAACACCCATGAGTACAAAACAAGTGATGTTCAAATTGATTTCAATAACTTCCCATGCATAACACTTTAGTTACTTTAGATTGCATTATGCTACAGAGGTTTTTCACAATCTTGCCTTCAGAAAATTTGAGAATACATATAAAATCCATTATTTATTATGCCACATCTTTAGTAATAAATAGAGTATATTGCTTTTAACTTCAATTGTGACTTATTCCCAGTTGATTTTATTTTCTAGCACATCAGCAAAGTACACAGACTTTTTTGACACTAATTATTAACTTATAAACTAATTCAGAAGAAGAAACTAATGTAGTATAAAAATTACTTCAATCATCTTTTAAGAGGAATTAAGACCTAATGAAGAATGAGCTTCAGAAACTCAGGAGTCTTGTTTCAAATTAATTTCAATTCAATATAGAATATTTTATGCTTATCTGAAAGTGTCATTCTCCAGCCAAGTCTTTCCAACTTACTCTCTCCCTAAAGTTACCAATCAGAAGTATAAAATGAACTCTCATATTCTTTCTTCTTTTCTTCTTCTGAGAAATATCAATCTTTCCTTTCCAGTATCCATTTGAAACAACAAAACCTGTTTGCTTTGTTTTCCAGGAATATAGCCTCTCTTCCAAACACCAACTTCCAAGTTTATGTACCTGGAAATACCATATAATGCATAAGTATAATGATGGAGAAAGAGAAAAAAAAAGGGGGGGGTGGGAAAAGAGAGAGAGAGAAAAATAAGAGAAAAAAGGGGAAGACCTGGGGATGTACAGGGCTGTCAGTGCCTCTGTGCCCAGCAAGATCATGGAGCAGATCCTCCTGGAAACTATGCTGAGCCACAGGAAAAATAAGGAGGTGATTTCTGACAGCCAACATGGCTTTAATACAGACCTGACAAATCTGGTGGGCTTCTATAATGGAGTTACAGGAATGGTGAGTGAGGGAAAAGCAATTGAAGTCATCTGCCTTGGTTTGTGCAAAGCATTTGATGTTGTCCCACACTATGCCATTGTCTCTAAGATGGAGAGATAATCAATTTGGTAGATGGACTGCTTAATAGTTACAGAATTGGTGGGATGGTTGTACTCAAACAATTGCAATCTTTGGCTCAATATCCAAGTGGAGACCAGTGACAAGGGGCATTCCTCAAGGGTCAGTGTTGAGACTGTCACTGTTTAATATTTTCATCTGTGCAATTCTGCACCTCTACTCAAGTCTGGTATAACCCCACCTGGAGTTCTGTGTCCAGGCTCTGGGGTCCAAAACTTAAGCAGGACATGGATCTGTTGGAGCAAGTCCAGAGGAGGGTCATGAAGACTATCAGAGGGCTGGAGCATCTTTCCTATGAAGACAGGCTAAGAGAGTTGGGGTTGTCCAGCCTGGAGAAGAGAAGGCTCTGGAGAGGCCTTAGGGCAGCCTTCCAGTACCTAAAGGGGGCATGCAAGAGAGCTGAAGAGAGTTTTTACAAAGACATCTAGTGACAGGACAAGGGGGAATGGCTTTAAACTGAAGGAGGGTAGGTTTGCATCAGATATAAGGCAGAAATTCTTCAGTGTGATTATGATGAGGTACTGGAACACATTGCCCAGAGAAGTTCTGGATGCCCATCCCTGGAAGCATTCAAGGCAAAACTGGATAGGACTTTCAGCAACCTGGCCAAGTGGAAGGGTGTCACTGACATGACAGGGTGATTTGAACTAGGTTATCTTTAAAGTCTCTTCCAACCCAAACCATTCTGTGGTAACTTCACTTATCAATTCCATAACCTTCACGGTACTGTTCAGTCCTAGATTGATCCAGACTGATAATCCATTACAGCTGCCTAACTGAACATTACAGAGGCCAAAAACTTGAATGACTTCAAAGCAATGGACAAAGTGTAGGAGGAAATGTCTATCAGAGGCCATTAAACAATCTACACACAACCTCCACAAAAGTTACTAGCACAAGTCAGAGGCCTAAGAGAGAGACTACCTAACTTATCCTCAACTCCCTAGACTCCATCACAGAGAATGACTAAACAGACCTTTGATCAGACCTAATACTTGTTCTTAGGTTACTTCTCACACCCAGATATCACTCTACTTTTATCAAAACACACATTGCATATCTCCAGGACATACAAACAGTTTCCTTACTCAGCAAACCTTCCAAATCTTATACTTCAAGAAGTGTTCACAAGAAAAAACACCCATCACACCTTCACTTCTCAGAAGCAGGACCTGAATTCAAACCTCACACAGCCACAACATACCCTATTATTTACCGTCTTGAAGGCCCATAATTATTGCAAAAATAATGCAATAGGATGGTGAGAATTTTTTTAATAGAAAACATTCTGTCAATTGACCTCCCTCACTAGTACATACTCTGCCTGCATAACACAAGACCTGCAGGCACAAGTGAGACCACTTTTACTCCCATGATCTGGAGTGTCATCAGTGTAATGCTGTCAATACCAAGTCACAAGCCCATTCACAAGCGGGTATGAATAAAAAGAAGTTATTTCAAAGAAGGCTGCTTGTGACCTAAACTGACCAGGTAAAGTCGCTTCAATCACCTACAGTCACAACGTACAAAACTATTTAAGCACGATTTTTCTGATATCAACCAGTTATGACTGCAAAATTCCCTACACTGTTATTCCAAATAAGTCATAGAATATACATCTGGACATCCACTCTCTTTGAGCAAATTACTTACTGTTTGCATTTCTAAGCACTAGCATTTATATGCACCAGTGACGAGACAGAAATAATGAAGTTGTATCTAGACTGTTATCAACACTTGATAGATTATCTGTCTAGCCCTATGTTCCATGTTTTAAGTGCAATTTAAAAATTTAAAAATCAGTATTACAGTACTTTATAATGTCAGAAGGCAGAACTTTAATTTAGCTTTATAATTCTAGATACAATTGCTTTCCACTGAATATGAAGTGATGTATCACACATTCCAAGCTTTGTCTTCTATAATCATAGAGCTTTTTGTTACTGTTAAAGCCACAATTTAGGTTCTGAGGCAGTAAAATGCAGTAGTACAAGGAATACATTAGAAACGGTTTTTAAAATTAGGCTAAGAAAAATCATTGCAGCTGGAATTTAAGTAGAGAAAATTATAGGAAAGTATTCAGAAAACATTTATTACAGAAGCCTAAACAACATACACATTTTAATAATATATATATTAAAATATATGGATTTTTAATTAACAAGTCATCCTTAGTTTTGATGGGAACTTATTTATAGTTTAAAAAATATTCCGAGCAAAAAGCCCATCAAGTCTTTCTTGTGTGGGTGTCTTTTTTGTTTTGTTCGCATTCTACTGCATCTCAGAGTAAAAGCAATCAAACCTGGTACAAAGCTGGCAGAAAAATTTGACTGTATTAAGTTACCAGAAATATCATTACATCTGTCAATAAGAGAGAACTATTGTTTTTCCCCATGCTACAGAGGTAAACAGCTGCTCTCTTTTCTGTCAGTCAAGCTTCTAGGTTTACCTAACTCCCACTAACTCAGTGGACGACCTTCTATGACAGCCAAAACACATTTTCATCTTTTGTGTAATACTTAATTGCCTCAAATGTAAACATTAAAACAAAATCCACAGAAAAATTGGTCACTTTGCATGCAATTCCCTGCCATTTTTGATAAGGATGATAAAGCAGTAAATTATATCATCTTTAGCTGTATCAAGACTCACAAACTGCACCCTCATTAACTTATGCTCTGATTTAGTCAACATAGAAGATTCTAAAAATATTTGTCCAAATAACACATATCTCTGAGAGGTGGGTTCAAGCATTTGAAAGTGGTGTTAATTTGCCTTTAATGCTGAAATATAGGAAATGCCCCTCATTGTTCTGCTTCACTAGTGTCATTTTATTTATAACCCTAGTGAAAATGTTCATGGATATTTGTGTCACTCATGGTATACCTGTACATGTTTCATGGGGAAACATACTCATATTGGGTAATTTTGCCACATACAGGAAATATTTTTTACTCCTTTAAATTCTTAATAGCAACACATTATGCCACGAAGAAACTACTGTCCAAAGCCCATTGACAAAATGCAAGATGTGCACCTATTAAAAATATTTAATATTTGTGTTCTCTTCACAAATAAGAAGTGTCTAACACCTTTGTTCTGATTAATTCCCAATCTGGTGTATGGGAAGTGGGTACAAGGATACCATTTCGCTGCAGAAAAATTAGAATTGCTCATATTGAATGGGCATGAAAACAATCTAGACTAGACAACAAAGGTAACAAAGGCTCTTATGAGCTGACATTCTAAATTAGACTGTAGTGAGTCTAATTTAGACTGGATTATGAAGTCTAGATTAGACTGTAGTGAACAAAAGCTTTTGTTAATAAAACTACAGCCAACAGTATTATTGTGTACCTTCCAGAAGAAAAAAAAATAGGAGTAAGTTTGTGCACAGACTAAGCTTTCATGCTGGTACCTTGAGTAGGTCAAGAAGGAGAAGTACAGACAGGGAGTGTGAGAACTTTGAGATCTTTAATACTTCCACTGCCTCTGCTTGTGATGTACAACATCTATTTCCTGGATAAACAGAGAAGTTGGGTCCCCAGAGCCTGAATCCAGTACCTTTCATAAGCCCTAACTTCATTTTTACAAACGATAAAAGAAAATGTAATTTGCTTCCCAGCTTTACCAGTAATCCATATGTGTTCATATTGCAGACTGCAAAAGCATCTGTGAGATCAATAATAAACATCCTACTCATCGTTTACTCTTCTGCTTTATTTAAAGAGAACATTCCCCAGCATACCTGCCACTTTCCAGTTGGAATGATGGAATACAGATAATAGAAATAGAAAAATTCAAAATTACAAACAGCAAAATATATGCTCTTTATAATAAACATCCTACTCATCGTTTACTCTTCTGCTTTATTTAAAGAGAACATTCTCCAGCATATCTGCCACTTTTCAGTTGGAATGATGGAATCCAGTTAATAGAAATAGAAAAATACATTGCAAACAGCAAAATATATGCTCTTCAGCAACAGGCAGGAGACCTCCCAAAATCAAGCAGCCTGATTTCTACATTTCTGAATTAAAAAAACCCAAAAATACAATAGAGTATCAACAAGTCTCAGATATGAGGGAATATCAGATCACATCTGCCAGTGTGTTTCTCCTCAAAACTGCTCCTAATCAAGAGCCTCGCACACTCAGGTTCTTTCCACCCAGCTACAGGTTATTTAGTCAATCCAACTCAGCGCTGCAGTTTGATTTTTCCTGCCTCCACTGAGTCAGTAAGGCCCTCTTAGAGAAATGCAGAACAGGTAAGGGTAGAAGAGACCACTGGAGGTCATCCAGTCCAACCAGTCCGTTCAAGCAGGGTCCCCTCGAGCACATTACTCAGGATTGTGTCCAGATTGCTTTTCAATATCTCCAGAGAAGGAGAATCCTGAATATCTCCATCAAGGAGAATATGCTCTTTAGCAACAGGCAGGAGACCTCCCAAAATCAAGCAGCCTGATTTCTACATTTCTGAATTAAAAAAACCCAAAAATACAATAGAGTATCAACAAGTCTCAGATATGAGGGAATATCAGATCACATCTGCCAGTGTGTTTCTCCTCAAAACTCTTCCTAATCAAGAGCCTCACATACTCAGATTCTTTCCACCCAGCTACAGGTTATTTAGTCAATCGCTGCAGTTTGATTTTTCCTGTAACTGCCTGCCTCCACTGAGTCAGTAAGGCCGTCTTAGAGAAATGGAGAACAGATAAGGGTAGAAGAGACCACTGGAGGTTATCCAGTCCAACCAGTCCGTTCAAGCAGGGTCCCCTCGAGCACATTACTCAGGATTGTGTCCAGATTGCTTTTCAATATCTCCAGTGAAGGAGAATCCTGAATATCTCCATCAAGGAGAATCCACAGCCTCTCTGGGCAATCTGTTCCAGTGCTCAGCCACGCACACAGAAAAGAACTTCTTCCTCACGTTCAGGTGGAACTTCCTGTGTAATCACTGTAACAGTAAAGTTTATTTCAGCTGACATATCTAAAGAATTTATTTACACAAAACTAGAAAATCCCAGTTGATCACACACAAGCTTGAATACTGGAGTTACTGGAGAAGTTACTTCTGTCACGGAGATGGTGAAAAGCACCATCCATATTGTTGCAAAAAAAGCACAATTGTTTGTGAAATGTGAAATCCCTCAATCAGGTGAATGAAACTTGAACCAAACACTGGAACTTCGGATGGTGGCTGCAAGTATTTTTCTCAATAATCACTAATCCCATTTTTCAGAAACAGCTAGTTGCTAAAAGGTTTTAGGAGGTTCAATTTTTTTGTTTGCTTATTTATTTTTAAGTAACCCTTTTCCTAAACATTTTCTTTTTGGTGTTTGTCACTTAATAAATACCCTTAGAAATATGTTGTTAAATGTTGGAACACGTTGCTACTCTCTGTAATACACACTGATTTACTACACTAACATTGGATAAGGTAAAAAAACCTTTTAAAATATTGTAAACATAAAAGCTTGACTTTCCTAAATATATATCTCCTGTCCTACAGTGATTATGTATCACGTTAAATACCTTTGCACATAATTACAGAAAACACACCACTGCCATTTTATAGACAGATATGAATAATAACTGGATTTTATGCATTTTCAAGCTACATCTACTTTGCACATTTTGCTCAAAATGCCTTTAGCTACCTTTATTCTAAGTTCTTTACCTGATTCCTTTGGCCATTATGCTCTATGCATTCTGCTGTTATTGCTCTCATTTGCCTTTTCACTTGTCATTATTAAATACTTTTATTATTTCCTTCGTGCAGCCTCGTGTGGAATGATATCAAGAATACCTCTCTCTAAACCCATTTTTCTCTCTTTTTTTTTTTTAAACTTTTTTAGGACTCCAAACAATCTTGATGTCACGGCGGTGTGAAATACGATCGCCTGCTGCGGGAGGCTTTTCCAGAGTGTTGCGGCAGTCCCAGTCGCTGCGGAGCTACAGCAGCGCCCGCCCGCAGCACACCTGGGAGGCGAGGTGACACCGCCACACGTGTCCCTGTCACTCCTCCTGGCAGCTGCGGGGAGCCCGGGCGGGCAGGGAGCTCCTCAGCCCCTCCCGGAGCTCCTGCCACCCCGGGCTCCCTCCTGCCTGCGGCGGGGCCCGCACAGCGCGGGGATTGCCCCGCGGCAGGACCAGCGGTGCCCGGGGGGCAGCAGGGGAAGGAGGGCATTCACCGCTCTGCTCGGCCCTGCTGCGGCCGCGGCGGGAGCGCGGTGCCCAATTCCGGGCTGCTCGGTACAGGAGAGACCGGCAGCTCCTGGAGAGGGTACAAGGGAGGGACGCAATGGTTTGGGGTCTGGAGCATCTCTCTTATGAGGAGAGACTGAGGGAGCTGGGCCTGCTTAGTCTGGAGAAGACTGAGAGGGGATCTCATGAATGCGTGTCGGTATCTCACAGGCAGTGCCAAGAGGACGGTGCCAGACTCTTTTCACTGGCGCCCGGAGAGAGGACGAGGAGCAATGGCCATAAACTGAAACACAAGAAGTTGCACCTCAACACGAGGAAGAACTTCTTTACACTGAGGGTGGCAGAGCACTGGAACAGGCTGCCCAGGGAGGTTGTGGAGTCTCCCTCTCTGGAGACATTCCAAACCCTCCTGGACGTGCCACCCTGCCTTGTCAAGGACTGGATCTCCAGAGGTCCCTTCCAACCCTAACGATTCTGTGATTTTGCCACCTCCCCGGTGTGCCCCAGAGACACGCGGGAAGTTCCTGGGCAGCCGGGATGCGGGAGCGGGACCCGGGAGCGCTGACCGCTGACCGCAGCCCGGCCCGGCCCGGCCCCTCAGGCGCGGAGGGCGGTCCCCGCCCGCCTCAGGCCGGGTAGCGGAACGCCGAGCGAGCGAGCGAGCGGCGCTGTCGATGCGCTCGCCGCTCGCGCCGACCCCGGCGCCTCCCGGGCGCCACTTCCGGCGGCCG